>NC_140722.1:15970914-16533414 GCF_050655825.1 Lonchura striata
ACTGCTGAGTTTTCTTTCCCAGGGAAAATGGAAAAAGGATGTGCCCAGGGGCCCCTGGCCCTGGGCAGGGACCTCACTGCAAAAAATCCTTATATCGAAGGATGGACCCCACACCGAAGTTGTCCCCACCTCAAACTTGTGCTGCCCTGATAGACCCAAGGGAGCCCTACAAACTGACATCAGGAACCTGGACTGCTGAGTTTTCTTTCCCAGGGAAAATGGAAAAAGGATGTGCCCAGGGGCCCCTGGCCCTGACTGCAAAAAATCCTTATATCGAAGGATGGACCCCACACCGAAGTTGTCCCCACCTCAAACTTGTGCTGCCCTGATAGACCCAAGGGAGCCCTACAAACTGACATCAGGAACCTGGACTGCTGAGTTTTCTTTCCCAGGGAAAATGGAAAAAGGATGTGCCCAGGGGCCCCTGGCCCTGACTGCAAAAAATCCTTATATCGAAGGATGGACCCGAGACCGAAGTTGTCCCCACCTCAAACTTGTGCTGCCCTGATAGACCCAAGGGAGCCCTACAAACTGACATCAGGAACCTGGACTGCTGAGTTTTCTTTCCCAGGCAAAATGGAAAAAGGATGTGCCCAGGGGCCCCTGGCCTGGACTGCAAAAAATCATTATATCGAAGAATGGAGCCCACACAAAAGTTGTGCCCACCTCAAACTTGTGCTGCCCTGATAGACCCAAGGGAGCCCTACAAACTGACATCAGGAACCTGGACTGCTGAGTTTTCTTTCCCAGGGAAAATGGAAAAAGGATGTGCCCGGGGGCCCCTGGCCCTGACTGCAAAAAATCCTTATATCGAAGGATGGACCCCACACCGAAGTTGTCCCCACCTCAAACTTGTGCTGCCCTGATAGACCCAAGGGAGCCCTACAAACTGACATCAGGAACCTGGACTGCTGAGTTTTCTTTCCCAGGGAAAATTGAAAAAGGATGTGCCCAGGGGCCCCTGGCCCTGACTGCAAAGAATCCTTATATCGAAGGATGGACCCCACACCGAAGTTGTCCCCACCTCAAACTTGTGCTGCCCTGATAGACCCAAGGGAGCCCTACAAACTGACATCAGGAACCTGGACTGCTGAGTTTTCTTTCCCAGGGAAAATGGCCAAAGGATGTGCCCAGGGGCCCCTGGCACTGGGCAGGGACCTCACTGCAAAGAATCCTTATATCGAAGGATGGACCCCACACCGAAGTTGTCCCCACCTCAAACTTGTGCTGCCCTGATAGACCCAAGGGAGCCCTACAAACTGACATCAGGAACCTGGACTGGTGAGTTTTCTTTCCCAGGGAAAATGGAAAAAGGATGTGCCCAGGGGCCCCTGGCCCTGACTGCAAAGAATCCTTATATCGAAGGATGGACCCCACACCGAAGTTCTCCCCACCTCAAACTAGTGCTGCCCTGATAGACCCAAGGGAACCCTACAAACTGACATCAGGAAACTGGACTGCTGAGTTTTCTTTCCCAGGGAAAATGGAAAAAGGATGTGCCCAGGGTTCCCTGGCCCTGGGCTGGGGCCTCACTGCAAAAAAACCTTACATCGAAGGATGGACCCCAGACCGAAGTTGTCCCCACGTCAGACTTGTGCTGCCCTGATAGACCCAAGGGAGCCCTACAAACTGACATCAGGAACCTGGACTGCTGAGTTTTCTTTCCCAGGGAAAATGGAAAAAGGATGTGCCCAGGGGCCCCTAGCCCTGACTGCAAAAAATCCTTATATCGAAGGATGGAGCCCACACCGAAGTTGTCCCCTCCGCAAACTTGTGCTGCCCTGATAGACCCAAGGGAGCCCTACAAACTGACATCAGGAACCTGGACTGCTGAGTTTTCTTTCCCAGGGAAAGTGACCGAAGGATGTGCCCAGGGGCCCCTGGCCCTGACTGCAAAAAATCCTTATATCGAAGGATGGACCCCACACCGAAGTTGTCCCCACCTCAAACTTGTGCTGCCCTGATAGACCCAAGGGAGCCCTAAAAACTGACATCAGGAACCTGGACTGCTGAGTTTTCTTTCCCAGGGAAAATGGAAAAAGGATGTGCCCAGGGGCCCCTGGCCCTGGGCCCCGGGCCCTGACTGCAAAAAATCCATATATCGAAGGATGGACCCAACACCGAAGTTGTCCCCACCTCAAACTTGTGCTGCCCTGATAGACCCAAGGGAACCCTACAAATTGACATCAGGAACCTGGACTGCTGAGTTTTCTTTCCCAGGGAAAATGGAAAAAGGATGTGCCATGGGGCCCCTGGCCCTGACTGCAAAAAATCCTTATATCGAAGGATGGACCCCACACCGAAGTTGTCCCCACCTCAAACTTGTGCTGCCCTGATAGACCCAAGGGAGCCCTACAAACTGACATCAGGAATCTGGACTGCTGAGTTTTCTTTCCCAGGGAAAATGGAAAAAGGATGTGCCCAGGGGCCCCTGGCCCTGACTGCAATAAATCCTTATATCGAAGGATGGACCCCACACCGAAATTGTCCCCACCTCAAACTTGTGCTGCCCTGATAGACCCAAGGGAGCCCTACAAACTGACATCAGGAACCTGGACTGCTGAGTTTTCTTTCCCAGGGAAAATGGAAAAAGGATGTGCCCAGGGGCCCCTGGCCCTGACTGCAAAAAATCCTTATATCGAAGGATGGACCCCACACCGAAGTTGTCCCCACCTCAAACTTGTGCTGCCCTGATAGACCCAAGGGAGCCCTACAAACTGACATCAGGAACCTGGACTGCTGAGTTTTCTTTCCCAGGGAAAATGGAAAAAGGATGTGCCCAGGGGCCTCACTGCAAAGAATCCTTATATCGAAGGATGGACCCCACACCGAAGTTGTCCCCACCTCAAACTTGTGCTGCCCTTATAGACCCAAGGGAGCCCTACAAACTGACATCAGGAACCTGGACTGCTGAGTTTTCTTTCCCAGGGAAAATGGAAAAAGGATGTGCCCAGGGGCCCCTGACTGCAAAAAATCCTTATATCGAAGGATGGACCCCACACCGAAGATGTCCCCACCTCAAAATTGTGCTGCCCTGATAGACCCAAGGGAGCCCTACAAACTGACATCAGGAACCTGGACTGCTGAGTTTTCTTTCCCAGGGAAAATGGAAAAAGGATGTGCCCAGGGGCCCCTGGCCCTGACTGCAAAAAATCCTTATATCGAAGGATGGACCCCACACCGAAGTTGTCCCCACCTCAAACTTGTGCTGCCCTGATAGACCCAAGGGAGCCCTACAGACTGACATCAGGAACCTGGACTGCTGAGTTTTCTTTCCCAGGGAAAATGGAAAAAGGATGTGCCCAGGGGCCCCTGGCACTGGGCTGGGGCCTCACTGCAAAGAATCCTTATATCGAAGGATGGACCCCACACCGAAGTTGTCCCCACCTCAAACTTGTGCTGCCCTGATAGACCCAAGGGAGCCCTACAAACTGACATCAGGAACCTGGACTGCTGAGTTTTCTTTCCCAGGGAAAATGGAAAAAGGATGTGCCCAGGGGCCCCTGGCCCTGGGCTGCAAAAAATCCTTATATCGAAGGATGGACCCCACACCGAAGTTGTCCCCACCTCAAACTTGTGCTGCCCTGATAGACCCAAGGGAGCCCTACAAACTGACATCAGGAACCTGGACTGCTGAGTTTTCTTTCCCAGGGAAAATGGAAAAAGGATGTGCCCAGGGGCCCCTGGCCCTGACTGCAATAAATCCTTATATCGAAGGATGGACCCAACAGCGAAATTGTCCCCACCTCAAACTTGTGCTGCCCTGATAGACCCAAGGGAGCCCTACAAACTGACATCAGGAACCTGGACTGCTGAGTTTTCTTTCCCAGGGAAAATGGGAAAAGGATGTGCCCAGGGGCCCCTGGACATGGGCTGGGGCCACACTGCAAAGAATCCTTATATCGAAGGATGGACCCCACACCGAAGTTGTCCCCACCTCAAACTTGTGCTGCCCTGATAGACCCAAGGGAACCCTACAAACTGACATCAGGAACCTGGACTGCTGAGTTTTCTTTCCCAGGGAAAATGGAAAAAGGATGTGCCCAGGGGCCCCTGGCTCTGGGCTGGGGCCTCACTGCAAAGAATCCTTATATTGAAGGATGGACCCCACACCGAAGTTGTCCCCACCCCAAACTTGTGCTGCCCTGATAGACCCAAGGGAGCCCTACAAACTGACATCAGGAATCTGGACTGGTGAGTTTTCTTTCCCAGGGAAAATGGAAAAAGGATGTGCCCAGGGGCCCCTGGCCCTGACTGCAAAGAATCCTTATATCGAAGGATGGACCTCACACCGAAGTTGTCCCCACCTCAAACTTGTGCTGCCCTGATAGACCCAAGGGAGCCCTACAAACTGACATCAGCAACCTGGACTGCTGAGTTTTCTTTCCCAGGGAAAATGGAAAAAGGATGTGCCCAGGGGCCCCTGGCCCTGACTGCAAAAAATCCTTATATCGAAGGATGGACCCAACACCGAAGTTGTCCCCACCTCAAACTTGTGCTGCCCTGATAGATCCAAGGGAGCCCTACAAACTGACATCAGCAACCTGGACTGCTGAGTTTTCTTTCCCAGGCAAAATGGAAAAACGATGTGCCCAGGGGCCCTTGGCCCTGACTGCAAAAAATCCTTATATCGAAGGATGGACCCAACACCGAAATTGTCCCCACCTCAAACTTGTGCTGCCCTGATAGACCCAAGGGAGCCCTACAAACTGACATCAGGAACCTGGACTGCTGAGTTTTCTTTCCCAGGGAAAATGGAAAAAGGATGTGCCCAGGGGCCTCACTGCAAAGAATCCTTATATCGAAGGATGGACCCCACACCGAAGTTGTCCCCACCTCAAACTTGTGCTGCCCTGATAGACCCAAGGGAGCCCTACAAACTGACATCAGGAACCTGGACTGCTGAGTTTTCTTTCCCAGGGAAAATGGAAAAAGGTTGTGCCCAGGGGCCCCTGACTGCAAAAAATCCTTATATCGAAGGATGGACCCCACACCGAAGATGTCCCCACCTCAAACTTGTGCTGCCCTGATAGACCCAAGGGAGCCCTACAAACTGACATCAGGAACCTGGACTGCTGAGTTTTCTTTCCCAGGGAAAATGGAAAAAGGAAGTGCCCAGGGGCCCCTGGCCCTGACTGCAAAAAATCCTTATATCGAAGGATGGACCCCACACCGAAGTTGTCCCCACCTCAAACTTGTGCTGCCCTGATAGACCCAAGGGAGCCCTACAAACTGACATCAGGAACCTGGACTGCTGAGTTTTCTTTCCCAGGGAAAATGGAAAAAGGATGTGCCCAGGGGCCCCTGGCGCTGGGCTGGGGCCTCACTGCAAAGAATCCTTATATCGAAGGATGGACCTCACACCGAAGTTGTCCCCACCTCAAACTTGTGCTGCCCTGATAGACCCAAGGGATCCCTACAAACTGACATAAGGAACCTGGACTGCTGAGTTTTCCTTCCCAGGGAAAATGGAAAAAGGATGTGCCCAGGGGCCCCTGGCCCTGACTGCAAAAAATCCTTATATCGAAGGATGGAGCCCACACCGAAGTTGTCCCCACCTCAAACTTGTGCTGCCCTGATAGACCCAAGGGAGCCCTACAAACTGACATCAGGAACCTGGACTGCTGAGTTTTCTTTCCCAGGGAAAATGGAAAAAGGATGTGCCCAGGGGCCCCTGGTCCTGGGCTGGGGCCTCACTGCAAAGAATCCTTATATCGAAGGATGGACCCCACACCGAAGTTGTCCCCACCTCAAACTTGTGCTGCCCTGATAGACCCAAGGGAGCCCTACAAACTGACATCAGGAACCTGGACTGCTGAGTTTTCTTTCCCAGGGAAAATGGAAAAAGGATGTGCCCAGGGGCCTCACTGCAAAGAATCCTTATATCGAAGGATGGACCCCAGACCGAAGTTGTCCCCACCTCAAACTTGTGCTGCCCTGATAGACCCAAGGGAGCCCTACAAACTGACATCAGGAACCTGGACTGCTGAGTTTTCTTTCCCAGGGAAAATGGAAAAAGGTTGTGCCCAGGGGCCCCTGACTGCAAAAAATCCTTATATCGAAGGATGGAGCCCACACCGAAGATGTCCCCACCTGAAACTTGTGCTGCCCTGATAGACCCAAGGGAGCCCTACAAACTGACATCAGGAACCTGGACTGCTGAGTTTTCTTTCCCATGGAAAATGGAAAAAGGATGTGCCCAGGGGCCCCTGGCGCTGAGCTGGGGCCTCACTGCAAAGAATCCTTATATCGAAGGATGGACCCCACACCGAAGTTGTCCCCACCTCAAACTTGTGCTGCCCTGATAGACCCAAGGGAGCCCTAAAAACTGACATCAGGAACCTGGACTGCTGAGTTTTCTTTCCCAGGGAAAATGTAAAAAGGATGTGCCCAGGGGCCCCTGGCCCTGACTGCAAAAAATCCTTATATCGAAGGATGGACCCCACACCGAAGTTGTCCCCACCTCAAACTTGTGCTGCCCTGAAAGACCCAAGGGAGCCCTACAAACTGACATCAGGAACCTGGACTGCTGAGTTTTCTTTCCCAGGGAAAATGAAAAAAGGATGTGCCCAGGGGCCCCTGACCCTGGGCTGGGGCCTCACTGCAAAGAATCCTTATATCGAAGGATGGACCCCACACCGAAGTTGTCCCCACCTCAAACTTGTGCTGCCCTGATAGACCCAAGGGAGCCCTACAAACTGACATCAGGAACCTGGACTGCTGAGTTTTCTTTCCCAGGGAAAATGGAAAAAGGATGTGCCCAGGGGCCTCACTGCAAAGAATCCTTATATCGAAGGATGGACCCCAGACCGAAGTTGTCCCCACCTCAAACTTGTGCTGCCCTGATAGACCCAAGGGAGCCCTACAAACTGACATCAGGAACCTGGACTGCTGAGTTGTCTTTCCCAGGGAAAATGGAAAAAGGATGTGCCCAGGGGCCCCTGACTGCAAAAAATCCTTATATCGAAGGATGGACCCCACACCGAAGATGTCCCCACCTCAAACTTGTGCTGCCCTGATAGACCCAAGGGAGCCCTACAAACTGACATCAGGAACCTGGACTGCTGAGTTTTCTTTCCCAGGGAAAATGGAAAAAGGATGTGCCCAGGGGCCCCTGGCCCTGACTGCAAAAAATCCTTATATCGAAGGATGGACCCCACACCGAAGTTGTCCCCACCTCAAACTTGTGCTGCCCTGATAGACCCAAGGGAGCCCTACAAACTGACATCAGGAACCTGGACTGCTGAGTTTTCTTTCCCAGGGAAAATGGAAAAAGGATGTGCCCAGGGGCCCCTGGCGCTGGGCTGGGGCCTCACTGCAAAGAATCCTTATATCGAAGGATGGACCCCACACCGAAGTTGTCCCCACCTCAAACTTGTGCTGCCCTGATAGACCCAAGGGAGCCCTACAAACTGACATCAGGAACCTGGACTGCTGAGTTTTCTTTCCCAGGGAAAATGGAAAAAGGATGTGCCCAGGGGCCCCTGGCCCTGACTGCAAAAAATCCTTATATCGAAGGATGGACCCCACACCGAAGTTGTCCCCACCTCAAACTTGTGCTGCCCTGATAGACCCAAGGGAGCCCTACAAACTGACATCAGGAACCTGGACTGCTGAGTTTTCTTTCCCAGGGAAAATGGAAAAAGGATGTGCCCAGGGGCCCCTGGCGCTGGGCTGGGACCGGACTGCAAAGAATCCTTATATCGAAGGATGGAGCCCAGACCAAAGTTGTCCCCACCTCAAACTTCTGCTGCCCTGATAGACCCAAGGGAGCCCTACAAACTGACATCAGGAACCTGGACTGCTGAGTTTTCTTTCCCAGGGAAAATGGGAAAAGGATGTGCCCAGGGGCCCCTGGCCCTGACTGCAAAAAATCCTTATATCGAAGGATGGACCCCACACCGAAGTTGTCCCCACCTCAAACTTGTGCTGCCCTGATAGACCCAAGGGAGCCCTACAAACTGACATCAGGAACCTGGACTGCTGAGTTTTCTTTCCCAGGGAAAATGGCCAAAGGATGTGCCCAGGGGCCCCTGGCCCTGACTGCAATAAATCCTTATATCGAAGGACGGAGCGCAGACCGAAGGTGTCCCCACCTCAAACTTGTGCTGCCCTGATAGACCCAAGGGAGCCCTACAAACTGACATCAGGAACCTGGACTGCTGAGTTTTCTTTCCCAGGGAAAATGGCCAAAGGGTGTGCCCAGGGGCCCCTGGCCTTGGGCTGGGCCCTGACTGCAAAGAATCCTTATATCGAAGGATGGAGCCCAGACCGAAATTCTCCCCATCTTAAACTTGTGCTGCCCTGATAGACCAAAGGGAGCCCTACAAACTGACATCAGGAACCTGGACTGCTGAGTTTTCTTTTCCAGAGAAAATGGCCAAAGGATGTGCCCAGTGGCCCCTGGTCCTGACTGCAAAAAATCCTTATATCGAAGGAGGGAGCCCAGACCGAAGTTGTCCCCAACTCAAACTTGTGCTGCCCTGATACACCCAAGGGAGCCCTACAAACTGACATCAGGAATCTGGGTTTCTGAATTTGCTTTCACTATGTAGATATCCCTCATTCATTGGCAGGGCCCTGCGATCCCCTTGGTTTTCAGGTCCCACGTTTCCTTTTGCTTCCTCAATGTCAAATCCTCACTGGATTTCCCTCATCTTGCATCTCCCACCCCCAAGTACTCAGGGATTTTTTTTCATGCCGAATACCTGTTTTAATCTGAGAGTACAAAGCTTCGGCTTGATTTTTTCTGTGCTTGATTTCTCCTTGGGAAATCTGCCACCATATAACCCTAACCACAACCACTTTGCTTTGCTCAGAATTCACAACCTTCAGACCAGCATCATGGCACCTTACCCACTGGCCCTCCACTGGCACCTTCCCAAAGCATTCCAGTAATGCTCCACATTTTCAGTGGGCATCCTGTCTCGCCCTCATCCTGACCCTAAAAATACACCAAGGAATTCTAAAATAGCCATTAGGAAGGTATAACAATTCTCTAAAAGATGCCAGAGAAAGCCTTCAAAAATCCCCTAATAGCCCTGCAAAAAAAAACACTCAAGGAAGCCTGCTCTGCCTCCAAACCCCTTCCTGTTGCCCTCTAGCCCACAGATGTCATCCCTACCTTTTCGCAGCGGGTCCTGTTGTCCTCTGAGGGTTCTGGCGTTGTCCTGGTGCGAGGGTCGCTGCCCTGTCCCACTGGGAGGCTTCCGGTGTGGTCTCGCTGTCAGGCTTGCTGTGCTGTGCTGCTGTTGTTAGGGGTGAAAAGGGAAAAGGCTGCTTAGGGTGAGGTTAGGGCTGGGTGAGGGGTGCTGCACCTGTACCCTAACTTGCCTCCTAAGCTGTACGCTGTAGCCCTGATCCCCACTGGACTGTCCAGCCCTCAGACCCTCTCCCTTCACCCCTGACCCCTCCCTCAGCCCCCCAGCCCTCAGGCTCTGGCTGTCACCCTCGAACCCCCCTTTGCCCCTCAAGCCCCCTCTCCTCTGCTCCTCAGCCCCCAGCTTCTCTGTGTCACCCTCCAGCTGCCCCTGCCCCCCTCAGCATCTCTCTGTGTCACCCACTGTCCCCTCCCCTGTTCCTCCCTCAGCTCCCAGCCTCTGTCACCCTCAAGCTGTCCCTCAGCCTCTATGCCATGAAAAGACCCTAAAAAACCCACAAAAATGCCCTAAAAAAACCCTCATCTTCAAAATGTCTTTAAACCCCGACAAAAACATGAAAATAGCCTCAGAATGCCCTTAAAATACAATAAAAATACTCTACTTTAAAAAGCCCCTAAAACACCCCTAAAAACCCCCAAAGAACGTTTAAAAAATATCTCTAAATATTCCTAGAAGAGCTCTAAAAATAGCCCCAAAATCCTTAAAACACATTGATGAGACCCTAAAGAAACACCGCAGCGAGGGAGGCTGGAAGATGCGAAGCCGCGCTCCCGGCCCCGGGCGCAGCGCGGCTCCGGCAGGAAAGCGGCTCCTCCGGCAGGAAGAGGCGGCGCCAGGCCAGGAGACCCCCGCCCGCTGCCCCCGGCCCGGCGGGGCCGGCACCGGGCCCGGGGGGCCCCGGCGGCGCCCGAGCCCCGCGCCCGGAGCGGACGGAGCGGCGGCACCGGCGCGGCGCCCGCGCCGCCTCCCCCGCCCGCCGGCCCGGCCAAAGCTCCGCTCGGCTCCGCACGGCTCGCACCGGCGCGGCTCCGGCGGGCCCGCGGCAGCCCAGCCGCGCCCAGCTCCCCTTCCGCCCCGGCCAGCCCCGGCACTGCCGGCAGGGCTCCGCGCCGGACCCTTCGCTGCCGGGCCGGGGGCAGAAGAAGCGCCCCGAATGCAGCGGCACAGCCCGATCCCCGCCCTGCCAGCGCTGCCACGGCTGCAGCTCCCTTCCTCTGAAGCCCCGACACTGATGCCACGCTCCGGCGCTCACCTCACCCTAACAAGGGAAAAGAAATGTAGGCTTCCCTTCAATCGTGTCCCCTAGAAGAGAAGAAAAGAAGCAGCTTTCCTCAAATGATGGCAAAAGGGAGAATTTTACCTCAATCCAAACCCCTTAAAAGGTGGGACCACAGGACTGCCCCCTCCAATTCAACCCCAGGATGACGAAATTTCAAAGGGAAAGGAGAAAAGTCCCCGCTATAAAGGCACAGCACCGGCTCACCTGCTTGGCTGCTGCTTCTCGGCACAAAGGTTTGTCCCTGGGCTCCTCCTTTGAGCAATGCTCCACGTATCCAAGTGTGTATCCAGGTGATCCCCCGGACCCTGTCCAAAGCGCCCACCGTCCTTCCAGGAGACAGCCCCGCGAGCCCCCCACAAACTCCTCTTCTCCAGCAGCTCTGTGCAAAACCCGGCTGAGGCAAAGCCTCACCCTTAAATAACCTCCCCCCGGCAGGACACGCCCCTCCTCCTCATCAACTTAACAGCTCGCACCTGCTGCTGTTGCCACTCTCCAACAGCGTCTCTTGGTCTCTCCCTCTCCAGCACACAGCCCACTTCTCACAGACACAGATCCAACAGAAATCTGCTACAGGTGTTGGCTTTTCTTAATCCACCTGGTTACATGATTAAAACACATACATGCATTGATGGTCATTGAGAGAAAGCTTTCCCCTGGAGAAAACAGTCCTTTTGCCGGCACACTTTGATACACCTTCGGAAAAAGCAGAATCTGCACCAACTCCTAAGACCCCTGCCGAGGAACCCAGCCCTGCCTGGGACACCCAAAGCAGCAGACCTTGAAAAAGGAGGGGAAAAGTCAAGCTTGGAGTGGAAAAAGAGGATAGAACTACAGCAGCCTTTAAAAATGCCTGCACAGAGCAATAGTGGGAACCAGACACATTTATTCTTTCCTTGCTTTCTGTGATGACATAAATAGGAAGTAAGAACACGTTAAACAAAAGGCAGAGCTAGGATTTTACAGGTCTTCATTTTGGCAGCCTGCATGACAAACACCTCTTCCAGGACTGCGATGCCTTTTGGGGAATGGCAGAGAACGGAGGCAAAAGGTGCCGGGAGCCCTTTCTGTTCCCTTCAGCCCCTGCAGCCCCTCCGGTGCTTTCAGGGCACTCTCTTGGTTTGTTCCTAGAGAAAAAGGCTAGGGCATGATTTTCAAAACTACTGCCCGTCCCCAGTCAGAGTTTCCTACATTCCTGGGTACAAATGAGTGGATGGAGGGAGTGGATGGATGCTGTCCAGCAGTGTCCCCAGGGGCATCTGGAGTGTTCACACTGCTGAGCTGAGAAAAACTCACAAAACCCAGCCCAGGGGCCTGTGATCCTCCACCCACCCGGGGGAACTCCGGGTGCTGTAAACAGAGGCCACAGCACACACCAGGCTCTGCTGTGCCCGGTGAGGAGTCTCTGTATGAGCCCTGAGCCCTGGCATCGCCTCCCAAACACCACAGAGACCTCTTGTGCCATCAGAGAAAAGCCCTGGAGCAAACGTGTGTCCCCAGCACGATCAACAAGAGATGCAGAATTACCTCCTCAATAAAAACACTGTTTCTGATGGAAATGTTACCTCTGTCAACTGTGAGGATTTTATAGGAATACTGGCTCAAGAATTCAGTGACTTCAGGGATTCCATACCACAGGTTCCTGGGACTGCTTGGGCATCCAGAGCCTATAGTATTGGTTAAACTGGTAGAGCTGAGGATACTTATCAGCTTTGTCACAGAGCTGGAACGTCACGCAGGGAGCAAGGGGTTCTCTCGGAGAGTGCAGGAGGCCAGTGAAAACAGCACCAAGGTCCTCCACGACGTCTGCTCCTAGAAAAGCCAAATAAATTAAACTATTGACATGAGCACGGACACTGGGGCAACCTTCCTTACTTTGGGCCTTGCCAGCAGCCCACAGAGCCTCACGCAGAAAAGAACTGATCGAGATCAAAAAGTGTTCCTAGTGACCTAGACAGGTGCTCCTGGCCGCTGAGGTACCTGAAAAACCCTCCAGACATCATCAGCTCTTGCTTAAGCAAATAATCCACCTTCACCGTGTTGTGCCAAAAACACGCCCGGCCCTTAACAGGGAGAGACCCTGCCAGGCACCGCCTCAGAGAAGAACCGAGCTGTACTGGGGGGACACACCCAGCCAACGTGTACGAGTTAAACAGAATTTTCTCTCAGAACTGGGACTTTCAGCACCCCCCAGGTGCTACTCGACTGCCACATACACACAGAGGGCTTCGTGAGGTGCTCTGGGGTTGGCCAGTCCTGCTCCAAGCCCTGCTGATGCCCCGGTGGTTTTAAGGATGTCCTCAAGGAGGTGGTAGAACCTCACAGTGTTTGCCCCTGGAGCTTAATTTCTGAAGTTTTCCTTGGGAAACGCACCCACTTCCTACTTAACAAGGCAGTCCCCTCTCCCTGCTCTCAGGAAGAGCTGCCCACAGGCACGGGAACCACCTTCCTCTCCTGATCGCCACGCTCTGCCCTTAAAACGCTGTTACTGAGGCCAGCTACTTCCACACCAAGACTGTCCATGCAGGGACAGTGTCCCTTCTCTTCAGGGTCAGGGAAAAAGGGCAGAAGCACCTACAGAGCTTCAATGCCCCTCCTGAGCACAAAGCACCGTGAATCTGCACCTCCTGCTGCTTGCAGGGAAGATAATAAAATGCCTCAAGGTAAAAAATGATAAATGGTAAAAAATTATTACAAGAGGGTAGAAGTGATGCTGCTTTCACTCCACTGCTAGAAATGACACATAAAACATAAAAAAAAACCCTGTACCTGTTCCATTTTCAGACTGAAACAACAGCATATTCCTGGCTGCTCATGCAGCAGGGACAACAGCACTGAAGGGAAATGTTTGGATAATCACGTCTTCATTTAAAGAGAACCCAATTCCTTCATCTAAGCCATCACTGCCCTCCATCAGAACAGCCAGCACATCCACGACATCTAATAAGCGAAGGAAAAAATGTAAGCAGAGGATCCAGACTTACTGGGAAAACAACAGAGGTAGAATGCAACATTCCAGGAACACAAGGTAGCTTTTTAGTCACAAAAAAAAAGAAAGAAAAAAAAAAACACCCAAAAAAAACCTAAAAAAAAAACCCACCAAAAAACAAAAAACCCCAAAAAACCCCAAAGGCACATTTGCCAGGCAATACAATGTTAGGGGCAGCACAAAAATCACAGCTGTACTTCACTCTGCCTTTCAAAGCTGCTGTCCAGCACAGGTTGCCCACAGAAGCTGTGGCTGCCCCTGGATCCCTGGAAGTGTCCAAGGCCAGGCTGGACAGGGCTTGGAGCACCCTGGCATGGTGGAAGGTGTCCCTGCCCATGGCAGGGGTGGAACGGGACGAGCTTTAAATAAAGGTGCCTTCCCATCCAAACCCTTCTGGGATTCCACGATTCTGTGAGCAGCCCCAGGCAGAAGGGCTAAATTTCCATTGTGGTTCGGAAATGCTGCTGCAAGAGCACAAACAGATTTCAAATACTGTTCAAGTGGCACAACCACATCAAAAATTACGTCTGGGGGTAAAGTGGCAACTCTGCAATTCCAGCCTCTGATACCAAGGACACATGGAGGGCTGAATCCAGGGGGCGTTCGGGGTCCGAGTCGGGGTCGTCTTCATGAGCCACCAGCCTGGGGACCCAAAATTGGGGGGAACCCCGAATTGGGGGGGGACCCAAAATTGGGGGGGTCCTGGGGGGCTCTGGAAGGTCTTTGCAGCATCCCAGGAGGAATTTTGGGAGTCCCAAGGGGGGGTTTGGGGAGTCATGAAGGGAATTTAGGGGGTCTCAGAGAGTTTTTGGGGGGTCCCAGGAGGAATTTTGGGGACCCTGATGGGAATTTTGGGGATCCCAGGGGGTGTTTTGAGGTCCTGGAGAGCTTTTTGGGGGGGTCTCAGGGAGTTTTTGGGGTCCCAGGAGGAATTTCAGGGGTCCTAAAGAGAAATTTGGAGGTCCCAGAAGGTGTTTTGGGGTGACAAATAGAATTTTGGGGGTTCAAGGGGTGTTTTGGGGTCCCGAAGGGAATTTTGGGGGTCCCAGTGGGGTTTTGGGGGTCCTGAAGGGAATTTTGGGCGTCCCAGGGGGGGTTTTGGAGTCCTGGGGAGAATTTTGGGTATCTCAAGAGGTTTTTGGGAGGAATTTTGGGGTCCCAAAGAGAATTTTGTGGGTCCTGGGGAGGGTTTGGGTCCTGAAGTAGAATTTTGGGGGTCCCAGGGGGTTTTGGGGGGTCCCAGGAGGAATTTCAGGGACCCTGATAGGAATTTTGGGGGTCCCAGCGGGGGTTTTGGAGTCCCAAAGGGAATTTTGGCCAACCCAGGGGGAGTTTTGGAGTCCTGGGGAGAATTTTGAGGGTCTCAGGGGGTTTTTGGGTGGAATTTTGGGGGTCCCGAGTGGAATTTTGTGGGTCCTGGGGAGGGTTTGGGGTTCTGAAGGGAATTTTGGGGGTTTCTGGGAGTTTTTTGGGGGTTCCAGTAGGAATTTTGAGGTCCTGAAGGGAAATTTGGGGGTCCCAGGGGGGGTTTTGGGGTCCCAAAGGGAATTTTGGAAGTCCCAGGGGGGATTTTGGGGTCCTGGAGAGGTTTTTGGGTGTCCCAGGGGGCCTTGTGATGTCCTGGAGAGAATTTTGGGGGTCTCAGGGGGTCTTGGGGAGGAATTTTGGGGGTCCCAAGTAGAATTTTGTGGGTCCTGGGGGGGGTTTGGGGTCCTCAAGTGGATTTTGGGGGTCTCAGGGGGTTTTGGGGGGTCCCAGGAGGAATTTAGGGGTCCTGAAGGGAATTTTGGGGTCTCAAGGAGTTTTGGGGGGTTTCAGGAGGAATTTCGAGGACCCTGATGGGAATTTTGGAGGTCCCAGGGGGGTTTTTGGGGTCCCAAATGGAAGTTTGGGCGTTCCGGGAGGGGTTTTGGGGTCCCAAAGGGAATTTTGATGGTCTCAGGGAGGTTTTGGGAGGAATTTTGTGGGTCCCGACCAGAATTTTGAGGGTCCTGGGGGTGGGTTTGGAGTCCTGAAGGGAATTTTGAGGTCTCACGAAGTTTTTGGGGGGTCCCAGAAAGAATTTCGGGGACCCTGATGGGAATTTTGGGGCTCCCGGGGGGGAGTTTGGGGTCCCGAAGAGAATTTTGGGGGTCTCAGTGGGGTTTTGGGTCTCCCAGGAGGAATTTCAGGGACCCTGATGGGAATTTGGGGTGTCCCAGGGGGGCTTGTGGTGTCCTGGGGAGAATTTTAGGGGTCTTGGGGGTTTTTTGGGAGGAATTTTGGGGGTCCCGAGTGGAATTTTGTGTGTCCTGGGGAGGGTTTGGGGTTCTGACGGGAATTTTGGGGACTTCTGGGAGTTTGTGGGGGGTCCCAGGAGGAATTTGGGGTTTGTGAGAACCCCAGCCTTTCTCTGGGGTCTCATGTGGTGAAATTCCTCCTCCAACCCGTGCTTCCAAAGAAAAACTCCGCAGGCTTTAGCTGTTCAGTCTCAAGGCAGTTTATCGCTAGTTATCTAACAGATTATGTTCTTGCACTGCGGCTGTTTGATCAGCGGCCTGGGTAGAGGCACACACACACCCTGACATCCTCTCTATCTGCTGTCTTCTTCGTCTCTCCCCCCGCCCAGGGCTGCTGCTATCTTTTATAAGATATATTACGTATAACATGTTTACAATTATTCCCCAGTACCTACTACCTACGTTGCCAAGTGTTTTTCTACTCTAAACCAATCTGTGAGTGCCAACATCACCAAGAACATGGAGGTAAGGAAAAAGAAGGAGGAAGAACAGGATCAGCCCACTTTCCTCCATCTTAGAACTCCTGACCCCCATGTACAAAGTGAAAACCCCCCTGGACATGTGCTAAAACCCCCTTGTACAATACTAAAAAAATTTCCCCTCTACTTTGTAATTACTTTTACTATACTATCTAACCTTTTGTGATTGCTTGTTCCACCTCCAAAATTGGTAACTCATTCCATGGCTCAAACTCACAATCACAGCTGTTTCCAGCTGCCTGCCAGGGTCCCAAATGCTTCTGACCAAGGCCTGGAACCACTAAAAATGTCTGAGAGACATTATGAGTTCCCACAGGGGTCCTGAAAATAAATCTGGGGGTCCCAGGGGGGGTTTTGGGGTCCTGAAGGGAATTTTGGGTGTCCCAGGGGGTTTTTGGAGTCCTGGGGAGAATTTTGAGGGTCTCAGGGGAGTTTTGGGAGGAATTTTGGGGTCCCGAGTAGAATTTTGTGGGTCCTGGGGGAAGTTTTGAGGTCCCGAAGGGAATTTTGGGAGTCATAGGGGGAGTTTTGAAGTCCTGGGGAAAATTTTGAGGGTCTTAGGGGGTTTTTGGGAGGAATTTTGAGGGTCCCGAGTAGAATTTTGGGGATCCTGGGGGGGAGGTTTGGGGTCCTGAAGTGAATTTTGGGGTCTCAGGAAGTTTTTGGGGGGTCCCAGAAAGAATTTTGGGGACCCTGATGGGAATTTGGGGCTCCCGGGGGGGTTTTTGGAGTCCAGAAGGGAATTTTGGGGGACCAGGGGGGGTTTTGGGGTCCCAATGGGAATTTTGGGAGTTCCAAGGGGGTGGGTTGGGGTCCGGAAGGGAATTTTAGGGGTCTCAGGGGGTTTTTGGGGGTACCTGGAGGAATTTCGGGGACCCTGATGGGAAATTTGGGAGTCCCAGGGGGGGTTTTGGGGTCCTGAAGGGAATTTTGGGCGTCCCAGGGGGAGTTTTGGAGTCCTGGGGAGAATTTTGGGGGTCTCAGGGGGTTTTCGGGAGGAATTTTGGGGGTCCCGAGTAGAATTTTGTGGGTCCTGGGGAGGGTTTGGGGTCCTGAAGGGAATTTTTGGGTCTCAGGGAGTTTTTGGGGGGGTCCCAGGAGGAATTTTGGGGACCGTGATGGGAATTTTGGGGGTCCCAGGGGGGTTTTTGGAGTCCCGAAGGGAATTTTGGGGGTCCCAGACGGGGTTTTGAGGGTCCCAAAGGGAATTTTTTGGTCTCTGGAGTTTTTGGGGTCCCAGGAAAAACTTCGGGGTCCTGAAGGGAATTTTGGGAGTCACAGGGGGCGTTTTGGAGTCCTGGGGAGAATTTTGGGGGTCTAAGGGCTTTTTTGGGAGGAATTTTGTGTGTCCCGGGTAGAATTTTGGGGGTCCTGGGGAGGTTTTATGGTCCTGAAGTGAATTTTGGGGTCTCTGGGAGTTTTTGGGGGGTCCCAAGAGGAATTTTGGGGACCCCGATGGGAATTTTGGGGATCCCAGGGGTGTTTTGGGGTCCCGAAGGGAATTTTGGGAGTCCCAGGGGGGGGGTTGGAGTCCTGGGGAGAATTTTGATGGTCTCAGGGTTTTTTTGGGAGGAATTTCGGGGGTCCTGAAGGGAATTTTGGGGGTTCTGGAGGTGGGTTTGGGGTCCTGAAGGAAACTTTGGGGGTCTCAAGGAGTTTTGGGGGGTCCCAGGAGGAATTTCGGGGACTCTGATGGGAATTTTTAGGGGTCCCAGGGGGGGTTTTGGAGTCCCGAAGGGAATTTTGTGCGTTCCAGGGGGGGTTTTGGAGTCCTGGGTGGAATTTTGAGGGTCCTGGGGGTATGTTTGGGGTTCTGAAGGGAATTTTGGGGTCTCACGAAGTTTTTGGGGGGTCCCAGGAGGAATTTCGGGGACCCTGATGGGAATTTTGGGGGTCTCAGGGGGTATTGGGGGGTCCCATGAGGACTTTCGGGGTCCTGAAGGGAATTTTGGGGTGTCAAGGAGTTTTGGGGGGTCTCAGGAGGAATTTCGGGGAGTCTGATGGGAATTTTGAGGGGTCCCAGGGGGGGTTTTGGAGTCCTGGGGAGAATTTTAGGGGTCTCAGGGTTTTTTTGGGAGGAATTTTGGGGGTCCCGAGTAGAATTTTGTGGGTCCTGGGGAGGGTTTGGGGTTCTGAAGGGAATTTTGGGGGTCTATGGAAGTATTTGGGGGGTCCCAGGAGGAATTTTGGGGTCCTGAAGGGAATTTTGGGGGTCCTAGGGGGGGTTTTGGGGTCCCAAAAGGAATTTTGGGCGTCCCAGGGGGTTTTTGGGGGTCCCAGGAAGAATTTCCGGGTCCTGAAGGGAATTCTGGGGCTCCCAGGGGGGTTTTGGGGTCCCAAATGGAATTTTAGGCATTCCAGGGAGAGGTTTGGAGTCCTGGGGAGAATTTTGAGGGTCTCCGGGGGTTTTTGGGGGGAATTTTGGAGGTCCGAGTAGAATTTCTTGAGTCCTGGGGGAGGTTTTGGGGTCCTGAAAAGAATTTTGGGGGTCTCACGAAGTTTTTGGGGGTCCCAGAAATAATTTTGGTGACCCTGATAGGAATCTGGGGGGTCTCAGGGGGTTTTGGGGGGTCCCACGAGGAATTTTGGCGTCTTGAAGTGAATTTTGGGGTCTCAAAGAGTTTTGGGGGCTTCCCAGGAGGAATTTTGGGGACCCTGATGGGAATTTTGGGTGTCCCAGGGGGGTTTTCGGGGTCCTGAAGGGAATTTTGGTGGTCCCAGGGGGGTTATCTGGGTTCTGAAGGGAATTTTGTGGGTCCCAGGGGGGTGTTCTGGGTTCCGAATGGAATTTTGTGGGTCCCAGGGGGGTTTTTGGGGTCCCTAAGGGAATTTTGGGCGTTCCAGGGCCGTCCCGATGGTTTTGGGGTCGCGCTGGCTGCGGGGCTGCAGTACCGCCCTGTGTCCACAAGGCGGCAGCATTTGTCAAGTGAGTCCGCGACAAGATGGCGGTCCGTGGGGACCTTGATGGTGACAGGCGTTTTTTGCCGATGCCTGTCGGCTCCCGCCAAAAACCCGCACGCTCGCGGCGCTCCTGACCCCACAGCCCGTGTGCACGGCATCGTAACCGCCGCGGAAAATCCCGTCGCGGGGCGCCGGCGGTGCGGGCAATTCAGGCAGTGTAAAAAACAGACACGGGTCCTCGAATTTCAACATCCTCGTTTTCGCGCCCTCTCGAGAAGGTCAAGCGAGTCCGCGCCAAGCCCCTCCCAAGATGGCGGCCGCGGGCGGCGGGCTGCAGTGCCGCTCTCTGCCCACACGGCGGCAGCACTGTGCCGTCAGCAGCGAATGCCCCAAAGATCCGCGCGGGAAAGAACGGAACAAAAACCCTGCCTCGGACCCGATAGGAACCGAAAGAAAAAACCTTTCCTCTTAAACTGCATTTCAACAGAGTTTATTTTTACATTTTTCACATTTATATTCACATTCGGATTTATAATGTATATTGATATATAATTGTATTTTCATAATTCCTTACATTTATTCAATTTATTATATTTTATTATATTTTAGATTTTATACATATCTTAATAGATTGCTTACATATTTCTATAGTTAGATTTAGAGTTCTAAAAGGTTTATATTGATTAAAATAAAAACCTGACTCTATCCAAGTAAAAATCTTTTAAAAAAACCCTTTATTTAAACTCCATTTAAATTTATTTCTATTTTTCGCATTTATAGTCAAATTTACATTTTAAATGTAGATTGATGTATGGTGCTATTTATAGTCTATCTCTTCCTAATACTATTTTTATTTCTATTTTATATTTTTATATATATCTGTATACATTGAATATATATTTCCATATTTAGAACAATATCAAAATAAAATGTATATTCATATTTTTTCCATTAGTGCCCTGCCTCTAACCAAATAACAAACAAAAACAAAAACAAAAAAATCTTTCTATAAACAATACTTGAATATATATTGAATACACCCTGCATTACAAATTGCAGGGGAAATGGATTCCCTCATGATTTGAACACAAGAAATAATGGAAAAGGAAGCTTTTTCCCACAATTTAAACCCCTTTTCTCTCCATAACCCCTCATTTTTCTGGGAGCGCTGTGGAAGGTCTGGGGGTTCTAAGGAGGGATTGACACAATAAAAGGGGAAAGTTGAAAGCTCTCCCGTGGAACCCCACATGCTGCCCGGCCTGCTCAGGTGCTGCCCCTTGGCAAGAGGGCTCTTCCCTCGGCATTTTCTCAAAGGGATGCTCGTGCCCGGGTGGGTCCAGCTGCTCCCCGGTCCCTGCTGGATGTTCCAGCCATAGCTCCTGGAGGGACACTTGGGATACCCCTGTTAGCCCCTCGGGATTAGCAGCTCCCTGTGCAGGTGTGCCCAGGTAGCTGCACTGAAAGCAGCTGCTCACACGGGGAGCTGCTACACCTAGGAGTGGGGGATGAGGTGAAGAAAGGTCCTGTGGGGTGTTCCCTTCCCTACGCAGGCCTTTGCCAGACCCTTCAACAATGCGGTGCCAGATTTTCATTGCCAAGATAATTAACAGTCTTTCCCCTGGCCAAACAGGAATTGTGCTTCCAAAATTGCAAACAGTGAATGATTTCTTGCAGACACCAGCTGCCAACACCAGGAACTCTCACTGCCTTTGGAGAGCAGCACGCCTCCAGTGAACACACATCAACACACAGGGAGGGTGAGGTAGGTTTTACACGGAAAAAGGGCAGAGGTCGGGTCACAAGGCCTGTGGCCCCAGGTGACTTTCTACATCTTTTTGTTCTGAATGGCACAGGATTTCTCCAGCAGCAAAACTGCTGACAGCAAGAATTCTGCCTGTCCTGGAAGAGACAAGGACCTCCTCAAAATTGACATCAGGAAGTGAAGAGGGAGAGCCATGTTTCACACAGAATAGGGCCAGTGACAGAGTCCAAGAGCCAGAAGCCATGAAAAAAGGGTTGCCCCTTGGAAATCTGAATGGAGAAGGATGTGTTGTGGACCCAAGCTGCTTTCATGTCGATGAGGGGTTGCCTTGATGATCCCAAACAAAAATCGAAAACTGACGTCAGGAACCGGGACTGGCGAGCATGCATTCCTAGAGAAAATAGCTTGAATTCACGCAGACCACCATGCGGTCCTGGGTGGGCAGCTGAGTGCAGGAAATATGAACATAGAAAAATACAATCCAGGCCCAAACCGCACCCACCTCAAACTTGTGCTGCCCTGATACACCCAAGGGAGACCTACAAACTGACATGAGGAACCTGGACTGCTGAGTTTTCTTTCCCAGGGAAAATGGCCAAAGGATGTGCCCGGGGGCCCCTGGACCTGGGCTGGCACCTCACTGCCAAAAATCCTTATATTGAAGGATGCAACCCACACCGAAGTTGTCCCCACCTCAAACTTGTGCTGCCCTGATACACCCAAGGGAGCCCTACAAACTGACATCAGGAACCTGGACTGCTGAGTTTTCTTTCCCAGGGAAAATGGCCAAAGGATGTGCCCAGGAGCCCCTGGCCCTGGGCTGGGCCCTGACTGCAAAGAATCCTTATATCAAAGGATGGAGCCCAGACCGAAGTTGTCCCCACCTCAAACTTGTGCTGCCCTGATAGACCCAAGGGAGCCCTACAAACTGACATCAGGAACCTGGACTGCTGAGTTTTCTTTCCCAGGGAAAATGGAAAAAGGATGTGCCCAGGGGCCCCTTGCCCTGACTGCAAAAAATCCTTATATCGAAGGATGGACCACACACCGAAGTTGTCCCCACCTCAAACTTGTGCTGCCCTGATAGACCCAAGGGAGCCCTACAAACTGACATCAGGAACCTGTATTGCTGAGTTTTCTTTTTACGGGGAAAAGGGACAAAGCTTTTGCCCAGGGGCCCCTGGCCCTGGGCCGGGCCAGCACTGCAAAAAATCCTTATATCGAAGGATGGAGCCCAGACCGAAGTTGTCCCCACCTCAAACTTGTGCTGCCCTGATAGACCCAAGGGAGACCTACAAACTGACATGAGGAACCTGGACTGCTGAGTTTTCTTTCCCAGGGAAAATGGAAAAAGGATGTGCCCAGGGGCCCGTGGCCCTGGGCTGGGCCCTGACTGCAAAGAATCCTTATATCGAAGGATGGACCCCACACCGAAGTTGTCCCCACCTCAAACTTGTGCTGCCCTGATAGACCCAAGGGAGCCCTACAAACTGACATCAGGAACCTGGACTGCTGAGTTTTCTTTCCCAGGGAAAATGGCCAAAGGATGTGCCCGGGGGCCCCTGGACCTGGGCTGGCACCTCACTGCCAAAAATCCTTATATTGAAGGATGCAACCCACACCGAAGTTGTCCCCACCTCAAACTTGTGCTGCCCTGATACACCCAAGGGAGCCCTACAATCTGACATCAGGAACCTGGACTGCTGAGTTTTCTTTCCCAGGGAAAATGGCCAAAGGATGTGCCCGGGGGCCCCTGGCCCTGGGCTGGGCCCTGACTGCAAAGAATCCTTATATCGAAGGATGGACCCCACACCGAAGTTGTCCCCACCTCAAACTTGTGCTGCCCTGATACACCCAAGAGAACCCTACAAACTGACATCAGGAACCTGGACTGCTGAGTTTTCTTTCCCAGGGAAAATGGCCAAAGGATGTGCCCGGGGGCCCCTGGACCTGGGCTGGCACCTCACTGCCAAAAATCCTTATATTGAAGGATGCAACCCACACCGAAGTTGTCCCCACCTCAAACTTGTGCTGCCCTGATACACCCAAGGGAGCCCTACAAACTGACATCAGGAACCTGGACTGCTGAGTTTTCTTTCCCAGGGAAAATGGCCAAAGGATGTGCCCAGGAGCCCCTGGCCCTGGGCTGGGCCCTGACTGTATAGAATCCTTATATCAAAGGATGGAGCCCAGACCGAAGTTGTCCCCACCTCAAACTTGTGCTGCCCTGATAGACCCAAGGGAGCCCTACAAACTGACATCAGGAACCTGGACTGCTGAGTTTTCTTTCCCAGGGAAAATGGAAAAAGGATGTGCCCAGGGGCCCCTTGCCCTGACTGCAAAAAATCCTTATATCGAAGGATGGACCACACACCGAAGTTGTCCCCACCTCAAACTTGTGCTGCCCTGATAGACCCAAGGGAGCCCTACAAACTGACATCAGGAACCTGTATTGCTGAGTTTTCTTTTTACGGGGAAAAGGGACAAAGCTTTTGCCCAGGGGCCCCTGGCCCTGGGCCGGGCCAGCACTGCAAAAAATCCTTATATCGAAGGATGGAGCCCAGACCGAAGTTGTCCCCACCTCAAACTTGTGCTGCCCTGATAGACCCAAGGGAGACCTACAAACTGACATGAGGAACCTGGACTGCTGAGTTTTCTTTCCCAGGGAAAATGGAAAAAGGATGTGCCCAGGGGCCCGTGGCCCTGGGCTGGGCCCTGACTGCAAAGAATCCTTATATCGAAGGATGGACCCCACACCGAAGTTGTCCCCACCTCAAACTTGTGCTGCCCTGATACACCCAAGAGAACCCTACAAACTGACATCAGGAACCTGGACTGCTGAGTTTTCTTTCCCAGGGAAAATGGCCAAAGGATGTGCCCGGGGGCCCCTGGACCTGGGCTGGCACCTCACTGCCAAAAATCCTTATATTGAAGGATGCAACCCACACCGAAGTTGTCCCCACCTCAAACTTGTGCTGCCCTGATAGACCCAAGGGAGCCCTACAAACTGACATCAGGAACCTGGACTGCTGAGTTTTCTTTCCCAGGGAAAATGGCCAAAGGATGTGCCCAAGAGCCCCTGGCCCTGGGCTGGGCCCTGACTGCAAAGAATCCTTATATCAAAGGATGGAGCCCAGACCGAAGTTGTCCCCACCTCAAACTTGTGCTGCCCTGATAGACCCAAGGGAGCCCTACAAACTGACATCAGGAACCTGGACTGCTGAGTTTTCTTTCCCAGGGAAAATGGAAAAAGGATGTGCCCAGGGGCCCCTGGCCCTGACTGCAAAAAATCCTTATATCGAAGGATGGACCACACACCGAAGTTGTCCCCACCTCAAACTTGTGCTGCCCTGATAGACCCAAGGGAGCCCTACAAACTGACATCAGGAACCTGGACTGCTGAGTTTTCTTTCCCAGGGAAAATGGCCAAAGGATGTGCCCAGGGGCCCCTAGCCCTGACTGCAAAAAATCCTTATATCGAAAATGGACCCCACACCGAAGTTATCCCCACCTCAAACTTGTGCTGCCCTGATAGACCCAAGGGAGCCCTACAAACTGACATCAGGAACCTGGACTGCTGAGTTTTCTTTCCCAGGGAAAATGGAAAAAGGATGTGCCCAGGGGCCCCTTGCCCTGACAGCAAAGAATCCTTATATCGAAGGATGGACCCCACACCGAAGTTGTCCCCACCTCAAACTTGTGCTGCCCTGATAGACCCAAGGGAGCCCTACAAACTGACATCAGGAACCTGGACTGCTGAGTTTTCTTTTTACAGGGAAAAGAGACAAAGCTTTTGCCCAGGGGCCCCTGGCCCTGGGCCGGGCCAGCACTGCAAGAAATCCTTATATCGAAGGATGGAGCCCAGACCGAAGTTGTCCCCACCTCAAACTTGTGCTGCCCTGATAGACCCAAGGGAGCCCTACAAACTGACATGAGGAACCTGGACTGCTGAGTTTTCTTTCCCAAGGAAAATGGCCAAAGGATGTGCCCAGGGGCCCCTAGCCCTGGGCTTGGACCTCACTGCAAAAAATCCTTATATCAAAGGATTGAGCCCAGACCGAAGATGTCCCCACCTCAAACTTGTGCTGCCCTGATAGACCCAAGGGAGCCCTACAAACTGACATCAGGAACCTGGACTGCTGAGTTTTCTTTCCCAGGGAAAATGGCCAAAGGATGTGCCCACGGGCCCCTGGCCCTGGTCTGGGCCCTGACTGCAAAAAATCCTTATATCGAAGGATGGAGCCCAGACCAAAATTGTCCCCACCTCAAACTTGTGCTGCCCTGATAGACCCAAGGGAGCCCTACAAACTGACATCAGGAACCTGGACTGCTGAGTTTTCTTTCCCAGGGAAAATGGAAAAAGGTTGTGCCCAGGGGCCCCTGGCCCTGACTGCAAAGAATCCTTATATCGAAGGATGGACCCCACACCGAAGTTGTCCCCACCTCAAACTTGTGCTGCCCTGATAGACCCAAGGGAGCCCTACAAACTGACATCAGGAACCTGGACTGCTGAGTTTTCTTTCCCAGGGAAAATGGCCAAAGGATGTGCCCAGGGGACCCTGGCCCTGACTGCAAAAAATCCTTATATCGAAGGATGGACCCCACACCGAAGTTGTCCCCACCTCAAACTTGTGCTGCCCTGATAGACCCAAGGGAGCCCTACAAACTGACATCAGGAACCTGGACTGCTGAGTTTTCTTTCCCAGGGAAAATGGCCAAAGGATGTGCCCAAGAGCCCCTGGCCCTGGGCTGGGCCCTGACTGCAAAGAATCCTTATACCAAAGGATGGAGCCCAGACCGAAGTTGTCCCCACCTCAAACTTGTGCTGCCCTGATAGACCCAAGGGAGCCCTACAAACTGACATCAGGAACCTGGACTGCTGAGTTTTCTTTCCCAGGGAAAATGGAAAAAGGATGTGCCCAGGGGCCCCTGGCCCTGACTGCAAAAAATCCTTATATCGAAGGATGGACCACACACCGAAGTTGTCCCCACCTCAAACTTGTGCTGCCCTGATAGACCCAAGGGAGCCCTACAAACTGACATCAGGAAGCTGTATTGCTGAGTTTTCGTTTTACGGGGAAAAGGGACAAAGCTTTTGCCCAGGGGCCCCTGGCCCTGGGCCGGGCCAGCACTGCAAAAAATCCTTATATCGAAGGATGGAGCCCAGACCGAAGTTGTCCCCACCTCAAACTTGTGCTGCCCTGATACACCCAAGGGAGCCCTACAAACTGACATCAGGAACCTGGACTGCTGAGTTTTCTTTCCCAGGCAAAATGGCCAAAGGATGTGCCCGGGGGCCCCTGGCCCTGGGCTGGGCCCTGACTGCCAAAAATCCTTAAATTGAAGGATGGACCCCACACCGAAGTTGTCCCCACCTCAAACTTGTGCTGCCCTGATAGACCCAAGGGAGCCCTACAAACTGACATCAGGGACCTGGACTGCTGAGTTTTCTTTCCCAGGGAAAATGGCCAAAGGATGTGCCCAGGGCCCCTGGCCCTGGGCTGGGACCTCACTGCAAAAAATCCTATATCGAAGGATGGAGCCCACACCGAAGTTGTCCCCACCTCAAACTTGTGCTTCCCTGATAGACCCAAGGGAGCCCTACAAACTGACATCAGGAACCTGGACTGCTGAGTTTTCTTTCCCAGGGAAAATGGCCAGATGGTGTGCCCAGGGGCCCCTGGCCATGAGCTGGGCCAGCACTGCAAAAGGTCCTTATATCGAAAGATGGACCCCAGACCGAAGTTGTCCCCACCTCAAACTTGTGCTGCCCTGATAGACCCAAGGGAGCCCTAAAAACTGACATCAGGAACCTGGACTGCTGAGTTTTCTTTCCCAGGGAAAATGGCCAAAGGATGTGCCCAGGGGCCCCTAGCCCTGACTGCAAAAAATCCTTATATCGAAAATGGACCCCACACCGAAGTTATCCCCACCTCAAACTTGTGCTGCCCTGATAGACCCAAGGGAGCCCTACAAACAGACATCAGGAACCTGGACTGCTGAGTTTTCTTTCCCAGGGAAAATGGAAAAAGGATGTGCCCAGGGGCCCCTGGCCCTGACTGCAAAAAATCCTTATATCGAAGGATGGACCACACACCGAAGTTGTCCCCACCTCAAACTTGTGCTGCCCTGATAGACCCAAGGGAGCCCTACAAACTGACATCAGGAAGCTGTATTGCTGAGTTTTCGTTTTACGGGGAAAAGGGACAAAGCTTTTGCCCAGGGGCCCCTGGCCCTGGGCCGGGCCAGCACTGCAAAAAATCCTTATATCGAAGGATGGAGCCCAGACCGAAGTTGTCCCCACCTCAAACTTGTGCTGCCCTGATACACCCAAGGGAGCCCTACAAACTGACATCAGGAACCTGGACTGCTGAGTTTTCTTTCCCAGGCAAAATGGCCAAAGGATGTGCCCGGGGGCCCCTGGCCCTGGGCTGGGCCCTGACTGCCAAAAATCCTTAAATTGAAGGATGGACCCCACACCGAAGTTGTCCCCACCTCAAACTTGTGCTGCCCTGATAGACCCAAGGGAGCCCTACAAACTGACATCAGGGACCTGGACTGCTGAGTTTTCTTTCCCAGGGAAAATGGCCAAAGGATGTGCCCAGGGCCCCTGGCCCTGGGCTGGGACCTCACTGCAAAAAATCCTATATCGAAGGATGGAGCCCACACCGAAGTTGTCCCCACCTCAAACTTGTGCTTCCCTGATAGACCCAAGGGAGCCCTACAAACTGACATCAGGAACCTGGACTGCTGAGTTTTCTTTCCCAGGGAAAATGGCCAGATGGTGTGCCCAGGGGCCCCTGGCCATGAGCTGGGCCAGCACTGCAAAAGGTCCTTATATCGAAAGATGGACCCCAGACCGAAGTTGTCCCCACCTCAAACTTGTGCTGCCCTGATAGACCCAAGGGAGCCCTAAAAACTGACATCAGGAACCTGGACTGCTGAGTTTTCTTTCCCAGGGAAAATGGCCAAAGGATGTGCCCAGGGGCCCCTAGCCCTGACTGCAAAAAATCCTTATATCGAAAATGGACCCCACACCGAAGTTATCCCCACCTCAAACTTGTGCTGCCCTGATAGACCCAAGGGAGCCCTACAAACTGACATCAGGAACCTGGACTGCTGAGTTTTCTTTCCCAGGGAAAATGGAAAAAGGATGTGCCCAGGGGCCCCTGGCCCTGACTGCAAAAAATCCTTATATCGAAGGATGGACCACACACCGAAGTTGTCCCCACCTCAAACTTGTGCTGCCCTGATAGACCCAAGGGAGCCCTACAAACTGACATCAGGAAGCTGTATTGCTGAGTTTTCGTTTTACGGGGAAAAGGGACAAAGCTTTTGCCCAGGGGCCCCTGGCCCTGGGCCGGGCCAACACTGCAAAAAATCCTTATATCGAAGGATGGAGCCCAGACCGAAGTTGTCCCCACCTCAAACTTGTGCTGCCCTGATACACCCAAGGGAGCCCTACAAACTGACATCAGGAACCTGGACTGCTGAGTTTTCTTTCCCAGGCAAAATGGCCAAAGGATGTGCCCGGGGGCCCCTGGCCCTGGGCTGGGCCCTGACTGCCAAAAATCCTTAAATTGAAGGATGGACCCCACACCGAAGTTGTCCCCACCTCAAACTTGTGCTGCCCTGATAGACCCAAGGGAGCCCTACAAACTGACATCAGGGACCTGGACTGCTGAGTTTTCTTTCCCAGGGAAAATGGCCAAAGGATGTGCCCAGGGCCCCTGGCCCTGGGCTGGGACCTCACTGCAAAAAATCCTATATCGAAGGATGGAGCCCACACCGAAGTTGTCCCCACCTCAAACTTGTGCTTCCCTGATAGACCCAAGGGAGCCCTACAAACTGACATCAGGAACCTGGACTGCTGAGTTTTCTTTCCCAGGGAAAATGGCCAGATGGTGTGCCCAGGGGCCCCTGGCCATGAGCTGGGCCAGCACTGCAAAAGGTCCTTATATCGAAAGATGGACCCCAGACCGAAGTTGTCCCCACCTCAAACTTGTGCTGCCCTGATAGACCCAAGGGAGCCCTAAAAACTGACATCAGGAACCTGGACTGCTGAGTTTTCTTTCCCAGGGAAAATGGCCAAAGGATGTGCCCAGGGGCCCCTAGCCCTGACTGCAAAAAATCCTTATATCGAAAATGGACCCCACACCGAAGTTATCCCCACCTCAAACTTGTGCTGCCCTGATAGACCCAAGGGAGCCCTACAAACTGACATCAGGAACCTGGACTGCTGAGTTTTCTTTCCCAGGGAAAATGGAAAAAGGATGTGCCCAGGGGCCTCTTGCCCTGACAGCAAAGAATCCTTATATCGAAGGATGGACCCCACACCGAAGTTGTCCCCACCTCAAACTTGTGCTGCCCTGATAGACCCAAGGGAGCCCTACAAACTGACATCAGGAACCTGGACTGCTGAGTTTTCTTTTTACAGGGAAAAGAGACAAAGCTTTTGCCCAGGGGCCCCTGGCCCTGGGCCGGGCCAGCACTGCAAGAAATCCTTATATCGAAGGATGGAGCCCAGACCGAAGTTGTCCCCAGCTCAAACTTGTGCTGCCCTGATAGACCCAAGGGAGCCCTACAAACTGACATGAGGAACCTGGACTGCTGAGTTTTCTTTCCCAAGGAAAATGGCCAAAGGATGTGCCCAGGGGCCCCTAGCCCTGGGCTTGGACCTCACTGCAAAAAATCCTTATATCAAAGGATGGAGCCCAGACCGAAGATGTCCCCACCTCAAACTTGTGCTGCCCTGATAGACCCAAGGGAGCCCTACAAACTGACATCAGGAACCTGGACTGCTGAGTTTTCTTTCCCAGGGAAAATGGCCAAAGGATGTGCCCACGGGCCCCTGGCCCTGGTCTGGGCCCTGACTGCAAAAAATCCTTATATCGAAGGATGGAGCCCAGACCAAAATTGTCCCCGCCTCAAACTTGTGCTGCCCTGATAGACCCAAGGGAGCCCTACAAACTGACATCAGGAACCTGGACTGCTGAGTTTTCTTTCCCAGGGAAAATGGAAAAAGGTTGTGCCCAGGGGCCCCTGGCCCTGACTGCAAAGAATCCTTATATCGAAGGATGGACCCCACACCGAAGTTGTCCCCACCTCAAACTTGTGCTGCCCTGATAGACCCAAGGGAGCCCTACAAATTGACATCAGGAACCTGGACTGCTGAGTTTTCTTTCCCAGGGAAAATGGCCAAAGGATGTGCCCAGGGGACCCTGGCCCTGACTGCAAAAAATCCTTATATCGAAGGATGGACCCCACACCGAAGTTGTCCCCACCTCAAACTTGTGCTGCCCTGATAGACCCAAGGGAGCCCTACAAACTGACATCAGGAACCTGGACTGCTGAGTTTTCTTTCCCAGGGAAAATAAAAAAAGGATGTGCCCGGGGGCCCCTGGCCCTGACTGCAAAGAATCCTTATATCGAAGGATGGACCTCACACCGAAGTTGTCCCCACCTCAAACTTGTGCTGCCCTGATAGACCCAAGGGAGCCCTACAAACTGACATCAGGAACCTGGACTGCTGAGTTTTCTTTCCCAGGGAAAATGGAAAAACGATGTGCCCAGGGGCCCCTGGCCCTGACTGCAAAGAATCCTTATATCGAAGGATGGAGCCCACACCGAAGTTGTCCCCACCTCAAACTTGTGCTGCCCTGATAGACCCAAGGGAGACCTACAAATTGACATCAGGAACCTGGACTGCTGAGTTTTCTTTCCCAGGGAAAATGGCCAAAGGATGTGCCCAGGGGACCCTGGCCCTGACTGCAAAAAATCCTTATATCGAAGGATGGAGCCCTGACCAAAGTTGTCCCCACCTCAAACTTGTGCTGCCCTGATAGACCCAAGGGAGCCCTACAAACTGACATCAGGAACCTGGACTGCTGAGTTTTCTTTCCCAGGGAAAATGGAAAAAGGATGTGCCCAGGAGCCCCTGGCCCTGGGCAGGGACCTCACTGCAAAGAATACTTATATCGAAGGATGGACCCCACACCGACGTGTCCCCACCTCAAACTTGTGCTGCCCTGATAGACCCAAGGGAGCCCTACAAACTGACATGAGGAACCTGGACTGCTGAGTTTTCTTTCCCAGGGAAAATGGCCAAAGGTTGTGCCCAGGGGCCCCTAGCCCTGACTGCAAAAAAATCCTTATATCGAAAGATGGACCCCACACCGAAGTTGTCCCCACCTCAAACTTGTGCTGCCCTGATAGACCCAAGGGAGCCCTACAAACTGACATCAGGAACCTGGACTGCTGAGTTTTCTTTCCCAGGGAAAATGGAAAAAGGATGTGCCCAGGGGCCCCTTGCCCTGACAGCAAAGAATCCTTATATCGAAGGATGGACCACACACCGAAGTTGTCCCCACCCCAAACTTGTGCTGCCCTGATAGACCCAAGGGAGCCCTACAAACTGACATCAGGAACCTGTATTGCTGAGTTTTCTTTTTACAGGGAAAAGGGACAAAGCTTTTGCCCAGGGGCCCCTGGCCCTGGGCCGGGCCCTGACTGCAAAAAATCCTTATATCGAAGGATAGAGCCCACACCGAAGTTGTCCCCACCTCAAACTTGTGCTGCCCTGATAGACCCAAGGGAGCCCTACAAACTGACATCAGGAACCTGGACTGCTGAGTTTTCTTTCCCAGGGAAAATGGAAAAAGGATGTGCCCAGGAGCCCCTGGCCCTGGGCAGGGCCCTGACTGCAAAGAATCCTTATATCGAAGGATGGACCCCACACCGAAGTGTCCCCACCTCAAACTTGTGCTGCCCTGATAGACCCAAGGGAGCCCTACAAACTGACATCAGGAACCTGGACTGCTGAGTTTTCTTTCCCAGGGAAAATGGAAAAAGGATGTGCCCAGGGGCCTATTGCCCTGACAGCAAAGAATCCTTATATCGAAGGATGGACCACACACCGAAGTTGTCCCCACCTCAAACTTGTGCTGCCCTGATAGACCCAAGGGAGCCCTACAAACTGACATCAGGAACCTGTATTGCTGAGTTTTCTTTTTACAGGGAAAAGGGACAAAGCTTTTGCCCAGGGGCCCCTGGCCCTAGGCTGGGCCGTGACTGCAAAAAATCCTTATATCGAAGGATGGAGCCCACACCGAAGTTGTCCCCACCTCAAACTTGTGCTGCCCTGATAGACCCAAGGGAGCCCTACAAACTGACATCAGGAACCTGGACTGCTGAGTTTTCTTTCCCAAGGAAAATGGCCAAAGGATGTGCCCAGGGGCCCCGAGCCCTGGGCTTGTACCTCACTGCAAAAAATCCTTATATCAAAGGATGGAGCCCAGACCGAAGATGTCCCCACCTCAAAATTGTGCTGCCCTGATAGACCCAAGGGAGCCCTACAAACTGACATCAGGAACCTGGACTGCTGAGTTTTCTTTCCCAGGCAAAATGGCCAAAGGATGTGCCCAGGGGCCCCTGGACCTGGGCTGGGCCCTGACTGCAAAAAATCCTTATATCGAAGGATGGAGCCCAGACCAAAATTGTTCCCACCTCAAACTTGTGCTGCCCTGATACACGCAAGGGAGCCCTACAAACTGACATCAGGAACCTTGACTGCTGAGTTTTCTTTCCCAAGGAAAATGGAAAAAGTATATGCCCAGGGGCCCCTGGCCCTGGGCTGGGCCCTGACTGCAAAAAATCCTTATATCGAAGGATGGACCCCACACCGAAGTTGTCCCCACCTCAAACTTGTGCTGCCCTGATAGACCCAAGGGAGCCCTACAAACTGACATCAGGAACCTGGACTGCTGAGTTTTCTTTCCCAGGGAAAATGGCTGCAGGTCCTGAAGGGAACAAAAAGGGCTCCCGGCCTTTGCCTCTGTTCTCTAACATTCCCCAAAAGGCATCGCAGTCCCGGAAGAGGTGTTTGTCATGCAGGCTGCCAAAATAAATTCTTGTAAAATTCTAGCTCTGCCTTTTTTTTAACGTGTTCTTACTTCCTATTTATGTAATCGCAGAAAGCAAGGAAAGAATAAATGTGTCTGGTTCCCACTATTGCTCTGTGCAGGCATTTTTAAAGCCTGCTGTAGTTCTATCCTCTTTTTCCACTCCAAGCTTCACTTTTCCCCCGTTTTTCAATGTCTGCTGCTTTGGGTTTCCCAGGCAGGGCTGGGTTCCTCGGCAGGGGTCTTAGGAGTTGGTGCAGATTCCGCTTTTTCCGAAGGTGTATCAAAGTGTGCCGGCAAAAGGATTGTTTTCTCCAGGAAAAAGCTTTCTCTCAATGACCATCAATGCATGTATGTGTTTTAATCTTGTAACCAGGTGAATTAAGAAAAGCCGACACCTGTAGCAGAGTTTTGTTGGATCTGTGTCTGTGAGAAGTGGGCTGTGTGCTGGAGAGGGAGAGACCAAGAGATGCTGTTGGAGAGTGGCAACAGCGGCAGGTGTGAGCTGCTAACTTGATGAGGGCTCAGAGCAGACACAGGTGTGAGCTGTTAAGATGATGAGGAAGAGGGGCGGATCCCTCTGGGGGGAGGTTATTTAAGGGCGAGGCTTTTCCTCGTCCTGCTTTTGCATGGAGCTGCTGGAGAAGAGGAGTTTATGGGGGCCTCCCAGGGCTGTCTCATGGAAGGACGGTGAGTACATTGAACATGGTTTGGGGGATCACCTGGGCACATCCTTTGGCCATTTACCCTGGGAAAGAAAACTCAGCAGTCCAGGTTCCTGATGTCAGTTTGTAGACCTCCCTTCAGTCTATCAGGGCAGCACAAGTTTGAGTTGAGGACAACTTCGGTCTGGGCTCCATCCTTCCATATAAGGATTTTTAGCAGTCAGGGCCAGGGGCCCCTGGGCACATCCTTTGGCCATTTTCCCTGGGAAAGAAAACTCAGCAGTCCAGGTTCCTGATGTCAGTTTGTAGGGCTCCCTTGGGTCTATCAGGGCAGCACAAGTTTGAGTAGGGGACAACTTCGGTGTGGGGTCCATCCTTCGATATAAGGATTCTTTGCAGTCAGGGCCAGGGGCCCACGGCCAGGGACCCCTGGGCACATCCTTTTTCCATTTTTCCTGGGAAAGAAAACTCAGCAGTCCAGGTTCCTGATGTCAGTTTGTAGGGCTCCCTTGGGTCTCTCAGGGCAGCACAAGTTTGAGGTGGGGACAACTTCGGTGTGGGGTCCATCCTTCGATATAAGGATTTTTTGCAGTCAGGGCCAGGGGCCCCCAGGAACATCCTTTGGCCATTTTCCCTGGGAAAGAAAACTCCGCAGTCCAGGTTGCTGATGTGAGTTTGTAGGGCTCCTTTGGGTGTATCAGGGCCGCACAATTTTGAGGTGGGGACAACTTCGGTGTGGGGTCCATCCTTCGATATAAGGATTTTTTGCAGTCAGGGCCAGGGGCCCCTGGGCACATCCTTTTTCCATTTTCCCTGGGAAAGAAAACTCAGCAGTCCAGGTTCCTGATGTCAGTTTGTAGGGCTCCCTTGGGTCTATCAGGGCAGCACAAGTTTGAGGTGGGGACAACTTCGGTGTGGGGTCCATCCTTCAATATAAGGATTTTTTGCAGTCACGGACAGGGGCCCAGGGCCAGGGGCTCCTGGGCACATCCTTTTTCCATTTCCCCTGGGATAGAAAACTCAGCAGTCCAGGTTCCTGATGTCAGTTTGTAGGGCTCCCTTGGGTCTATCAGGGCAGCACAAGTTTGAGGTGGCGACAATTTCAGTGTGGGGTCCATCCTTCGATATAAGGATTTTTTGCAGTCAGGGCCAGGGGCCCAGGGCCAGGGGCCCCTGGGCACATCCTTTTTCCATTTTCCCTGGGAAAGAAAACTCAGCAGTCCAGGTTCCTGATTTCAGTTTGTAGGGCTCCCTTGGGTCTATCAGGGCAGCACAAGTTTGAGGTGGGGACAACTTCGGTCTGGGGTCCATCCTTCGATATAAGGATTTTTGCAGTCAGGTCCCAGCCCAGGACCAGGGGCCCCCGGGCACATCCTATTTCCATTTTCCCTGGGAAAGAAAACTCAGCAGTCCAGGTTCCTGATGTCAGTTCGTAGGGCTCCCTTGGGTCTATCAGGGCGGCACAAATTTGCCGTGGGGACAACTTCGGTGTGGGTTCCATCCTTCGATATAAGGATTTTTTGCAGTCAGGGCCAGGGGCCCCTGGGCACATCCTATTTCCATTTTCCCTGGGAAAGAAAACTCAGCAGTCCAGGTTCCTGATGTCAGTTTGTAGGGCTCCCTTGGGTCTATCAGGGCAGCACAAGTTTGAGGAGGGGACAATTTCGGTGTGGGGTCCATCCTTCGATATAAGGATTTTTTGTAGTGAGGCCCCTGCCCAGGGCCAGGGGCCCCTGGGCACATCCTTTTTCCATTTTCCCTGGGAAAGAAAACTCCGCAGTCCAGGTTCCTGATGTCAGTTTGTAGGGCTCCCTTGGGTGTATCAGGGCAGCAGAAGTTTGAGGTGGGGACAACTTCAGTGTGGGCTCCATCCTTCGATATAAGGATTCTTTGCAGTCAGGGCCAGGGGCCCAGGGCCAGGGGCCCCTGGGCAAATCCTTTTTCCATTTTCCCTGGGAAAGAAAACTCAGCAGTCCAGGTTCCTGATGTCAGTTTGTAGGGCTCCCTTGGGTCTATCAGGGCAGCACAAGTTTGAGGAGGGGACAACTTCGGTGTGGGGTCCATCCTTCGATATAAGGATTCTTTGCAGTCAGGGCCAGGGACCCCTGGGCACATCCTTTTTCCATTTTTCCTGGGAAAGAAAACTCAGCAGTCCAGGTTCCTGATGTCAGTTTGTAGGGCTCCCTTGGGTCTATCAGGGCAGCACAAGTTTGAGGTGGGGACAACTTTGGTGTGGGCTCCATCATTCGATATATTGATTTTGTGCACTCAGGGCCAGGGGCCCCCAGGAACATCCTTTGGCCATTTTCCCTGGGAAAGAAAACTCAGCAGTCCAGGTTCCTGATGTCAGTTTGTAGGGCTCCCTTGGGTCTATCAGGGCAGCAGAAGTTTGAGGTGGGGACAACTTCGGTGTGGGGTCATCGTTTGATATAAGGTTTTTTTGTAGTGATGGCTCAGCCCACGGCCAGGGAACCCTGGGCACATCCTTTTTCCATTTTCCCTGGGAAAGAAAACTCAGCAGTCCAGGTTCCTGATGTCAGTTTGTAGGGCTCCCTTGGGTCTATCAGGGCAGCACAAGTTTGAGGTGGCGACAACTTCAGTGTGGGCTCCATCCTTCGATATAAGGATTTTTTGCAGTCAGGGCCAGGGGCCCCTGGGCACATCCTTTTTCCATTTTCCCTGGGAAAGAAAACTCAGCAGTCCAGGTTCCTGATTTCAGTTTGTAGGGCTCCCTTGGGTCTATCAGGGCAGCACAAGTTTGAGGTGGGGACAACTTCGTTGTGGGCTCCATCATTCGATATATTGATTTTGGGCACTCTGGGCCAGGGGCCCCTGGGCACATCCTTTTTCCATTTTCCCTGGGAAAGAAAACTCAGCAGTCCAGGTTCCTGATGTCAGTTTGTAGGGCTCCCTTGGGTCTATCAGGGCAGCACAAGTTTGAGGTGGGGACAACTTCGGTGTGGGGTCCATCCTTCGATATAAGGATTTTTTGCAGTGAGGCCCCTGACCAGGAGTAGGGGCCCCTGGGCACATCCTTTTTCCATTTTCCCTGGGAAAGAAAACTCAGCAGTCCAGGTTCCTGATGTCAGTATGTAGGGCTCCCTTGGGTCTATCAGGGCAGCACAAGTTTGAGGTGGGGACAACTTTGGTGTGGGCTCCATCATTCGATATATTGATTTTGTGCACTCAGGGCCAGGGGCCCCTGGGCACATCCTTTGGCCATTTTCCCTGGGAAAGAAAACTCAGCAGTCCAGGTTGCTGATGTCAGTTTGTAGGGCTCCCTTGGGTCTATCAGGGCAGCACAAGTTTGAGGTGGGGACAACTTCGGTCTGGGGTCCATCCTTCGATATAAGGATTTTTTGTAGTGAGGGCCCTGTCCAGGGCCAGGGAACCCTGGGCACATCCTTTTTCCATTTTCCCTGGGAAAGAAAACTCAGCAGTCCAGGTTCCTGATGTCAGTTTGTAGGGCTCCCTTGGGTCTATCAGGGCAGCACAAGTTTGAGGTGGGGACAACTTCGGTGTGGGGTCCATCCTTCGTTATAAGGATATTTTGCAGTCAGGGCCAGGGTCCCCTGGGCACATCCTTTTTCCATTTTCCCTGGGAAAGAAAACTCAGCAGTCCAGGTTCCTGATGTCAGTTTGTAGGGCTCCCTTGGGTCTATCAGGGCAGCACAAGTTTGAGGTGGGGACAACTTCGGTGTGGGGTCCATCCTTCGATATAAGGATTTTTTGTAGTGATGGCTCAGCCCAGGGCCAGGGGCCCCTGGGCACATCCTTTTTCCATTTTCCCTGGGAAAGAAAACTCAGCAGTCCAGGTTCCTGATGTCAGTTTGTAGGGCTCCCTTGGGTCTATCAGGGCAGCACAAGTTTGAGGTGGGGACAACTTCGGTGGGGGGTCCATCCTTCGATATAAGGATTTTTTGCAGTCAGGGCCAGGGGCCCCTGGGCACATCCTTTTTCCATTTTCCCTGGGAAAGAAAACTCAGCAGTCCAGGTTCCTGATGTCAGTTTGTAGGGCTCCCTTGGGTCTATCAGGGCAGCACAAGTTTGAGGTGGGGACAACTTCGGTGTGGGGTCCATCCTTCAATATAAGGATTTTTTGCAGTCAGGGCCAGGGGCCCAGGGCCAGGGGCTCCTGGGCACATCCTTTTTCCATTTTCCCTGGGAAAGAAAACTCAGCAGTCCAGGTTCCTGATGTCAGTTTGTAGGGCTCCCTTGGGTGTATCAGGGCAGCACAAGTTTGAGGTGGGGACAACTTCGGTGTGGGGTCCATCCTTCGATATTAGGATTTTTTGCAGTCAGGGCCAGGGGCCCCTGGGCACAACCTTTTTCCATTTTCCCTGGGAAAGAAAACTCAGCAGTCCAGGTTCCTGATGTCAGTTTGTAGGGCTCCCTTGGGTCTATCAGGGCAGCACAAGTTTGAGGTGGGGACAACTTCGGTGTGGGGTCCATCCTTCAATATATGGATTTTTGTAGTGAGGCCCCAACCCAGGGCCAGGGGCCCCTAGGCACATCCTTTTTCCATTTTCCCTGGGAAAGAAAACCCAGCAGTCCAGGTTCCTGATGTCAGTTTGTAGGGCTCCCTTGGGTCTATCAGGGCAGCACAAGTTTGAGGTGGGGACAACTTCGGTGTGGGGTCCATCCTTCGATATAAGGATTTTTTGCAGTCAGGGCCAGGGGCCCACGGGCAGGGGCCCCTGGGCACATCCTTTTTCCATTTTCCCTGGGAAAGAAAACTCAGCAGTCCAGGTTCCTGATGTCAGTTTGTAGGGCTCCCTTGGGTCTATCAGGGCAGCACAAGTTTGAGGTGGGGACAAATTCGGTGTGGGCTCCATCCTTCGATATAAGGATTTTTTGTAGTGACGGCCCTGTCCAGGGCCAGGGGCCCCTGGGCACATCCTTTTTCCATTTTCCCTGGGAAAGAAAACTCAGCAGTCCAGGTTCCTGATGTCAGTTTGTAGGGCTCCCTTGGGTCTATCAGGGCAGCACAAGTTTGAGGTGGCGACAACTTCGGTGTGGGGTCCATCCTTCGATATATGGATTTTTTGCAGTCAGGGCCAGGGGCCCCTGGGCACATCCTTTGGCCATTTTCCCTGGGAAAGAAAACTCAGCAGTCCAGGTTCCTGATGTCAGTTTGTAGGGCTCCCTTGGGTCTATCAGGGCAGCACAAGTTTGAGGTGGGGACAACTGCGGTGTGGGGTCCATCCTTCGATATAAGGATTTTTTGCAGTGAGGCCCCTGCCCAGGACCAGGGGCCCCTGGGCACATCCTTTTTCCATTTTCCCTGGGAAAGAAAACTCAGCAGTCCAGGTTCCTGATGTCAGATTGTAGGGCTCCCTTGGGTCTATCAGGGCAGCACAAGTTTGAGGTGGGGACAAATTCAGTGTGGGGTCCATCCTTCGATATATGGATTTTTTGCAGTCAGGGCCAGGGGCCCCTGGGCACATCCTTTTTCCATTTTCCCTGGGAAAGAAAACTCAGCAGTCCAGGTTCCTGATGTCAGTTTGTAGGGCTCCCTTGGGTCTATCAGGGCCGCACAAGTTTGAGGTGGTGACAACTTCGGTGTGGGGTCCATCCTTCGATATAAGGATGTTTTGCAGTGAGGCCCCTGCCCAGGGCCAGGGGCCCCTGGGCACATCCTTTTTCCATTTTCCCTGGGAAAGAAAACTCAGCAGTCCAGGTTCCTGATGTCAGTTTGTAGGGCTCCCTTGGGTCTATCAGGGCAGCACAAGTTTGAGGTGGGGACAACTTCGGTGTGGGCGCCATCCTTCGATATAAGGAGTTTTTGCAGTCAGGGCCAGGGGCCCCTGGGCACATCCTTTTTCCATTTTCCCTGGGAAAGAAAACTCAGCAGTCCAGGTTCCTGATGTCAGTTTGTAGGGCTCCCTTGGGTCTATCAGGGCAGCACAAGTTTGAGGTTGGGACAACTTCGATGTGGGCTCCATCCTTCGATATAAGGATCTTTTGCAGTCAGGGCCAGGGGCCCCTGGGCACATCCTTTTTCCATTTTCCCTGGGAAAGAAAACTCAGCAGTCCAGGTTCCTGATGTCAGTTTGTAGGGCTCCCTTGGGTCTATCAGGGCAGCACAAGTTTGAGGTGGGGACAACTTCGGTGTGGGGTCCATCCTTCGATATAAGGATTCTTTGCAGTCAGGCCGCAGCCCAGGACCAGGGGCCCCTGGGCACATCCTTTTTCCATTTTCCCTGGGAAAGAAAACTCAGCAGTCCAGGTTCCTGATGTCAGTTTGTAGGGCTCCCTTGGGTCTATCAGGGCAGCACAAGTTTGAGGTGGGGACAATTTCGGTGTGGGGTCCATCCTTCGATATAAGGATTTGTTGTAGTGAGGCCCCAGCCCAGGGCCAGGGGCCCCTGGGCACATTCTTTTTCCATTTTCCCTGGGAAAGAAAACTCCGCAGTCCAGGTTCCTGATGTCAGTATGTAGGGCTCCCTTGAGTGTATCAGGGCAGCACAAGTTTGAGGTGGGGACAACTTCAGTGTGGGCTCCATCCTTCGATATAAGGATTCTTTGCAGTCAGGGCCAGGGGCCCAGGGCCAGGGGCCCCTGGGCAAATCCTTTTTCCATTTTCCCTGGGAAAGAAAACTCAGCAGTCCAGGTTCCTGATGTCAGTTTGTAGGGCTCCCTTGGGTCTATCAGGGCAGCACAAGTTTGAGGAGGGGACAACTTCGGTGTGGGGTCCATCCTTCGATATAACGATTCTTTGCAGTCAGGGCCAGGGACCCCTGGGCACATCCTTTTTCCATTTTTCCTGGGAAAGAAAACTCAGCAGTCCAGGTTCCTGATGTCAGTTTGTAGGGCTCCCTTGGGTCTATCAGGGCAGCACAAGTTTGAGGTGGGGACAAATTCGGTGTGGGCTCCATCCTTCGATATAAGGATTTTTTGTAGTGAGGGCCCTGTCCAGGGCCAGGGGCCCCTGGGCACATCCTTTTTCCATTTTCCCTGGGAAAGAAAACTCAGCAGTCCAGGTTCCTGATGTCAGTTTGTAGGGCTCCCTTGGGTCTATCAGGGCAGCACAAGTTTGAGGTGGGGACAACTTCGGTGTGGGGTCCATCCTTCGATATAAGGATTTTTTGCAGTCAGGGCCAGGGGCCCCTGGGCACATCCTTTTTCCATTTTCCCTGGGAAAGAAAACTCAGCAGTCCAGGTTCCTGATGTCAGTCTGTAGGGCTCCCTTGGGTCTATCAGGGCAGCACAAGTTTGAGGTGGGGACAACTTCGGTGTGGGGTCCATCCTTCGATATAAGGATTTTTTGCAGTGAGGCCCCTGCCCAGGGCCAGGGGCCCCTGGGCACATCCTTTTTCCATTTTCCCTGGGAAAGAAAACTCAGCAGTCCAGGTTCCTGATGTCAGTTTGTAGGGCTCCCTTGGGTCTATCAGGGCAGCACAAGTTTGAGGTGGGGACAACTTCGGTGTGGGGTTCATCCTTCGATATATGGATTTTTTTCAGTCAGGGCCAGGGGCCCCTGGGCACATCCTTTTTCCATTTTCCCTGGGAAAGAAAACTCAGCAGTCCAGGTTCCTGATGTCAGTTTGTAGGGCTCCCTTGGGTCTATCAGGGCCGCACAAGTTTGAGGTGGTGACAACTTCGGTGTGGGGTCCATCCTTCGATATAAGGATTTTTTGCAGTCAGGGCCAGGGGCCCCTGGGCACATCCTTTTTCCATTTTCCCTGGGAAAGAAAACTCAGCAGTCCAGGTTCCTGATGTCAGTTTGTAGGGCTCCCTTGGGTCTATCAGGGCAGCACAAGTTTGAGGTGGGGACAACTTCGGTGTGGGGTCCATCCTTCGATATAAGGATTTTTTGCAGTGAGGTCCCTGCCCAGGGCCAGGGGCCCCTGGGCAAATCCTTTTTCCATTTTCCCTGGGAAAGAAAACTCAGCAGTCCAGGTTCCTGATGTCAGTTTGTAGGGCTCCCTTGGGTCTATCAGGGCAGCACAAGTTTGAGGAGGGGACAACTTCGGTGTGGGGTCCATCCTTCGATATAACGATTCTTTGCAGTCAGGGCCAGGGACCCCTGGGCACATCCTTTTTCCATTTTTCCTGGGAAAGAAAACTCAGCAGTCCAGGTTCCTGATGTCAGTTTGTAGGGCTCCCTTGGGTCTATCAGGGCAGCACAAGTTTGAGGTGGGGACAAATTCGGTGTGGGCTCCATCCTTCGATATAAGGATTTTTTGTAGTGAGGGCCCTGTCCAGGGCCAGGGGCCCCTGGGCACATCCTTTTTCCATTTTCCCTGGGAAAGAAAACTCAGCAGTCCAGGTTCCTGATGTCAGTTTGTAGGGCTCCCTTGGGTCTATCAGGGCAGCACAAGTTTGAGGTGGGGACAACTTCGGTGTGGGGTCCATCCTTCGATATAAGGATTTTTTGCAGTCAGGGCCAGGGGCCCCTGGGCACATCCTTTTTCCATTTTCCCTGGGAAAGAAAACTCAGCAGTCCAGGTTCCTGATGTCAGTCTGTAGGGCTCCCTTGGGTCTATCAGGGCAGCACAAGTTTGAGGTGGGGACAACTTCGGTGTGGGGTCCATCCTTCGATATAAGGATTTTTTGCAGTGAGGCCCCTGCCCAGGGCCAGGGGCCCCTGGGCACATCCTTTTTCCATTTTCCCTGGGAAAGAAAACTCAGCAGTCCAGGTTCCTGATGTCAGTTTGTAGGGCTCCCTTGGGTCTATCAGGGCAGCACAAGTTTGAGGTGGGGACAACTTCGATGTGGGGTTCATCCTTCGATATATGGATTTTTTTCAGTCAGGGCCAGGGGCCCCTGGGCACATCCTTTTTCCATTTTCCCTGGGAAAGAAAACTCAGCAGTCCAGGTTCCTGATGTCAGTTTGTAGGGCTCCCTTGGGTCTATCAGGGCCGCACAAGTTTGAGGTGGTGACAACTTCGGTGTGGGGTCCATCCTTCGATATAAGGATTTTTTGCAGTGAGGCCCCTGCCCAGGGCCAGGGGCCCCTGGGCACATCCTTTTTCCATTTTCCCTGGGAAAGAAAACTCAGCAGTCCAGGTTCCTGATGTCAGTTTGTAGGGCTCCCTTGGGTCTATCAGGGCAGCACAAGTTTGAGGTGGGGACAACTTCGGTGTGGGGTCCATCCTTCAATATATGGATTTTTGTAGTGAGGCCCCAACCCAGGGCCAGGGGCCCCTAGGCACATCCTTTTTCCATTTTCCCTGGGAAAGAAAACCCAGCAGTCCAGGTTCCTGATGTCAGTTTGTAGGGCTCCCTTGGGTCTATCAGGGCAGCACAAGTTTGAGGTGGGGACAACTTCGGTGTGGGGTCCATCCTTCGATATAAGGATTTTTTGCAGTCAGGGCCAGGGGCCCACGGGCAGGGGCCCCTGGGCACATCCTTTTTCCATTTTCCCTGGGAAAGAAAACTCAGCAGTCCAGGTTCCTGATGTCAGTTTGTAGGGCTCCCTTGGGTCTATCAGGGCAGCACAAGTTTGAGGTGGGGACAAATTCGGTGTGGGCTCCATCCTTCGATATAAGGATTTTTTGTAGTGACGGCCCTGTCCAGGGCCAGGGGCCCCTGGGCACATCCTTTTTCCATTTTCCCTGGGAAAGAAAACTCAGCAGTCCAGGTTCCTGATGTCAGTTTGTAGGGCTCCCTTGGGTCTATCAGGGCAGCACAAGTTTGAGGTGGCGACAACTTCGGTGTGGGGTCCATCCTTCGATATATGGATTTTTTGCAGTCAGGGCCAGGGGCCCCTGGGCACATCCTTTGGCCATTTTCCCTGGGAAAGAAAACTCAGCAGTCCAGGTTCCTGATGTCAGTTTGTAGGGCTCCCTTGGGTCTATCAGGGCAGCACAAGTTTGAGGTGGGGACAACTGCGGTGTGGGGTCCATCCTTCGATATAAGGATTTTTTGCAGTGAGGCCCCTGCCCAGGACCAGGGGCCCCTGGGCACATCCTTTTTCCATTTTCCCTGGGAAAGAAAACTCAGCAGTCCAGGTTCCTGATGTCAGATTGTAGGGCTCCCTTGGGTCTATCAGGGCAGCACAAGTTTGAGGTGGGGACAAATTCAGTGTGGGGTCCATCCTTCGATATATGGATTTTTTGCAGTCAGGGCCAGGGGCCCCTGGGCACATCCTTTTTCCATTTTCCCTGGGAAAGAAAACTCAGCAGTCCAGGTTCCTGATGTCAGTTTGTAGGGCTCCCTTGGGTCTATCAGGGCCGCACAAGTTTGAGGTGGTGACAACTTCGGTGTGGGGTCCATCCTTCGATATAAGGATTTTTTGCAGTGAGGCCCCTGCCCAGGGCCAGGGGCCCCTGGGCACATCCTTTTTCCATTTTCCCTGGGAAAGAAAACTCAGCAGTCCAGGTTCCTGATGTCAGTTTGTAGGGCTCCCTTGGGTCTATCAGGGCAGCACAAGTTTGAGGTGGGGACAACTTCGGTGTGGGCGCCATCCTTCGATATAAGGAGTTTTTGCAGTCAGGGCCAGGGGCCCCTGGGCACATCCTTTTTCCATTTTCCCTGGGAAAGAAAACTCAGCAGTCCAGGTTCCTGATGTCAGTTTGTAGGGCTCCCTTGGGTCTATCAGGGCAGCACAAGTTTGAGGTTGGGACAACTTCGATGTGGGCTCCATCCTTCGATATAAGGATCTTTTGCAGTCAGGGCCAGGGGCCCCTGGGCACATCCTTTTTCCATTTTCCCTGGGAAAGAAAACTCAGCAGTCCAGGTTCCTGATGTCAGTTTGTAGGGCTCCCTTGGGTCTATCAGGGCAGCACAAGTTTGAGGTGGGGACAACTTCGGTGTGGGGTCCATCCTTCGATATAAGGATTCTTTGCAGTCAGGCCGCAGCCCAGGACCAGGGGCCCCTGGGCACATCCTTTTTCCATTTTCCCTTGGAAAGAAAACTCAGCAGTCCAGGTTCCTGATGTCAGTTTGTAGGGCTCCCTTGGGTCTATCAGGGCAGCACAAGTTTGAGGTGGGGACAATTTCGGTGTGGGGTCCATCCTTCGATATAAGGATTTGTTGTAGTGAGGCCCCAGCCCAGGGCCAGGGGCCCCTGGGCACATTCTTTTTCCATTTTCCCTGGGAAAGAAAACTCCGCAGTCCAGGTTCCTGATGTCAGTATGTAGGGCTCCCTTGAGTGTATCAGGGCAGCACAAGTTTGAGGTGGGGACAACTTCAGTGTGGGCTCCATCCTTCGATATAAGGATTCTTTGCAGTCAGGGCCAGGGGCCCAGGGCCAGGGGCCCCTGGGCAAATCCTTTTTCCATTTTCCCTGGGAAAGAAAACTCAGCAGTCCAGGTTCCTGATGTCAGTTTGTAGGGCTCCCTTGGGTCTATCAGGGCAGCACAAGTTTGAGGAGGGGACAACTTCGGTGTGGGGTCCATCCTTCGATATAACGATTCTTTGCAGTCAGGGCCAGGGACCCCTGGGCACATCCTTTTTCCATTTTTCCTGGGAAAGAAAACTCAGCAGTCCAGGTTCCTGATGTCAGTTTGTAGGGCTCCCTTGGGTCTATCAGGGCAGCACAAGTTTGAGGTGGGGACAAATTCGGTGTGGGCTCCATCCTTCGATATAAGGATTTTTTGTAGTGAGGGCCCTGTCCAGGGCCAGGGGCCCCTGGGCACATCCTTTTTCCATTTTCCCTGGGAAAGAAAACTCAGCAGTCCAGGTTCCTGATGTCAGTTTGTAGGGCTCCCTTGGGTCTATCAGGGCAGCACAAGTTTGAGGTGGGGACAACTTCGGTGTGGGGTCCATCCTTCGATATAAGGATTTTTTGCAGTCAGGGCCAGGGGCCCCTGGGCACATCCTTTTTCCATTTTCCCTGGGAAAGAAAACTCAGCAGTCCAGGTTCCTGATGTCAGTCTGTAGGGCTCCCTTGGGTCTATCAGGGCAGCACAAGTTTGAGGTGGGGACAACTTCGGTGTGGGGTCCATCCTTCGATATAAGGATTTTTTGCAGTGAGGCCCCTGCCCAGGGCCAGGGGCCCCTGGGCACATCCTTTTTCCATTTTCCCTGGGAAAGAAAACTCAGCAGTCCAGGTTCCTGATGTCAGTTTGTAGGGCTCCCTTGGGTCTATCAGGGCAGCACAAGTTTGAGGTGGGGACAACTTCGGTGTGGGGTTCATCCTTCGATATATGGATTTTTTTCAGTCAGGGCCAGGGGCCCCTGGGCACATCCTTTTTCCATTTTCCCTGGGAAAGAAAACTCAGCAGTCCAGGTTCCTGATGTCAGTTTGTAGGGCTCCCTTGGGTCTATCAGGGCCGCACAAGTTTGAGGTGGTGACAACTTCGGTGTGGGGTCCATCCTTCGATATAAGGATTTTTTGCAGTCAGGGCCAGGGGCCCCTGGGCACATCCTTTTTCCATTTTCCCTGGGAAAGAAAACTCAGCAGTCCAGGTTCCTGATGTCAGTTTGTAGGGCTCCCTTGGGTCTATCAGGGCAGCACAAGTTTGAGGTGGGGACAACTTCGGTGTGGGGTCCATCCTTCGATATAAGGATTTTTTGCAGTGAGGTCCCTGCCCAGGGCCAGGGGCCCCTGGGCAAATCCTTTTTCCATTTTCCCTGGGAAAGAAAACTCAGCAGTCCAGGTTCCTGATGTCAGTTTGTAGGGCTCCCTTGGGTCTATCAGGGCAGCACAAGTTTGAGGAGGGGACAACTTCGGTGTGGGGTCCATCCTTCGATATAACGATTCTTTGCAGTCAGGGCCAGGGACCCCTGGGCACATCATTTTTCCATTTTTCCTGGGAAAGAAAACTCAGCAGTCCAGGTTCCTGATGTCAGTTTGTAGGGCTCCCTTGGGTCTATCAGGGCAGCACAAGTTTGAGGTGGGGACAAATTCGGTGTGGGCTCCATCCTTCGATATAAGGATTTTTTGTAGTGAGGGCCCTGTCCAGGGCCAGGGGCCCCTGGGCACATCCTTTTTCCATTTTCCCTGGGAAAGAAAACTCAGCAGTCCAGGTTCCTGATGTCAGTTTGTAGGGCTCCCTTGGGTCTATCAGGGCAGCACAAGTTTGAGGTGGGGACAACTTCGGTGTGGGGTCCATCCTTCGATATAAGGATTTTTTGCAGTCAGGGCCAGGGGCCCCTGGGCACATCCTTTTTCCATTTTCCCTGGGAAAGAAAACTCAGCAGTCCAGGTTCCTGATGTCAGTCTGTAGGGCTCCCTTGGGTCTATCAGGGCAGCACAAGTTTGAGGTGGGGACAACTTCGGTGTGGGGTCCATCCTTCGATATAAGGATTTTTTGCAGTGAGGCCCCTGCCCAGGGCCAGGGGCCCCTGGGCACATCCTTTTTCCATTTTCCCTGGGAAAGAAAACTCAGCAGTCCAGGTTCCTGATGTCAGTTTGTAGGGCTCCCTTGGGTCTATCAGGGCAGCACAAGTTTGAGGTGGGGACAACTTCGGTGTGGGGTTCATCCTTCGATATATGGATTTTTTTCAGTCAGGGCCAGGGGCCCCTGGGCACATCCTTTTTCCATTTTCCCTGGGAAAGAAAACTCAGCAGTCCAGGTTCCTGATGTCAGTTTGTAGGGCTCCCTTGGGTCTATCAGGGCCGCACAAGTTTGAGGTGGTGACAACTTCGGTGTGGGGTCCATCCTTCGATATAAGGATTTTTTGCAGTGAGGCCCCTGCCCAGGGCCAGGGGCCCCTGGGCACATCCTTTTTCCATTTTCCCTGGGAAAGAAAACTCAGCAGTCCAGGTTCCTGATGTCAGTTTGTAGGGCTCCCTTGGGTCTATCAGGGCAGCACAAGTTTGAGGTGGGGACAACTTCGGTGTGGGGTCCATCCTTCGATATAAGGATTTTTTGCAGTCAGGGCCAGGGGCCCCTGGGCACATCCTTTTTCCATTTTCCCTGGGAAAGAAAACTCAGCAGTCCAGGTTCCTGATGTCAGTTTGTAGGGCTCCCTTGGGTCTATCAGGGCAGCACAAGTTTGAGGTGGGGACAACTTCGGTGTGGGGTCCATCCTTCGATATAAGGATTCTTTGCAGTCAGGCCGCAGCCCAGGACCAGGGGCCCCTGGGCACATCCTTTTTCCATTTTCCCTGGGAAAGAAAACTCAGCAGTCCAGGTTCCTGATGTCAGTTTGTAGGGCTCCCTTGGGTCTATCAGGGCGGCACAAATTTGCGGTGGGGACAACTTCGGTGTGGGTTCCATCCTTCGATATAAGGATTTTTTGCAGTCAGGGCAAGGGGCCCCTGGGCACATCCTATTTCCATTTTCCCTGGGAAAGAAAACTCAGCAGTCCAGGTTCCTGATGTCAGTTTGTAGGGCTCCCTTGGGTGTATCAGGGCAGCACAAGTTTGAGGTGGGGACAATTTCGGTGTGGGGTCCATCCTTCGATATAAGGATTTGTTGTAGTGAGGCCCCAGCCCAGGGCCAGGGGCCCCTGGGCACATTCTTTTTCCATTTTCCCTGGGAAAGAAAACTCCGCAGTCCAGGTTCCTGATGTCAGTATGTAGGGCTCCCTTGAGTGTATCAGGGCAGCACAAGTTTGAGGTGGGGACAACTTCAGTGTGGGCTCCATCCTTCGATATAAGGATTCTTTGCAGTCAGGGCCAGGGGCCCAGGGCCAGGGGCCCCTGGGCAAATCCTTTTTCCATTTTCCCTGGGAAAGAAAACTCAGCAGTCCAGGTTCCTGATGTCAGTTTGTAGGGCTCCCTTGGGTCTATCAGGGCAGCACAAGTTTGAGGAGGGGACAACTTCGGTGTGGGGTCCATCCTTCGATATAACGATTCTTTGCAGTCAGGGCCAGGGACCCCTGGGCACATCCTTTTTCCATTTTTCCTGGGAAAGAAAACTCAGCAGTCCAGGTTCCTGATGTCAGTTTGTAGGGCTCCCTTGGGTCTATCAGGGCAGCACAAGTTTGAGGTGGGGACAAATTCGGTGTGGGCTCCATCCTTCGATATAAGGATTTTTTGTAGTGAGGGCCCTGTCCAGGGCCAGGGGCCCCTGGGCACATCCTTTTTCCATTTTCCCTGGGAAAGAAAACTCAGCAGTCCAGGTTCCTGATGTCAGTTTGTAGGGCTCCCTTGGGTCTATCAGGGCAGCACAAGTTTGAGGTGGGGACAAATTCGGTGTGGGGTCCATCCTTCGATATATGGATTTTTTTCAGTCAGGGCCAGGGGCCCCTGGGCACATCCTTTTTCCATTTTCCCTGGGAAAGAAAACTCAGCAGTCCAGGTTCCTGATGTCAGTTTGTAGGGCTCCCTTGGGTCTATCAGGGCAGCACAAGTTTGAGGTGGGGACAACTTCGGTGTGGGGTCCATCCTTCGATATAAGGATTTTTTGCAGTTAGGGCCAGGGGCCCAGCCCAGGGGCCCCTGGGCACATCCTTTTTCCATTTTCCCTGGGAAAGAAAACTCAGCAGTCCAGGTTCCTGATGTCAGTTTGTAGGGCTCCCTTGGGTCTATCAGGGCAGCACAAGTTTGAGGTGGGGACAACTTCGGTGTGGGGTCCATCCTTCGATATAAGGATTTTTTGCAGTCAGGGCCAGGGGCCCCTGGGCACATCCTTTTTCCATTTTCCCTGGGAAAGAAAACTCAGCAGTCCAGGTTCCTGATGTCAGTCTGTAGGGCTCCCTTGGGTCTATCAGGGCAGCACAAGTTTGAGTTGGGGACAACTTCGGTGTGGGGTCCATCCTTCGATATAAGGATTTTTTGCAGTGAGGCCCCTGCCCAGGGCCAGGGGCCCCTGGGCACATCCTTTTTCCATTTTCCCTGGGAAAGAAAACTCAGCAGTCCAGGTTCCTGATGTCAGTTTGTAGGGCTCCCTTGGGTCTATCAGGGCAGCACAAGTTTGAGGTGGGGACAACTTCGGTGTGGGGTCCATCCTTCGATATATGGATTTTTTTCAGTCAGGGCCAGGGGCCCCTGGGCACATCCTTTTTCCATTTTCCCTGGGAAAGAAAACTCAGCAGTCCAGGTTCCTGATGTCAGTTTGTAGGGCTCCCTTGGGTCTATCAGGGCCGCACAAGTTTGAGGTGGGGACAACTTCGGTGTGGGGTCCATCCTTCGATATAAGGATTTTTTGCAGTGAGGCCCCTGCCCAGGGCCAGGGGCCCCTGGGCACATCCTTTTTCCATTTTCCCTGGGAAAGAAAACTCAGCAGTCCAGGTTCCTGATGTCAGTTTGTAGGGCTCCCTTGGGTCTATCAGGGCAGCACAAGTTTGAGGTGGGGACAACTTCGGTGTGGGGTCCATCCTTCGATATAAGGATCTTTTGCAGTCAGGGCCAGGGGCCCCTGGGCACATCCTTTTTCCATTTTCCCTGGGAAAGAAAACTCAGCAGTCCAGGTTCCTGATGTCAGTTTGTAGGGCTCCCTTGGGTCTATCAGGGCAGCACAAGTTTGAGGTGGGGACAACTTCGGTGTGGGGTCCATCCTTCGATATAAGGATTCTTTGCAGTCAGGCCGCAGCCCAGGACCAGGGGCCCCTGGGCACATCCTTTTTCCATTTTCCCTGGGAAAGAAAACTCAGCAGTCCAGGTTCCTGATGTCAGTTTGTAGGGCTCCCTTGGGTCTATCAGGGCGGCACAAATTTGCGGTGGGGACAACTTCGGTGTGGGTTCCATCCTTCGATATAAGGATTTTTTGCAGTCAGGGCAAGGGGCCCCTGGGCACATCCTATTTCCATTTTCCCTGGGAAAGAAAACTCAGCAGTCCAGGTTCCTGATGTCAGTTTGTAGGGCTCCCTTGGGTGTATCAGGGCAGCACAAGTTTGAGGTGGGGACAATTTCGGTGTGGGGTCCATCCTTCGATATAAGGATTTGTTGTAGTGAGGCCCCAGCCCAGGGCCAGGGGCCCCTGGGCACATTCTTTTTCCATTTTCCCTGGGAAAGAAAACTCCGCAGTCCAGGTTCCTGATGTCAGTATGTAGGGCTCCCTTGAGTGTATCAGGGCAGCACAAGTTTGAGGTGGGGACAACTTCAGTGTGGGCTCCATCCTTCGATATAAGGATTCTTTGCAGTCAGGGCCAGGGGCCCATGGCCAGGGGCCCCTGGGCAAATCCTTTTTCCATTTTCCCTGGGAAAGAAAACTCAGCAGTCCAGGTTCCTGATGTCAGTTTGTAGGGCTCCCTTGGGTCTATCAGGGCAGCACAAGTTTGAGGAGGGGACAACTTCGGTGTGGGGTCCATCCTTCGATATAACGATTCTTTGCAGTCAGGGCCAGGGACCCCTGGGCACATCCTTTTTCCATTTTTCCTGGGAAAGAAAACTCAGCAGTCCAGGTTCCTGATGTCAGTTTGTAGGGCTCCCTTGGGTCTATCAGGGCAGCACAAGTTTGAGGTGGGGACAAATTCGGTGTGGGCTCCATCCTTCGATATAAGGATTTTTTGTAGTGAGGGCCCTGTCCAGGGCCAGGGGCCCCTGGGCACATCCTTTTTCCATTTTCCCTGGGAAAGAAAACTCAGCAGTCCAGGTTCCTGATGTCAGTTTGTAGGGCTCCCTTGGGTCTATCAGGGCAGCACAAGTTTGAGGTGGGGACAAATTCGGTGTGGGGTCCATCCTTCGATATATGGATTTTTTTCAGTCAGGGCCAGGGGCCCCTGGGCACATCCTTTTTCCATTTTCCCTGGGAAAGAAAACTCAGCAGTCCAGGTTCCTGATGTCAGTTTGTAGGGCTCCCTTGGGTCTATCAGGGCAGCACAAGTTTGAGGTGGGGACAACTTCGGTGTGGGGTCCATCCTTCGATATAAGGATTTTTTGCAGTCAGGGCCAGGGGCCCAGCCCAGGGGCCCCTGGGCACATCCTTTTTCCATTTTCCCTGGGAAAGAAAACTCAGCAGTCCAGGTTCCTGATGTCAGTTTGTAGGGCTCTCTTGGGTCTATCAGGGCCGCACAAGTTTGAGGTGGGGACAACTTCGGTGTGGGGTCCATCCTTCGATATAAGGATTTTTTGCAGTGAGGCCCCTGCCCAGGGCCAGGGGCCCCTGGGCACATCCTTTTTCCATTTTCCCTGGGAAAGAAAACTCAGCAGTCCAGGTTCCTGATGTCAGTTTGTAGGGCTCCCTTGGGTCTATCAGGGCGGCACAAGTTTGAGGTGGGGACAACTTCGGTGTGGGCTCCATCCTTCAATATAAGGATTTTTTGCAGTCAGGGCCAGGGGCCCAGGGCCAGGGGCTCCTGGGCACATCCTTTTTCCATTTTCCCTGGGAAAGAAAACTCAGCAGTCCAGGTTCCTGATGTCAGTTTGTAGGGCTCCCTTGGGTCTATCAGGGCAGCACAAGTTTGAGGTGGGGACAACTTCGGTGTGGGGTCCATCCTTCAATATAAGGATTTTTTGCAGTCAGGGCCAGGGGCCCCTGGGCACAACCTTTTTCCATTTTCCCTGGGAAAGAAAACTCAGCAGTACAGGTTCCTGATGTCAGTTTGTAGGGCTCCCTTGGGTCTATCAGGGCAGCACAAGTTTGAGGTGGGGACAACTTCGGTGTGGGGTCCATCCTTCAATATAAGGATTTTTGTAGTGAGGCCCCAACCCAGGGCCAGGGGCCCCTGGGCACATCCTTTTTCCATTTTCCCTGGGAAAGAAAACTCAGCAGTCCAGGTTCCTGATGTCAGTTTGTAGGGCTCCCTTGGGTCTATCAGGGCAGCACAAGTTTGAGGTGGGGACAACTTCGGTGTGGGGTCCATCCTTCGATATAAGGATTTTTTGCAGTCAGGGCCAGGGGCCCACGGCCAGGGGCCCCTGGGCACATCCTTTTTCCATTTTCCCTGGGAAAGAAAACTCAGCTGTCCAGGTTCCTGATGTCAGTTTGTAGGGCTCCCTTGGGTCTATCAGGGCAGCACAAGTTTGAGGTGGGGACAAATTCGGTGTGGGCTCCATCCTTCGATATAAGGATTTTTTGTAGTGAGGGCCCTGTCCAGGGCCAGGGGCCCCTGGGCACATCCTTTTTCCATTTTCCCTGGGAAAGAAAACTCAGCAGTCCAGGTTCCTGATGTCAGTTTGTAGGGCTCCCTTGGGTCTATCAGGGCAGCACAAGTTTGAGGTGGGGACAACTTCGGTGTGGGGTCCATCCTTCGATATAAGGATTTTTTGCAGTCAGGGCCAGGGGCCCCTGGGCACATCCTTTGGCCATTTTCCCTGGGAAAGAAAACTCAGCAGTCCAGGTTCCTGATGTCAGTTTGTAGGGCTCCCTTGGGTCTATCAGGGCAGCACAAGTTTGAGGTGGGGACAACTTCGGTGTGGGGTCCATCCTTCGGTATAAGGATTTTTTGCAGTCCGGGCCAGGGGCCCCTGGGCACATCCTTTTTCCATTTTCCCTGGGAAAGAAAACTCAGCAGTCCAGGTTCCTGATGTCAGTTTGTAGGGCTCCCTTGGGTCTATCAGGGCAGCACAAGTTTGAGGTGGGGACAACTGCGGTGTGGGGTCCATCCTTCGATATAAGGATTTTTTGCAGTGAGGCCCCTGCCCAGGACCAGGGGCCCCTGGGCACATCCTTTTTCCATTTTCCCTGGGAAAGAAAACTCAGCAGTCCAGGTTCCTGATGTCAGTTTGTAGGGCTCCCTTGGGTGTATCAGGGCAGCACAGCTTTGAGGTGGGGACAAATTCGGTGTGGGCTACATCCTTCGATATAAGGATTTTTTGCAGTCAGGGCCAGGGGCCCCTGGGCACATCCTTTTTCCATTTTCCCTGGGAAAGTAAACTCAGCAGTCCAGGTTCCTGATGTCAGTTTGTAGGGCTCCCTTGGGTCTATCAGGGCAGCACAAGTTTGAGTTGGGGACAACTTCGGTGTGGGGTCCATCCTTCGATATAAGGATTTTTTGCAGTCAGGGCTAGGGGCCCCTGGGCACATCCTTTGGCCATTTTCCCTGGGAAAGAAAACTCAGCAGTCCAGGTTCCTGATGTCAGATTGTAGGGCTCCCTTGGGTCTATCAGGGCAGCACAAGTTTGAGGTGGGGACAACTTCGGTGTGGGGTCCATCCTTCGATATAAGGATTTTTTGCAGTCAGGGCTAGGGGCCCCTGGGCACATCCTTTGGCCATTTTCCCTGGGAAAGAAAACTCACCAGTCCAGGTTCCTGATGTCAGTTTGTAGGGCTCCCTTGGGTCTATCAGGGCAGCACAAGTTTGAGGTGGGGACAACTTCAGTGTAGGGTGCATCCTTCGATATAAGGATTTTTTGCAGTCAGGGCCAGGGGCCCCTGGGCACATCCTTTTTCCATTTTCCCTGGGAAAGAAAACTCAGCAGTCCAGGTTCCTGATGTCAGTTTGTAGGGCTCCCTTGGGTCTATCAGGGCAGCACAAGTTTGAGGTGGGGACAACTTCGGTGTGGGGTCCATCCTTCGATATAAGGATTTTTTGCAGTGAGGCCCCTGCCCAGGACCAGGGGCCCCTGGGCACATCCTTTTTCCATTTTCCCTGGGAAAGAAAACTCAGCAGTCCAGGTTCCTGATGTCAGTTTGTAGGGCTCCCTTGGGTCTATCAGGGCAGCACAGCTTTGAGGTGGGGACAAATTCGGTGTGGGCTACATCCTTCGATATAAGGATTTTTTGCAGTCAGGGCCAGGGGCCCCTGGGCACATCCTTTTTCCATTTTCCCTGGGAAAGAAAACTCAGCAGTTCAGGTTCCTGATGTCAGTTTGTAGGGCTCCCTTGGGTCTATCAGGGCAGCACAAGTTTGAGGTGGGGACAACTTCGGTGTGGGGTCCATCCTTCAATATAAGGATTTTTGTAGTGAGGCCCCAACCCAGGGCCAGGGGCCCCTGGGCACATCGTTTTTCCATTTTCCCTGGGAAAGAAAACTCAGCAGTCCAGGTTCCTGATGTCAGTTTGTAGGGCTCTCTTGGGTCTATCAGGGCAGCACAAGTTTGAGGTGGGGACAACTTCGGTGTAGGGTCCATCCTTCGATATAAGGATTCTTTGCAGTGAGGCCCCAGCCCAGGTCCAGGGGCCACTTGCACATCCTTTTTCCATTTTCCCTGGGAAAGAAAACTCAGCAGTCCAGGTTCCTGATGTCAGTTTGTAGGGCTCCCTTGGGTCTATCAGGGCAGCACAAGTTTGAGTTGGGGACAACTTCGGTGTGGGGTCCATCCTTCGTTATAAGGATCCTTTGCAGTCAGGGCCAGGGGCCCCTGGGCACATCCTTTTTCCATTTTCCCTGGGAAAGAAAACTCAGCAGTCCAGGTTCCTGATGTCAGTTTGTAGGGCTCCCTTGGGTCTATCAGGGCAGCACAAGTTTGAGGTGGCGACAACTTCGGTGTGAGGTCCATCCTTCGATATAAGGATTTTTTGCAGTCAGGGCTAGGGGCCCCTGGGCACATCCTTTGGCCATTTTCCCTGGGAAAGAAAACTCAGCAGTCCAGGTTCCTGATGTCAGTTTGTAGGGCTCCCTTGGGTCTATCAGGGCAGCACAAGTTTGAGGTGGGGACAACTTTGGTGTGGGCTCCATCATTCGATATATTGATTTTGTGCACTCAGGGCCAGGGGCCCCCAGGAACATCCTTTGGCCATTTTCCCTGGGAAAGAAAACTCCGCACTCCAGGTTGCTGATGTCAGTTTGTAGGGCTCCTTTGGGTGTATCAGGGCCGCACAATTTTGAGGTGGGGACAACTTCGGTGTGGGCTCCATCCTTCGATATAAGGATTCTTTGCAGTCAGGGCCAGGGGCCCCTGGGCACATCCTTTTTCCATTTTCCCTGGGAAAGAAAACTCAGCAGTCCAGGTTCCTGATGTCAGTTTGTAGGGCTCCCTTGGGTCTATCAGGGCAGCACAAGTTTGAGGTGGGGACAACTTCGGTGTGGGGTCATCGTTTGATATAAGGTTTTTTTGTAGTGATGGCTCAGCCCACGGCCAGGGAACCCTGGGCACATCCTTTTTCCATTTTCTCTGGGAAAGAAAACTCAGCAGTTCAGGTTCCTGATGTCAGTTTGTAGGGCTCCCTTGGGTCTATCAGGGCAGCACAAGTTTGAGGTGGGGACAACTTCGGTGTGGGGTCCATCCTTCAATATAAGGATTTTTTGCAGTCAGGGCCAGGTGCCCAGGGCCAGGGGCTCCTGGGCACATCCTTTTTCCATTTTCCCTGGGAAAGAAAACTCAGCAGTCCAGGTTCCTGATGTCAGTTTGTAGGGCTCCCTTGGGTCTATCAGGGCAGCACAAGTTTGAGGTGGGGACAAATTCGGTGTGGGCTCCATCCTTGGATATAAGGATTTTTTACAGTCAGGGCCAGGGGCCCCTGGGCACACCCTTTGCCCATTTTCCCTGGGAAAGAAAACTCAGCAGTCCAGGTTCCTGATGTCAGTTTGTAGGGCTCCCTTGGGTCTATCAGGGCCGCACAAGTTTGAGGTGGGGACAACTTCGGTGTGGGGTCCATCCTTCGATATAAGGATTTTTTGCAGTGAGGCCCCTGCCCAGGGCCACGGGCCCCTGGGCACATCCTTTTTCCATTTTCCCTGGGAAAGAAAACTCAGCAGTCCAGGTTCCTGATGTCAGTTTGTAGGGCTCCCTTGGGTCTATCAGGGCAGCACAAGTTTGAGGAGGGGACAACTTCGATGTGGGGTCCATCCTTCGATATAAGGATTTTTTGCAGTCAGGGCCAGGGGCCCCTGGGCACATCCTTTTTCCATTTTCCCTGGGAAAGAAAACTCAGCAGTCCAGGTTCCTGATGTCAGATTGTAGGGCTCCCTTGGGTCTATCAGGGCAGCACAAGTTTGAGGTGGGGACAAATTCGGTGTGGGCTCCATCCTTCGATATAAGGATTTTTTGCAGTGATGCCGTAGCCCAGAGCCAGGGGCCCCTGGGCACATCCTTTGGCCATTTTCCCTGGGAAAGAAAACTCAGCAGTCCAGGTTCCTGATGTCAGTTTGTAGGGCTCCCTTGGGTCTATCAGGGCAGCACAAGTTTGAGGTGGGGACAACTTCGGTGTGGGGTCCATCCTTCGATATAAGGATTTTTTGCAGTCAGGGCCAGGGGCCCCTGGGCACATCCTTTTTCCATTTTCCCTGGGAAAGAAAACTCAGCAGTCCAGGTTCCTGATGTCAGTTTGTAGGGCTCCCTTGGGTCTATCAGGGCAGCACAAGTTTGAGGTGGGGACAAATTCGGTGTGGGCTCCATCCTTGGATATAAGGATTTTTTACAGTCAGGGCCAGGGGCCCCTGGGCACACCCTTAGGCCATTTTCCCTGGGAAAGAAAACTCAGCAGTCCAGGTTCCTGATGTCAGTTTGTAGGGCTCCCTTGGGTCTATCAGGGCCGCACAAGTTTGACGTGGGGACAACTTCGGTGTGGGGTCCATCCTTCGATATAAGGATTTTTTGCAGTGAGGCCCCTGCCCAGGGCCACGGGCCCCTGGGCACATCCTTTTTCCATTTTCCCTGGGAAAGAAAACTCAGCAGTCCAGGTTCCTGATGTCAGTTTGTAGGGCTCCCTTGGGTCTATCAGGGCAGCACAAGTTTGAGGTTGGGACAACTTCGATGTGGGGTCCATCCTTCGATATAAGGATTTTTTGCAGTCAGGGCCAGGGGCCCCTGGGCACATCCTTTTTCCATTTTCCCTGGGAAAGAAAACTCAGCAGTCCAGGTTCCTGATGTCAGATTGTAGGGCTCCCTTGGGTCTATCAGGGCAGCACAAGTTTGAGGTGGGGACAAATTCGGTGTGGGCTCCATCCTTCGATATAAAGATTTTTTGCAGTGATGCCGTAGCCCAGGGCCAGGGGCCCCTGGGCACATCCTTTGGCCATTTTCCCTGGGAAAGAAAACTCAGCAGTCCAGGTTCCTGATGTCAGTTTGTAGGGCTCCCTTGGGTCTATCAGGGCAGCACAAGTTTGAGGTGGGGACAACTTCGGTGTGGGGTCCATCCTTCGATATAAGGATTTTTTGCTGTGAGGCCCCTGCCCAGGAGCAGGGGCCCCTGGGCACATCCTTTTTCCATTTTCCCTGGGAAAGAAAACTCAGCAGTCCAGGTGCCTGATGTCAGTTTGTAGGGCTCCCTTGGGTGTATCAGGGCAGCACAGGTTTGAGGTGGGGACAAATTCGGTGTGGGGTCCATACTTCGATATAAGGATTTTTTGCAGTCAGGGCCAGGGGCCCCTGGGCACAACCTTTTTCCATTTTCCCTGGGAAAGAAAACTCAGCAGTCCAGGTTCCTGATGTCAGTTTGTAGGGCTCCCTTGGGTCTATCAGGGCAGCACAAGTTTGAGGTGGGGACAACTTTGGTGTGGGCTCCATCATTCGATATATTGATTTTGTGCACTCAGGGCCAGGGGCCCCCAGGAACATCCTTTGGCAATTTTCCCTGGGAAAGAAAACTCCGCAGTCCAGGTTGCTGATGTCAGTTTGTAGGGCTCCTTTGGGTGTATCAGGGCCGCACAATTTTGAGGTGGGGACAACTTCGGTGTGGGGTCCATTCTTCGATATAAGGATTTTTTGCAGTCAGGGCCAGGGGCCCCTGGGCACATCCTTTTTCCATTTTCCCTGGGAAAGAAAACTCAGCAGTCCAGGTTCCTGATGTCAGTTTGTAGGGCTCCCTTGGGTCTATCAGGGCAGCACAAGTTTGAGGTGGGGACAACTTCGGTGTGGGGTCATCGTTTGATATAAGGTTTTTTTGTAGTGATGGCTCAGCCCACGGCCAGGGAACCCTGGGCACATCCTTTTTCTATTTTCCCTGGGAAAGAAAACTCAGCAGTCCAGGTTCCTGATGTCAGTTTGTAGGGCTCCCTTGGGTCTATCAGGGCAGCACAAGTTTGAAGTGGGGACAACTTCGGTGTGGGGTCCATCCTTCGATATAAGGATTTTTTGCAGTCAGGGCCAGGGGCCCAGGGCCAGGGGCTCCTGGGCACATCCTTTTTCCATTTCCCCTGGGAAAGAAAACTCAGCAGTCCAGGTTCCTGATGTCAGTTTGTAGGGCTCCCTTGGGTCTATCAGGGCAGCACAAGTTTGAGGTGGCTTCAACTTCAGTGTGGGCTCCATCCTTCGATATAAGGATCTTTTGCAGTCAGGGCCAGGGTCCCCTGGGCACATCCTTTTCCCATTTTCCCTGGGAAAGAAAACTCAGCAGTCCAGGTTCCTGATGTCAGTTTGTAGGGCTCCCTTGGGTCTATCAGGGCAGCACAAGTTTGAGGTGGGGACAACTTCGGTGTAGGGTCCATCCTTCGATATAAGGATTCTTTGCAGTCAGGCCCCAGCCCAGGTCCAGGGGCCACTGGCACATCCTTTTTCCATTTTCCCTGGGAAAGAAAACTCAGCAGTCCAGGTTCCTGATGTCAGTTTGTAGAGCTCCCTTGGGTCTATCAGGGCAGCACAAGTTTGAGGTGGGGACAACTTCGGTGTGGGGTCCATCCTTCGATATAAGGATTCTTTGCAGTCAGGGCCAGGGGCCCCTGGGCACATCCTTTTTCCATTTTCCCTGGGAAAGAAAACTCAGCAGTCCAGGTTCCTGATGTCAGTTTGTAGGGCTCCCTTGGGTCTATCAGGGCAGCAGAAGTTTGACGTGGGGACAACTTCGGTGTGGGGTGCATCCTTCGATATAAGGATTTTTTGCAGTCAGGGCCAGGGGCCCCTGGGCACATCCTTTTTCCATTTTCCCTGGGAAAGAAAACTCAGCAGTCCAGGTTCCTGATGTCAGTTTGTAGGGCTCCCTTGGGTCTATCAGGGCAGCACAAGTTTGAGGTGGGGACAACTTCGGTGTGGGGTCCATCCTTCGATATAAGGATTTTTTGCAGTCAGGGCCAGGGGCCCCTGGGCACATCCTTTTTCCATTTTCCCTGGGAAAGAAAACTCAGCAGTCCAGGTTCCTGATGTCAGTTTGTAGGGCTCCCTTGGGTCTATCAGGGCAGCACAAGTTTGAGGTGGGGACAACTTCGGTGTGGGGTCCATCCTTCGATATAAGGATGTTTTGCAGTCAGGGCCAGAGGCCCCTGGGCTCATCCTTTTTCCATTTTCCCTGGGAAAGAAAACTCAGCAGTCCAGGTTCCTGATGTCAGTTTGTAGGGCTCCCTTGGGTCTATCAGGGCAGCACAAGTTTGAGGTGGGGACAACTTCGGTGTGGGGTCCATCCTTCGATATAAGGATTCTTTGCAGTCAGGGCCAGGGGCCCCTGTGCACATCCTTTTTCCATTTTCCCTGGGAAAGAAAACTCAGCAGTCCAGGTTCCTGATGTCAATTTGTAGGGCTCCCTTGGGTATATCAAGGCAGCACAAGTTTGAGGTGGGGACAACTTCGGTGTGGGGTCCATCCTTCGATATAAGGATTTTTTGCAGTCAGGGCCAGGGGCCCCTGGGCACATCCTTTTTCCATTTTCCCTGGGAAAGAAAACTCAGCAGTCCAGGTTCCTGATGTCAGTTTGTAGGGCTCCCTTGGGTCTATCAGGGCAGCACAAGTTTGAGGTGGGGACAACTTCGGTGTGGGGTCCATCCTTCGATATAAGGATTTTTTGCAGTCAGGGCCAGGGGCCCCTGGGCACATCCTTTGGCCATTTTCCCTGGGAAAGAAAACTCAGCAGTCCAGGTTCCTGATGTCAGTTTGTAGGGCTCCCTTGGGTCTATCAGGGCAGCACAATTTTGAGGTGGGGACAACTTCGATGTGGGGTCCATCCTTCGATATAAGGATTCTTTGCAGTGAGGCCCCAGCCCAGGGCCAGGGGCCCCTGGGCACATCCTTTTTCCATTTTCCCTGGGAAAGAAAACTCAGCAGTCCAGGTTCCTGATGTCAGTTTGTAGAGCTCCCTTGGGTCTATCAGGGCAGCACAAGTTTGAGGTGGGGACAACTTCGGTGTGGGGTGCATCCTTCGATATATAGATTTTTTGCAGTCAGGGCCAGGGGCCCCTGGGCACATCCTTTTTCCATTTTCCCTGGGAAAGAAAACTCAGCAGTCCAGGTTCCTGATGTCAGTTTGTAGGGCTCCCTTGGGTCTATCAGGGCAGCACAAGTTTGAGGTGGGGACAACTTCGGTGTGGGTTCCATCCTTCGATATAAGGATTTTTTGCAGTCAGGGCCAGGGGCCCAGGGCCAGGGGCCCCTGGGCACATCCTTTTTCCATTTTCCCTGGGAAAGAAAACTCAGCAGTCCAGGTTCCTGATGTCAGTTTGTAGGGCTCCCTTGGGTGTATCAGGGCAGCACAAGTTTGAGGTGGGGACAACTTCGGTGTGGGGTCCATCCTTCGATATAAAGATTTTTTGCAGTCAGGGCCAGGGGTCCCCGGGCACATCCTTTTTCCATTTTCCCTGGGAAAGAAAACTCAGCAGTCCAGGTTCCTGATGTCAATTTGTAGGGCTCCCTTGGGTCTATCAAGGCAGCACAAGTTTGAGGTGGGGACAACTTCGGTGTGGGGTCCATCCTTCGATATAAGGATTTTTTGCAGTCAGGGCCAGGGGCCCCTGGGCACATCCTTTTTCCATTTTCCCTGGGAAAGAAAACTCAGCAGTCCAGGTTCCTGATGTCAGTTTGTAGGGCTCCCTTGGGTGTATCAGGGCAGCACAAGTTTGAGGTGGGGACAACTTTGGTGTGGGGTCCATCCTTCGATATAAGGATTTTTTGCAGTCAGGGCCAGGGGCCCCTGGGCACATCCTTTTTCCATTTTCCCTGGGAAAGAAAACTCAGCAGTCCAGGTTCCTGATGTCAGTTTGTAGGGCTCCCTTGGGTGTATCAGGGCAGCACAAGTTTGAGGTGGGGACAACTTCGGTGTGGGGTCCATCCTTCGATATAAGGATTTTTTGCAGTCAGGGCCAGGGGCCCCTGGGCACATCCTTTGGCCATTTTCCCTGGGAAAGAAAACTCAGCAGTCCAGGTTCCTGATGTCAGTTTGTAGGGCTCCCTTGGGTCTATCAGGGCAGCACAATTTTGAGGTGGGGACAACTTCGATGTGGGGTCCATCCTTCGATATAAGGATTCTTTGCAGTGAGGCCCCAGCCCAGGGCCAGGGGCCCCTGGGCACATCCTTTTTCCATTTTCCCTGGGAAAGAAAACTCAGCAGTCCAGGTTCCTGATGTCAGTTTGTAGAGCTCCCTTGGGTCTATCAGGGCAGCACAAGTTTGAGGTGGGGACAACTTCGGTGTGGGGTCCATCCTTCGATATATAGATTTTTTGCAGTCAGGGCCAGGGGCCCCAGGGCACATCCTTTTTCCATTTTCCCTGGGAAAGAAAACTCAGCAGTCCAGGTTCCTGATGTCAGTTTGTAGGGCTCCCTTGGGTCTATCAGGGCAGCACAAGTTTGAGGTGGGGACAACTTCGGTGTGGGGTCCATCCTTCGAAATAAGGATATTTTGCAGTTAGGCCCCAGCCCACGGCCAGGGGCCCCTGGGCACATCCTTTTTCCATTTTCCCTGGGAAAGAAAACTCAGCAGTCCAGGTTCCTGGTGTCAGTTTGTAGGGCTCCCTTGGGTCTATCAGGGCAGCACAAGTTTGAGGTGGGGACAATTTCGGTGTGGGTTCCATCCTTCGATATAAGGATTTTTTGCAGTCAGGGCCAGGGACCCAGGGCCAGGGGCTCCTGGGCACATCCTTTTTCCATTTTCCCTGGGAAAGAAAACTCAGCAGTCCAGGTTCCTGATGTCAGTTTGTAGGGCTCCCTTGGGTGTATCAGGGCAGCACAAGTTTGAGGTGGGGACAACTTCGGTGTGGGGTCCATGCTTCGATATAAGGATTTTTTGCAGTCAGGGCCAGGGTTCCCCGGGCACATCCTTTTTCCACTTTCCCTGGGAAAGAAAACTCAGCAGTCCAGGTTCCTGATGTCAGTTTGTAGGGCTCCCTTGGGTCTATCAGGGCAGCACAAGTTTGAGGTGGGGACAATTTCGGTGTGGGGTCCATCCTTCGATATAAGGATTTTTTGCAGTGAGTCCCCTGCCCAGGAGCAGGGGCCCCTGGGCACATCCTTTTTCCATTTTCCCTGGGAAAGAAAACTCAGCAGTCCAGGTTCCTGGTGTCAGTTTGTAGGGCTCCCTTGGGTCTATCAGGGCAGCACAAGTTTGAGGTTGGGACAACTTCGATGTGGGGTCCATCCATCGATATAAGGTTTTTTTGCAGTCAGGGCCAGGGGCCCCTGGGCACATCCTTTTTCCATTTTCCCTGGGAAAGAAAACTCAGCAGTCCAGGTTCCTGATGTCAGATTGTAGGGCTCCCTTGGGTCTATCAGGGCAGCACAAGTTTGAGGTGGGGACAAATTCGGTGTGGGCTCCATCCTTCGATATAAGGATTTTTTGCAGTGATGCCGTAGCCCAGGGCCAGGGGCCCCTGGGCACATCCTTTGGCCATTTTCCCTGGGAAAGAAAACTCAGCAGTCCAGGTTCCTGATGTCAGTTTGTAGGGCTCCCTTGGGTCTAGCAGGGCAGCACAAGTTTGAGGTGGGGACAACTTCGGTGTGGGGTCCATCCTTCGATATAAGGATTTTTTGCTGTGAGGCCCCTGCCCAGGAGCAGGGGCCCCTGGGCACATCCTTTTTCCATTTTCCCTGGGAAAGAAAACTCAGCAGTCCAGGTTCCTGATGTCAGTTTGTAGGGCTCCCTTGGGTGTATCAGGGCAGCACAGGTTTGAGGTGGGGACAAATTCGGTGTGGGGTCCATCCTTCGATATAAGGATTTTTTGCAGTCAGGGCCAGGGGCCCCTGGGCACATCCTTTTTCCATTTTCCCTGGGAAAGAAAACTCAGCAGTCCAGGTTCCTGATGTCAGTTTGTAGGGCTCCCTTGGGTCTATCAGGGCAGCACAAGTTTGAGGTGGGGACAACTTCGTTGTGGGGTCCATCCTTCGATATAAGGATTTTTTGCAGTCAGGGCCAGGGGCCCCTGGGCACATCCTTTTTCCATTTTCCCTGGGAAAGAAAACTCAGCAGTCCAGGTTCCTGATGTCAGTTTGTAGGGCTCCCTTGGGTCTATCAGGGCAGCACAAGTTTGAGGTGGGGACAACTTCGGTGTAGGGTCCATCCTTCGATATAAGGATTCTTTGCAGTCAGGCCCCAGCCCAGGTCCAGGGGCCACTGGCACATCCTTTTTCCATTTTCCCTGGGAAAGAAAACTCAGCAGTCCAGGTTCCTGATGTCAGTTTGTAGAGCTCCCTTGGGTCTATCAGGGCAGCACAAGTTTGAGGTGGGGACAACTTCGGTGTGGGGTCCATCCTTCGATATAAGGATTTTTTGCAGTCAGGGCCAGGGGCCCCTGGGCACATCCTTTTTCCATTTTCCCTGGGAAAGAAAACTCAGCAGTCCAGGTTCCTGATGTCAGTTTGTAGGGCTCCCTTGGGTCTATCAGGGCAGCACAAGTTTGAGGTGGGGACAACTTCGGTGTGGGGTCCATCCTTCGTTATAAGGATTCTTTGCAGTCAGGGCCAGGAGCCCCTGGGCACATCCTTTTTCCATTTTCCCTGGGAAAGAAAACTCAGCAGTCCAGGTTCCTGATGTCAGTTTGTAGGGCTCCCTTGGGTCTATCAGGGCAGCACAAGTTTGAGGTGGGGACAAGTTCGGTGTGGGGTCCATCCTTCGATATAAGGATTTTTTGCAGTCAGGGCCAGGGGCCCCTGGGCACATCCTTTGGCCATTTTCCCTGGGAAAGAAAACTCAGCAGTCCAGGTTCCTGATGTCAGTTTGTAGGGCTCCCTTGGGTCTATCAGGGCAGCACAAGTTTGAGGTGGGGACAACTTCGGTGTGGGGTCCATCCTTCGATATAAGGATTTTTTGCAGTGAGGCCCATGCCCAGGAGCAGGGGCCCCTGGGCACATCCTTTTTCCATTTTCCCTGGGAAAGAAAACTCAGCAGTCCAGGTTCCTGATGTCAGTTTGTAGGGCTCCCTTGGGTCTATCAGGGCAGCACAAGTTTGAGGTGGGGACAACTTTGGTGTGGGGTCCATCCTTCGATATAAGGATTTTTTGCAGTCAGGGCCAGGGGCCCCTGGGCACATCCTTTTTCCATTTTCCCTGGGAAAGAAAACTCAGCAGTCCAGGTTCCTGATGTCAGTTTGTAGGGCTCCCTTGGGTCTATCAGGGCAGCACAAGTTTGAGGTGGGGACAACTTCGGTGTGGGGTCCATCCTTCGATATAAGGATTCTTTGCAGTCAGGGCCAGGGGCCCCTGGGCACATCCTTTTTCCATTTTCCCTGGGAAAGAAAACTCAGCAGTCCAGGTTCCTGATGTCAGTTTGTAGGGCTCCCTTGGGTCTATCAGGGCAGCGCAAGTTTGAGGTGGGGACAACTTCGGTGTGGGGTCCATCCTTCGATATAAGGATGTTTTGCAGTCAGGGCCAGAGGCCCCTGGGCACATCCTTTTTCCATTTTCCCTGGGAAAGAAAACTCAGCAGTCCAGGTTCCTGATGTCAGTTTGTAGGGCTCCCTTGGGTCTATCAGGGCAGCACAAGTTTGAGGTGGGGACAACTTCGGTGTGGGGTCCATCCTTCGATATAAGGATTCTTTGCAGTCAGGGCCAGGGGCCCCTGTGCACATCCTTTTTCCATTTTCCCTGGGAAAGAAAGCTCAGCAGTCCAGGTTCCTGATGTCAATTTGTAGGGCTCCCTTGGGTCTATCAAGGCAGCACAAGTTTGAGGTGGGGACAACTTCGGTGTGGGGTCCATCCTTCGATATAAGGATTTTTTGCAGTCAGGGCCAGGGGCCCCTGGGCACATCCTTTTTCCATTTTCCCTGGGAAAGAAAACTCAGCAGTCCAGGTTCCTGATGTCAGTTTGTAGGGCTCCCTTGGGTGTATCAGGGCAGCACAAGTTTGAGGTGGGGACAACTTTGGTGTGGGGTCCATCCTTCGATATAAGGATTTTTTGCAGTCAGGGCTAGGGTCCCCTGGGCACATCCTTTTTCCATTTTCCCTGGGAAAGAAAACTCAGCAGTCCAGGTTCCTGATGTCAGTTTGTAGGGCTCCCTTGGGTCTATCAGGGCAGCACAAGTTTGAGGTGGGGACAACTTCGGTGTGGGGTCCATCCTTCGATATAAGGATTTTTTTGCAGTCAGGGCCAGGGGCCCCATGGCACATCCTTTGGCCATTTTCCCTGGGAAAGAAAACTCAGCAGTCCAGGTTCCTGATGTCAGTTTGTAGAGCTCCCTTGGGTCTATCAGGGCAGCACAAGTTTGAGGTGGGGACAATTTCGGTGTGGGTTCCATCCTTCGATATAAGGATTTTTTGCAGTCAGGGCCAGGGACCCAGGGCCAGGGGCCCCTGGGCACATCCTTTTTCCATTTTCCCTGGGAAAGAAAACTCAGCAGTCCAGGTTCCTGATGTCAGTTTGTAGGGCTCCCTTGGGTGTATCAGGGCAGCACAAGTTTGAGGTGGGGACAACTTCGGTGTGGGGTCCATCCTTCGATATAAGGATTTTTTTGCAGTCAGGGCCAGGGGCCCCTGGGCACATCCTTTGGCCATTTTTCCTGGGAAAGAAAACTCAGCAGTCCAGGTTCCTGATGTCAGTTTGTAGGGCTCCCTTGGGTGTATCAGGGCAGCACAAGTTTGAGGTGGGGACAATTTCGGTGTGGGTTCCATCCTTCGATATAAGGATTTTTTGCAGTCAGGGCCAGGGACCCAGGGCCACGGGCCCCTGGGCACATCCTTTTTCCATTTTCCCTGGGAAAGAAAACTCAGCAGTCCAGGTTCCTGATGTCAGTTTGTAGGGCTCCCTTGGGTCTATCAGGGCAGCACAAGTTTGAGGTGGGGACAACTTCGGTGTGGGGTCCATCCTTCGATATAAGGATTTTTTGCAGTCAGGGCCAGGGGTCCCCGGGCACATCCTTTTTCCATTTTCCCTGGGAAAGAAAACTCAGCAGTCCAGGTTCCTGATGTCAGTTTGTAGAGCTCCCTTGGGTCTATCAGGGCAGCACAAGTTTGAGGTGGGGACAACTTCGGTGTGGGGTCCATCCTTCGATATAAGGATTTTTTGCAGTCAGGGCCAGGGGCCCCTGGGCACATCCTTTTTCCATTTTCCCTGGGAAAGAAAACTCAGCAGTCCAGGTTCCTGATGTCATTTTGTAGGGCTCCCTTGGGTCTATCAGGGCAGCACAAGTTTGAGGTGGGGACAACTTCGGTGTGGGGTCCATCCTTCGTTATAAGGATTCTTTGCAGTCAGGGCCAGGAGCCCCTGGGCACATCCTTTTTCCATTTTCCCTGGGAAAGAAAACTCAGCAGTCCAGGTTCCTGATGTCAGTTTGTAGGGCTCCCTTGGGTCTATCAGGGCAGCACAAGTTTGAGGTGGGGACAAGTTCGGTGTGGGGTCCATCCTTCGATATAAGGATTTTTTGCAGTCAGGGCCAGGGGCCCCTGGGCACATCCTTTGGCCATTTTCCCTGGGAAAGAAAACTCAGCAGTCCAGGTTCCTGATGTCAGTTTGTAGGGCTCCCTTGGGTCTATCAGGGCAGCACAAGTTTGAGGTGGGGACAACTTCGGTGTGGGGTCCATCCTTCGATATAAGGATTTTTTGCAGTGAGGCCCCTGCCCAGGAGCAGGGGCCCCTGGGCACATCCTTTTTCCATTTTCCCTGGGAAAGAAAACTCAGCAGTCCAGGTTCCTGATGTCAGTTTGTAGGGCTCCCTTGGGTCTATCAGGGCAGCACAAGTTTTAGGTGGGGACAACTTTGGTGTGGGGTCCATCCTTCGATATAAGGATTTTTTGCAGTCAGGGCCAGGGGCCCCTGGGCACATCCTTTTTCCATTTTCCCTGGGAAAGAAAACTCAGCAGTCCAGGTTCCTGATGTCAGTTTGTAGGGCTCCCTTGAGTCTATCAGGGCAGCACAGGTTTGAGGTGGGGACAACTTCGGTGTGGGGTCCATCCTTCGATATAAGGATTCTTTGCAGTCAGGGCCAGGGGCCCCTGGGCACATCCTTTTTCCATTTTCCCTGGGAAAGAAAACTCAGCAGTCCAGGTTCCTGATGTCAGTTTGTAGGGCTCCCTTGGGTCTATCAGGGCAGCAGAAGTTTGACGTGGGGACAACTTCGGTGTGGGGTGCATCCTTCGATATATGGATTTTTTGCAGTCAGGGCCAGGGGCCCCTGGGCACATCCTTTTTCCATTTTCCCTGGGAAAGAAAACTCAGCAGTCCAGGTTCCTGATGTCAGTTTGTAGGGCTCCCTTGGGTCTATCAGGGCAGCACAAGTTTGAGGTGGGGACAACTTCGGTGTGGGGTCCATCCTTCGATATAAGGATTTTTTGCAGTCAGGGCCAGGGGCCCCTGGGCACATCCTTTTTCCATTTTGCCTGGGAAAGAAAACTCAGCAGTCCAGGTTCCTGATGTCAGTTTGTAGGGCTCCCTTGGGTCTATCAGGGCAGCGCAAGTTTGAGGTGGGGACAACTTCGGTGTGGGGTCCATCCTTCGATATAAGGATGTTTTGCAGTCAGGGCCAGAGGCCCCTGGGCACATCCTTTTTCCATTTTCCCTGGGAAAGAAAACTCAGCAGTCCAGGTTCCTGATGTCAGTTTGTAGGGCTCCCTTGGGTCTATCAGGGCAGCACAAGTTTGAGGTGGGGACAACTTCGGTGTGGGGTCCATCCTTCGATATAAGGATTCTTTGCAGTCAGGGCCAGGGGCCCCTGTGCACATCCTTTTTCCATTTTCCCTGGGAAAGAAAGCTCAGCAGTCCAGGTTCCTGATGTCAATTTGTAGGGCTCCCTTGGGTCTATCAAGGCAGCACAAGTTTGAGGTGGGGACAACTTCGGTGTGGGGTCCATCCTTCGATATAAGGATTTTTTGCAGTCAGGGCCAGGGGCCCCTGGGCACATCCTTTTTCCATTTTCCCTGGGAAAGAAAACTCAGCAGTCCAGGTTCCTGATGTCAGTTTGTAGGGCTCCCTTGGGTGTATCAGGGCAGCACAAGTTTGAGGTGGGGACAACTTCGGTGTGGGGTCCATCCTTCGATATAAGGATTTTTTTGCAGTCAGGGCCAGGGGCCCCATGGCACATCCTTTGGCCATTTTCCCTGGGAAAGAAAACTCAGCAGTCCAGGTTCCTGATGTCAGTTTGTAGGGCTCCCTTGGGTCTATCAGGGCAGCACAAGTTTGAGGTGGGGACAATTTCGGTGTGGGTTCCATCCTTCGATATAAGGATTTTTTGCAGTCAGGGCCAGGGACCCAGGGCCAGGGGCCCCTGGGCACATCCTTTTTCCATTTTCCCTGGGAAAGAAAACTCAGCAGTCCAGGTTCCTGATGTCAGTTTGTAGGGCTCCCTTGGGTGTATCAGGGCAGCACAAGTTTGAGGTGGGGACAACTTCGGTGTGGGGTCCATCCTTCGATATAAGGATTTTTTTGCAGTCAGGGCCAGGGGCCCCTGGGCACATCCTTTGGCCATTTTCCCTGGGAAAGAAAACTCAGCAGTCCAGGTTCCTGATGTCAGTTTGTAGGGCTCCCTTGGGTGTATCAGGGCAGCACAAGTTTGAGGTGGGGACAATTTCGGTGTGGGTTCCATCCTTCGATATAAGGATTTTTTGCAGTCAGGGCCAGGGACCCAGGGCCACGGGCCCCTGGGCACATCCTTTTTCCATTTTCCCTGGGAAAGAAAACTCAGCAGTCCAGGTTCCTGATGTCAGTTTGTAGGGCTCCCTTGGGTCTATCAGGGCAGCACAAGTTTGAGGTGGGGACAACTTCGGTGTGGGGTCCATCCTTCGATATAAGGATTTTTTGCAGTCAGGGCCAGGGGTCCCCGGGCACATCCTTTTTCCATTTTCCCTGGGAAAGAAAACTCAGCAGTCCAGGTTCCTGATGTCAGTTTGTAGGGCTCCCTTGGGTCTATCAGGGCAGCACAAGTTTGAGGTGGGGACAACTTCGGTGTAGGGTCCATCCTTCGATATAAGGATTCTTTGCAGTCAGGCCCCAGCCCAGGTCCAGGGGCCACTGGGCACATCCTTTTTCCATTTTCCCTGGGAAAGAAAACTCAGCAGTCCAGGTTCCTGATGTCAGTTTGTAGAGCTCCCTTGGGTCTATCAGGGCAGCACAAGTTTGAGGTGGGGACAACTTCGGTGTGGGGTCCATCCTTCGATATAAGGATTTTTTGCAGTCAGGGCCAGGGGCCCCTGGGCACATCCTTTTTCCATTTTCCCTGGGAAAGAAAACTCAGCAGTCCAGGTTCCTGATGTCAGTTTGTAGGGCTCCCTTGGGTCTATCAGGGCAGCACAAGTTTGAGGTGGGGACAACTTCGGTGTGGGGTCCATCCTTCGTTATAAGGATTCTTTGCAGTCAGGGCCAGGAGCCCCTGGGCACATCCTTTTTCCATTTTCCCTGGGAAAGAAAACTCAGCAGTCCAGGTTCCTGATGTCAGTTTGTAGGGCTCCCTTGGGTCTATCAGGGCAGCACAAGTTTGAGGTGGGGACAAGTTCGGTGTGGGGTCCATCCTTCGATATAAGGATTTTTTGCAGTCAGGGCCAGGGGCCCCTGGGCACATCCTTTGGCCATTTTCCCTGGGAAAGAAAACTCAGCAGTCCAGGTTCCTGATGTCAGTTTGTAGGGCTCCCTTGGGTCTATCAGGGCAGCACAAGTTTGAGGTGGGGACAACTTCGGTGTGGGGTCCATCCTTCGATATAAGGATTTTTTGCAGTGAGGCCCCTGCCCAGGAGCAGGGGCCCCTGGGCACATCCTTTTTCCATTTTCCCTGGGAAAGAAAACTCAGCAGTCCAGGTTCCTGATGTCAGTTTGTAGGGCTCCCTTGGGTCTATCAGGGCAGCACAAGTTTGAGGTGGGGACAACTTCGGTGTGGGGTCCATCCTTCGATATAAGGATTCTTTGCAGTCAGGGCCAGGGGCCCCTGTGCACATCCTTTTTCCATTTTCCCTGGGAAAGAAAGCTCAGCAGTCCAGGTTCCTGATGTCAGTTTGTAGGGCTCCCTTGGGTCTATCAAGGCAGCACAAGTTTGAGGTGGGGACAACTTCGGTGTGGGGTCCATCCTTCGATATAAGGATTTTTTGCAGTCAGGGCCAGGGGCCCCTGGGCACATCCTTTTTCCATTTTCCCTGGGAAAGAAAACTCAGCAGTCCAGGTTCCTGATGTCAGTTTGTAGGGCTCCCTTGGGTGTATCAGGGCAGCACAAGTTTGAGGTGGGGACAACTTCGGTGTGGGGTCCATCCTTCGATATAAGGATTTTTTTGCAGTCAGGGCCAGGGGCCCCATGGCACATCCTTTGGCCATTTTCCCTGGGAAAGAAAACTCAGCAGTCCAGGTTCCTGATGTCAGTTTGTAGGGCTCCCTTGGGTCTATCAGGGCAGCACAAGTTTGAGGTGGGGACAATTTCGGTGTGGGTTCCATCCTTCGATATAAGGATTTTTTGCAGTCAGGGCCAGGGACCCAGGGCCACGGGCCCCTGGGCACATCCTTTTTCCATTTTCCCTGGGAAAGAAAACTCAGCAGTCCAGGTTCCTGATGTCAGTTTGTAGGGCTCCCTTGGGTCTATCAGGGCAGCACAAGTTTGAGGTGGGGACAACTTCGGTGTGGGGTCCATCCTTCGATATAAGGATTTTTTTGCAGTCAGGGCCAGGGGCCCCTGGGCACATCCTTTGGCCATTTTGCCTGGGAAAGAAAACTCAGCAGTCCAGGTTCCTGATGTCAGTTTGTAGGGCTCCCTTGGGTCTATCAGGGCAGCACAAGTTTGAGGTGGGGACAATTTCGGTGTGGGTTCCATCCTTCGATATAAGGATTTTTTGCAGTCAGGGCCAGGGACCCAGGGCTACGGGCCCCTGGGCACATCCTTTTTCCATTTTCCCTGGGAAAGAAAACTCAGCAGTCCAGGTTCCTGATGTCAGTTTGTAGGGCTCCCTTGGGTGTATCAGGGCAGCACAAGTTTGAGGTGGGGACAACTTCGGTGTGGGGTCCATCCTTCGATATAAGGATTTTTTGCAGTCAGGGCCAGGGGTCCCCGGGCACATCCTTTTTCCATTTTCCCTGGGAAAGAAAACTCAGCAGTCCAGGTTCCTGATGTCAGTTTGTAGGGCTCCCTTGGGTCTATCAGGGCAGCACAAGTTTGAGGTGGGGACAACTTCAGTGTGGGGTCCATCCTTCGATATAAGGATTTTTTGAAGTCAGGGCCAGGGGTCCCCGGGCACATCCTTTTTCCATTTTCCCTGGGAAAGAAAACTCAGCAGTCCAGGTTCCAGATGTCAGTTTGTAGGGCTCCCTTGGGTCTATCAGGGCAGCACAAGTTTGAGGTGGGGACAACTTCGGTGTGGGGTCCATCCTTCGATATAAGGATTTTTTGCAGTCAGGGCCAGGGGCCCCTGGGCACATCCTTTTTCCATTTTCCCTGGGAAAGAAAACTCAGCAGTCCAGGTTCCTGATGTCAGTTTGTAGGGCTCCCTTGGGTCTATCAGGGCAGCACAAGTTTGAGGTGGGGACAACTTCGGTGTGGGGTCCATCCTTCGATATAAGGATTTTTTGCAGTCAGGGCCAGGGGCCCCTGGGCACATCCTTTTTCCATTTTCCCTGGGAAAGAAAACTCAGCAGTCCAGGTTCCTGATGTCAGTTTGTAGGGCTCCCTTGGGTCTATCAGGCAAGCACAATTTTGAGGTGGGGACAATTTCGGTGTGGGGTCCATCCTTCGATATAAGGATTCTTTGGAGTGAGGCCCCAGCCCAGGGCCAGGGGCCCCTGGGCACATCCTTTTTCCATTTTCCCTGGGAAAGAAAACTCAGCAGTCCAGGTTCCTGATGTCAGTTTGTAGGGCTCCCTTGGGTGTATCAGGGCAGCACAAGTTTGAGGTGGGGACAACTTCGGTGTGGGGTCCATCCTTCGATATAAGGATTTTTTGCAGTCAGGGCCAGGGGCCCCTGGGCACATCCTTTTTCCATTTTCCCTGGGAAAGAAAACTCAGCAATCCAGGTTCCTGATGTCAGTTTGTAGGGCTCCCTTGGGTCTATCAGGGCAGCACAAGTTTGAGGTGGGGACAACTTCGGTGTGGGGTCCATCCTTCGATATAAGGATTTTTTGCAGTCAGGGCCAGGGGCCCCTGGGCACATCCTTTTTCCATTTTCCCTGGGAAAGAAAACTCAGCAGTCCAGGTTCCTGATGTCAGTTTGTAGGGCTCCCTTGGGTGTATCAGGGCAGCACAAGTTTGAGGTGGGGACAACTTCGGTGTGGGGTCCATCCTTCGATATAAGGATTTTTTGCAGTCAGGCCCCAGCCCAGGGCCAGGGGCCCCTGGGCACATCCTTTTTCCATTTTCCCTGGGAAAGAAAACTCAGCAGTCCAGGTTCCTGATGTCAGTATGTAGGGCTCCCTTGGGTCTATCAGGGCAGCACAGGTTTGAGGTGGGGACAACTTCGGTGTGGGCTCCATCCTTCGATATAAAGATTCTTTGCAGTCAGGCCCCAGCCCAGGGCCAGGGGCCCCTGTGCACATCCTTTTTCCATTTTCCCTGGGAAAGAAAACTCAGCAGTCCAGGTTCCTGATGTCAGTTTGTAGGGCTCCCTTGGGTCTATCAGGGCAGCACAAGTTTGAGGTGGGGACAACTTCGGTGTGGGGTCCATCCTTCGATATAAGGATTATTTGCAGTCAGGGCCAGGGGCCCCTGGGCACATCCTTTTTCCATTTTCCCTGGGAAAGAAAACTCAGCAGCCCAGGTTCCTGATGTCAGTTTGTAGGGCTCCCTTGGGTCTATCAGGGCAGCACAAGTTTGAGGTGGGGACAAGTTCTATCTCGGGTCCATCCTTCGATAAAAGGATTCTTTGCAGTCAGGGCCCAGCCCAGGGCCAGGGGCTTCAGGGCACATCCTTTCTCCATTTTCCCTGGGAAAGAAAACTCAGCAGTCCAGGTTCCTGATGTCAGTTTGTAGGGCTCCCTTGGGTCTATCAGGGCAGCACAAGTTTGAGGCGGGGACAACTTCGGTGTGGGGTCCATCCTTCGATATAAGGATTTCTTGTAGTGAGGTCCCTGCTAAAGGCCAGTGGCCCGTGGCCACAACCTTTTTCCATTTTCCCTGGGAAAGAAAACTCAGCAGTCCAGGTTCCTGATGTCAGTTTGTAGGGCTCCTTTGGGTCTATCAGGGCAGCACAAGTTTGAGGTGGGGACAACTTCGGTGTGGGGTACATCCTTCGATATAAGGATTTTTTGCAGTCAGGGCCAGGGGCCCCAGGGCACATCCTTTTTCCATTTTCCCTGGGAAAGAAAACTCAGCAGTCCAGGTTCCTGATGTCAGTTTGTAGGGCTCCCTTGGGTGTATCACGGCAGCACAGCTTTGAGGTGGGGACAACTTTGGTGTGGGGTCCATCCTTCGATGTAAGGATTTTTTGTAGTGAGGGCCCTGTCCAGGGCTAGGGGACCCTGGGCACAACCTTTTTCCATTTTCCCTGGGAAAGAAAACTCAGCAGTCCAGGTTCCTGATGTCAGTTTGTAGGGCTCCCTTGGGTCTATCAGGGCAGCACAAGTTTGAGGTGGGGACAACTTCGGTGTGGGGTCCATCCTTCGATATAAGGATTTCTTGTAGTGAGGTCCCTGCCCAAGGCCAGGCGCCCCTGGGCACATCCTTTTTCCATTTTCCCTGGGAAAGAAAACTCAGCAGTCCAGGTTCCTGATGTCAGTTTGTAGGGCTCCCTTGGGTGTATCAGGACAGCACAAGTTTGAGGTGGGGACAACTTCGGTGTGGGGTCCATCCTTCGATATAAGGATTCTTTGCAATGAGGTCCCTACCCTGGTCCAGGGGCCCCTGGGCACATCCTTTTTCCATTTTCCCTGGGAAAGAAAACTCAGCAGTCCAGGTTCCTGATGTCAGTTTGTAGGGCTCCCTTGGGTCTATCAGGGCAGCACAGGTTTGAGGTGGGGACAACTTCGGTGTGGGGTCCATCCTTCGATATAAGGATTCTTTGCAATGAGGTCCCTACCCTGGTCCAGGGTGCCCCCGGGCACATCCTTTTTCCATTTTCCCTGGGAAAGAAAACTCACCAGTCCAGGTTCCTGATGTCAGTTTGTAGGGCTCCCTTGGGTCTATCAGGGCAGCACAAGTTTGAGGTGGGGACAACTTCTATCTCGGGTCCATCCTTCGATAAAAGGATTCTTTGCAGTCAGGGCCCAGCCCAGGGCCAGGGGCCCCAGGGCACATCCTTTTTCCATTTTCCCTGGGAAAGAAAACTCAGCAGTCCAGGTTCCTGATGTCAGTTTGTAGGGCTCCCTTGGGTGTATCAGGGCAGCACAAGTTTGAGGTGGGGACAACTTCGGTGTGGGGTCCATCCTTCGATATAAGGATTTCTTGTAGTGAGGTCCCTGCTAAAGGCCAGCGGCCCGTGGCCACAACCTTTTTCCATTTTCCCTGGGAAAGAAAACTCAGCAGTCCAGGTTCCTGATGTCAGTTTGTAGGGCTCCTTTGGGTCTATCAGGGCAGCACAAGTTTGAGGTGGGGACAACTTCGGTGTGGGGTGCATCCTTCGATATAAGGATATTTTGCAGTCAGGGCCAGGGGCCCCAGGGCACATCCTTTTTCCATTTTCCCTGGGAAAGAAAACTCAGCAGTCCAGGTTCCTGATGTCAGTTTGTAGGGCTCCCTTGGGTCTATCAGGGTAGCACAATTTTGAGGTGGGGACAACTTCGGTGTGGGGTCCATCCTTCGATATAAGGATTTTTTGTAGTGAGGGCCCTGTCCAGGGCTAGGGGACCCTGGGCACAACCTTTTTCCATTTTCCCTGGGAAAGAAAACTCAGCAGTCCAGGTTCCTGATGTCAGTTTGTAGGGCTCCCTTGGGTCTATCAGGGCAGCACAAGTTTGAGGTGGGGACAACTTCGGTGTGGGGTGCATCCTTCGATATAAGGATTTCTTGTAGTGAAGTCCCTGCCCAAGGCCAGCCGCCCCTGGGCACTTCCTTTTTCCATTTTCCCTGGGAAAGAAAACTCAGCAGTCCAGGTTCCTGATGTCAGTTTGTAGGGCTCCCTTGGGTCTATCAGGGCAGCACAAGTTTGAGGTGGGGACAACTTCGGTGTGGGCTCCATCCTTCGATATAAGGATTTTTTGCAGTCAGGGCCAGGGGCCCCTGTGCACATCCTTTTTCCATTTTCCCTGGGAAAGAAAACTCAGCAGTCCAGGTTCCTGATGTCAGTTTGTAGGGCTCCCTTGGGTCTATCAGGGCAGCACAAGTTTGAGGTGGGGACAACTTTGGTGTGGGGTCCATCCTTCGATATAAGGATTTTTTGCAGTCAGGGCCAGGGGCCCCTGTGCACATCCTTTTTCCATTTTCCCTGGGAAAGAAAACTCAGCAGTCCAGGTTCCTGATGTCAGTTTGTAGGGCTCCCTTGGGTCTATCAGGGCAGCACAGGTTTGAGGTGGGGACAACTTCGGTGTGGGGTCCATCCTTCGATATAAGGATTCTTTGCAGTCAGGGCCAGGGGCCCCTGGGCACATCCTTTTTCCATTTTCCCTGGGAAAGAAAACTCAGCAGTCCAGGTTCCTGATGTCAGTTTGTAGGGCTCCCTTGGGTCTATCAGGGCAGCAGAAGTTTGACGTGGGGACAACTTCGGTGTGGGGTGCATCCTTCGATATATGGATTTTTTGCAGTCAGGGCCAGGGGCCCCTGGGCACATCCTTTTTCCATTTTCCCTGGGAAAGAAAACTCAGCAGTCCAGGTTCCTGATGTCAGTTTGTAGGGCTCCCTTGGGTCTATCAGGGCAGCACAAGTTTGAGGTGGGGACAACTTCGGTGTGGGGTCCATCCTTCGATATAAGGATTCTTTGCAGTCAGGGCCAGGGGCCCCTGGGCACATCCTTTTTCCATTTTGCCTGGGAAAGAAAACTCAGCAGTCCAGGTTCCTGATGTCAGTTTGTAGGGCTCCCTTGGGTCTATCAGGGCAGCGCAAGTTTGAGGTGGGGACAACTTCGGTGTGGGGTCCATCCTTCGATATAAGGATTTTTTGCAGTCAGGGCCAGAGGCCCCTGGGCACATCCTTTTTCCATTTTCCCTGGGAAAGAAAACTCAGCAGTCCAGGTTCCTGATGTCAGTTTGTAGGGCTCCCTTGGGTCTATCAGGGCAGCACAAGTTTGAGGTGGGGACAACTTCGGTGTGGGGTCCATCCTTCGATATAAGGATTCTTTGCAGTCAGGGCCAGGGGCCCCTGTGCACATCCTTTTTCCATTTTCCCTGGGAAAGAAAGCTCAGCAGTCCAGGTTCCTGATGTCAGTTTGTAGGGCTCCCTTGGGTCTATCAAGGCAGCACAAGTTTGAGGTGGGGACAACTTCGGTGTGGGGTCCATCCTTCGATATAAGGATTTTTTGCAGTCAGGGCCAGGGGCCCCTGGGCACATCCTTTTTCCATTTTCCCTGGGAAAGAAAACTCAGCAGTCCAGGTTCCTGATGTCAGTTTGTAGGGCTCCCTTGGGTGTATCAGGGCAGCACAAGTTTGAGGTGGGGACAACTTCGGTGTGGGGTCCATCCTTCGATATAAGGATTTTTTTGCAGTCAGGGCCAGGGGCCCCATGGCACATCCTTTGGCCATTTTCCCTGGGAAAGAAAACTCAGCAGTCCAGGTTCCTGATGTCAGTTTGTAGGGCTCCCTTGGGTCTATCAGGGCAGCACAAGTTTGAGGTGGGGACAATTTCGGTGTGGGTTCCATCCTTCGATATAAGGATTTTTTGCAGTCAGGGCCAGGGACCCAGGGCCACGGGCCCCTGGGCACATCCTTTTTCCATTTTCCCTGGGAAAGAAAACTCAGCAGTCCAGGTTCCTGATGTCAGTTTGTAGGGCTCCCTTGGGTCTATCAGGGCAGCACAAGTTTGAGGTGGGGACAACTTCGGTGTGGGGTCCATCCTTCGATATAAGGATTTTTTTGCAGTCAGGGCCAGGGGCCCCTGGGCACATCCTTTGGCCATTTTGCCTGGGAAAGAAAACTCAGCAGTCCAGGTTCCTGATGTCAGTTTGTAGGGCTCCCTTGGGTCTATCAGGGCAGCACAAGTTTGAGGTGGGGACAATTTCGGTGTGGGTTCCATCCTTCGATATAAGGATTTTTTGCAGTCAGGGCCAGGGACCCAGGGCTACGGGCCCCTGGGCACATCCTTTTTCCATTTTCCCTGGGAAAGAAAACTCAGCAGTCCAGGTTCCTGATGTCAGTTTGTAGGGCTCCCTTGGGTGTATCAGGGCAGCACAAGTTTGAGGTGGGGACAACTTCGGTGTGGGGTCCATCCTTCGATATAAGGATTTTTTGCAGTCAGGGCCAGGGGTCCCCGGGCACATCCTTTTTCCATTTTCCCTGGGAAAGAAAACTCAGCAGTCCAGGTTCCTGATGTCAGTTTGTAGGGCTCCCTTGGGTCTATCAAGGCAGCACAAGTTTGAGGTGGGGACAACTTCGGTGTGGGGTCCATCCTTCGATATAAGGATTTTTTGCAGTCAGGGCCAGGGGCCCCTGGGCACATCCTTTTTCCATTTTCCCTGGGAAAGAAAACTCAGCAGTCCAGGTTCCTGATGTCAGTTTGTAGGGCTCCCTTGGGTGTATCAGGGCAGCACAAGTTTGAGGTGGGGACAACTTCGGTGTGGGGTCCATCCTTCGATATAAGGATTTTTTTGCAGTCAGGGCCAGGGGCCCCATGGCACATCCTTTGGCCATTTTCCCTGGGAAAGAAAACTCAGCAGTCCAGGTTCCTGATGTCAGTTTGTAGGGCTCCCTTGGGTCTATCAGGGCAGCACAAGTTTGAGGTGGGGACAATTTCGGTGTGGGTTCCATCCTTCGATATAAGGATTTTTTGCAGTCAGGGCCAGGGACCCAGGGCCACGGGCCCCTGGGCACATCCTTTTTCCATTTTCCCTGGGAAAGAAAACTCAGCAGTCCAGGTTCCTGATGTCAGTTTGTAGGGCTCCCTTGGGTCTATCAGGGCAGCACAAGTTTGAGGTGGGGACAACTTCGGTGTGGGGTCCATCCTTCGATATAAGGATTTTTTTGCAGTCAGGGCCAGGGGCCCCTGGGCACATCCTTTGGCCATTTTGCCTGGGAAAGAAAACTCAGCAGTCCAGGTTCCTGATGTCAGTTTGTAGGGCTCCCTTGGGTCTATCAGGGCAGCACAAGTTTGAGGTGGGGACAATTTCGGTGTGGGTTCCATCCTTCGATATAAGGATTTTTTGCAGTCAGGGCCAGGGACCCAGGGCTACGGGCCCCTGGGCACATCCTTTTTCCATTTTCCCTGGGAAAGAAAACTCAGCAGTCCAGGTTCCTGATGTCAGTTTGTAGGGCTCCCTTGGGTGTATCAGGGCAGCACAAGTTTGAGGTGGGGACAACTTCGGTGTGGGGTCCATCCTTCGATATAAGGATTTTTTGCAGTCAGGGCCAGGGGTCCCCGGGCACATCCTTTTTCCATTTTCCCTGGGAAAGAAAACTCAGCAGTCCAGGTTCCTGATGTCAGTTTGTAGGGCTCCCTTGGGTCTATCAGGGCAGCACAAGTTTGAGGTGGGGACAACTTCGGTGTGGGGTCCATCCTTCGATATAAGGATTTTTTGAAGTCAGGGCCAGGGGTCCCCGGGCACATCCTTTTTCCATTTTCCCTGGGAAAGAAAACTCAGCAGTCCAGGTTCCTGATGTCAGTTTGTAGGGCTCCCTTGGGTCTATCAGGGCAGCACAAGTTTGAGGTGGGGACAATTTCGGTGTGGGTTCCATCCTTCGATATAAGGATTTTTTGCAGTCAGGGCCAGGGACCCAGGGCTACGGGCCCCTGGGCACATCCTTTTTCCATTTTCCCTGGGAAAGAAAACTCAGCAGTCCAGGTTCCTGATGTCAGTTTGTAGGGCTCCCTTGGGTGTATCAGGGCAGCACAAGTTTGAGGTGGGGACAACTTCGGTGTGGGGTCCATCCTTCGATATAAGGATTTTTTGCAGTCAGGGCCAGGGGTCCCCGGGCACATCCTTTTTCCATTTTCCCTGGGAAAGAAAACTCAGCAGTCCAGGTTCCTGATGTCAGTTTGTAGGGCTCCCTTGGGTCTATCAGGGCAGCACAAGTTTGAGGTGGGGACAACTTCGGTGTGGGGTCCATCCTTCGATATAAGGATTTTTTGAAGTCAGGGCCAGGGGTCCCCGGGCACATCCTTTTTCCATTTTCCCTGGGAAAGAAAACTCAGCAGTCCAGGTTCCTGATGTCAGTTTGTAGGGCTCCCTTGGGTCTATCAGGGCAGCACAAGTTTGAGGTGGGGACAACTTCGGTGTGGGGTCCATCCTTCGATATAAGGATTTTTTGCAGTCAGGGCCAGGGGCCCCTGGGCACATCCTTTTTCCATTTTGCCTGGGAAAGAAAACTCAGCAGTCCAGGTTCCTGATGTCAGTTTGTAGGGCTCCCTTGGGTCTATCAGGGCAGCACAAGTTTGAGGTGGGGACAACTTCGGTGTGGGGTCCATCCTTCGATATAAGGATTTTTTGCAGTCAGGGCCAGGGGCCCCTGGGCACATCCTTTTTCCATTTTCCCTGGGAAAGAAAACTCAGCAGTCCAGGTTCCTGATGTCAGTTTGTAGGGCTCCCTTGGGTCTATCAGGCAAGCACAATTTTGAGGTGGGGACAATTTCGGTGTGGGGTCCATCCTTCGATATAAGGATTCTTTGGAGTGAGGCCCCAGCCCAGGGCCAGGGGCCCCTGGGCACATCCTTTTTCCATTTTCCCTGGGAAAGAAAACTCAGCAGTCCAGGTTCCTGATGTCAGTTTGTAGGGCTCCCTTGGGTCTATCAGGGCAGCACAAGTTTGAGGTGGGGACAACTTCGGTGTGGGGTCCATCCTTCGATATAAGGATTTTTTGCAGTCAGGGCCAGGGGCCCCTGGGCACATCCTTTTTCCATTTTCCCTGGGAAAGAAAACTCAGCAATCCAGGTTCCTGATGTCAGTTTGTAGGGCTCCCTTGGGTCTATCAGGGCAGCACAAGTTTGAGGTGGGGACAACTTCGGTGTGGGGTCCATCCTTCGATATAAGGATTTTTTGCAGTCAGGGCCAGGGGCCCCTGGGCACATCCTTTTTCCATTTTCCCTGGGAAAGAAAACTCAGCAGTCCAGGTTCCTGATGTCAGTTTGTAGGGCTCCCTTGGGTCTATCAGGGCAGCACAAGTTTGAGGTGGGGACAACTTCGGTGTGGGGTCCATCCTTCGATATAAGGATTTTTTGCAGTCAGGCCCCAGCCCAGGGCCAGGGGCCCCTGGGCACATCCTTTTTCCATTTTCCCTGGGAAAGAAAACTCAGCAGTCCAGGTTCCTGATGTCAGTATGTAGGGCTCCCTTGGGTCTATCAGGGCAGCACAGGTTTGAGGTGGGGACAACTTCGGTGTGGGCTCCATCCTTCGATATAAAGATTCTTTGCAGTCAGGCCCCAGCCCAGGGCCAGGGGCCCCTGTGCACATCCTTTTTCCATTTTCCCTGGGAAAGAAAACTCAGCAGTCCAGGTTCCTGATGTCAGTTTGTAGGGCTCCCTTGGGTCTATCAGGGCAGCACAAGTTTGAGGTGGGGACAACTTCGGTGTGGGGTCCATCCTTCGATATAAGGATTATTTGCAGTCAGGGCCAGGGGCCCCTGGGCACATCCTTTTTCCATTTTCCCTGGGAAAGAAAACTCAGCAGCCCAGGTTCCTGATGTCAGTTTGTAGGGCTCCCTTGGGTCTATCAGGGCAGCACAAGTTTGAGGTGGGGACAAGTTCTATCTCGGGTCCATCCTTCGATAAAAGGATTCTTTGCAGTCAGGGCCCAGCCCAGGGCCAGGGGCTTCAGGGCACATCCTTTCTCCATTTTCCCTGGGAAAGAAAACTCAGCAGTCCAGGTTCCTGATGTCAGTTTGTAGGGCTCCCTTGGGTCTATCAGGGCAGCACAAGTTTGAGGCGGGGACAACTTCGGTGTGGGGTCCATCCTTCGATATAAGGATTTCTTGTAGTGAGGTCCCTGCTAAAGGCCAGTGGCCCGTGGCCACAACCTTTTTCCATTTTCCCTGGGAAAGAAAACTCAGCAGTCCAGGTTCCTGATGTCAGTTTGTAGGGCTCCTTTGGGTCTATCAGGGCAGCACAAGTTTGAGGTGGGGACAACTTCGGTGTGGGGTACATCCTTCGATATAAGGATTTTTTGCAGTCAGGGCCAGGGGCCCCAGGGCACATCCTTTTTCCATTTTCCCTGGGAAAGAAAACTCAGCAGTCCAGGTTCCTGATGTCAGTTTGTAGGGCTCCCTTGGGTGTATCACGGCAGCACAGCTTTGAGGTGGGGACAACTTTGGTGTGGGGTCCATCCTTCGATGTAAGGATTTTTTGTAGTGAGGGCCCTGTCCAGGGCTAGGGGACCCTGGGCACAACCTTTTTCCATTTTCCCTGGGAAAGAAAACTCAGCAGTCCAGGTTCCTGATGTCAGTTTGTAGGGCTCCCTTGGGTCTATCAGGGCAGCACAAGTTTGAGGTGGGGACAACTTCGGTGTGGGGTCCATCCTTCGATATAAGGATTTCTTGTAGTGAGGTCCCTGCCCAACGCCAGCCGCCCCTGGGCACATCCTTTTTCCATTTTCCCTGGGAAAGAAAACTCAGCAGTCCAGGTTCCTGATGTCAGTTTGTAGGGCTCCCTTGGGTCTATCAGGGCAGCACAAGTTTGAGGTGGGGACAACTTCGGTGTGGGGTCCATCCTTCGATATAAGGATTCTTTGCAATGAGGTCCCTACCCTGGTCCAGGGGCCCCTGGGCACATCCTTTTTCCATTTTCCCTGGGAAAGAAAACTCAGCAGTCCAGGTTCCTGATGTCAGTTTGTAGGGCTCCCTTGGGTCTATCAGGGCAGCACAGGTTTGAGGTGGGGACAACTTCGGTGTGGGGTCCATCCTTCGATATAAGGATTCTTTGCAATGAGGTCCCTACCCTGGTCCAGGGGCCCCCGGGCACATCCTTTTTCCATTTTCCCTGGGAAAGAAAACTCACCAGTCCAGGTTCCTGATGTCAGTTTGTAGGGCTCCCTTGGGTCTATCAGGGCAGCACAAGTTTGAGGTGGGGACAACTTCTATCTCGGGTCCATCCTTCGATAAAAGGATTCTTTGCAGTCAGGGCCCAGCCCAGGGCCAGGGGCCCCAGGGCACATCCTTTTTCCATTTTCCCTGGGAAAGAAAACTCAGCAGTCCAGGTTCCTGATGTCAGTTTGTAGGGCTCCCTTGGGTGTATCAGGGCAGCACAAGTTTGAGGTGGGGACAACTTCGGTGTGGGGTCCATCCTTCGATATAAGGATTTCTTGTAGTGAGGTCCCTGCTAAAGGCCAGCGGCCCGTGGCCACAACCTTTTTCCATTTTCCCTGGGAAAGAAAACTCAGCAGTCCAGGTTCCTGATGTCAGTTTGTAGGGCTCCTTTGGGTCTATCAGGGCAGCACAAGTTTGAGGTGGGGACAACTTCGGTGTGGGGTGCATCCTTCGATATAAGGATATTTTGCAGTCAGGGCCAGGGGCCCCAGGGCACACCCTTTTTCCATTTTCCCTGGGAAAGAAAACTCAGCAGTCCAGGTTCCTGATGTCAGTTTGTAGGGCTCCCTTGGGTCTATCAGGGTAGCACAATTTTGAGGTGGGGACAACTTCGGTGTGGGGTCCATCCTTCGATATAAGGATTTTTTGTAGTGAGGGCCCTGTCCAGGGCTAGGGGACCCTGGGCACAACCTTTTTCCATTTTCCCTGGGAAAGAAAACTCAGCAGTCCAGGTTCCTGATGTCAGTTTGTAGGGCTCCCTTGGGTCTATCAGGGCAGCACAAGTTTGAGGTGGGGACAACTTCGGTGTGGGGTGCATCCTTCGATATAAGGATTTCTTGTAGTGAGGTTCCTGCCCAAGGCCAGCCGCCCCTGGGCACATCCTTTTTCCATTTTCCCTGGGAAAGAAAACTCAGCAGTCCAGGTTCCTGATGTCAGTTTGTAGGGCTCCCTTGGGTCTATCAGGGCAGCACAAGTTTGAGGTGGGGACAACTTCGGTGTGGGCTCCATCCTTCGATATAAGGATTTTTTGCAGTCAGGGCCAGGGGACCCTGGGCACATCCTTTTTCCATTTTCCCTGGGAAAGAAAACTCAGCAGTCCAGGTTCCTGATGTCAGTTTGTAGGGCTCCCTTGGGTCTATCAGGGCAGCACAAGTTTGAGGTGGGGACAACTTCGGTGTGGGGTCCATCCTTCGATATAAGGATTCTTTGCAATGAGGTCCCTACCCTGGTCCAGGGGCCCCTGGGCACATCCTTTTTCCATTTTCCCTGGGAAAGAAAACTCAGCAGTCCAGGTTCCTGATGTCAGTTTGTAGGGCTCCCTTGGGTGTATCAGGGCAGCACAAGTTTGAGGTGGGGACAACTTTGGTGTGGGGTCCATCCTTCGATATAAGGATTTTTTGCAGTCAGGGCCAGGGGCCCCTGGGCACATCCTTTTTCCATTTTCCCTGGGAAAGAAAACTCAGCAGTCCAGGTTCCTGATGTCAGTTTGTAGGGCTCCCTTGGGTGTATCAGGGCAGCACAAGTTTGAGGTGGGGACAACTTCGGTGTGGGGTCCATCCTTCGATATAAGGATTTTTTTGCAGTCAGGGCCAGGGGCCCCTGGGCACATCCTTTGGCCATTTTCCCTGGGAAAGAAAACTCAGCAGTCCAGGTTCCTGATGTCAGTTTGTAGGGCTCCCTTGGGTCTATCAGGGCAGCACAAGTTTGAGGTGGGGACAATTTCGGTGTGGGTTCCATCCTTCGATATAAGGATTTTTTGCAGTCAGGGCCAGGGACCCAGGGCCACGGGCCCCTGGGCACATCCTTTTTCCATTTTCCCTGGGAAAGAAAACTCAGCAGTCCAGGTTCCTGATGTCAGTTTGTAGGGCTCCCTTGGGTGTATCAGGGCAGCACAAGTTTGAGGTGGGGACAACTTCGGTGTGGGGTCCATCCGTCGATATAAGGATTCTTTGGAGTGAGGCCCCAGCCCAGGGCCAGGGGCCCCTGGGCACATCCTTTTTCCATTTTCCCTGGGAAAGAAAACTCAGCAGTCCAGGTTCCTGATGTCAGTTTGTAGGGCTCCCTTGGGTCTATCAGGGCAGCACAAGTTTGAGGTGGGGACAGCTTTGGTGTGGGGTCCATCCTTCGATATAAGGATTTTTTGCAGTCAGGGCCAGGGGCCCCTGGGCACATCCTTTTTCCATTTTCCCTGGGAAAGAAAACTCAGCAATCCAGGTTCCTGATGTCAGTTTGTAGGGCTCCCTTGGGTGTATCAGGGCAGCACAAGTTTGAGGTGGGGACAACTTCGGTGTGGGGTGCATCCTTCGATATAAAGATTTTTTGCAGTCAGGGCCAGAGGCCCCTGGGCACATCCTTTGGCCATTTTCCCTGGGAAAGAAAACTCAGCAGTCCAGGTTCCTGATGTCAGTTTGTAGGGCTCCCTTGGGTCTATCAGGGCAGGACAGGTTTGAGGTGGGGACAACTTCGGTGTGGGCTCCATCCTTCGATATAAAGATTCTTTGCAGTCAGGCCCCAGCCCAGGGCCAGGGGCCCCTGTGCACATCCTTTTTCCATTTTCCCTGGGAAAGAAAACTCAGCAGTCCAGGTTCCTGATGTCAGTTTGTAGGGCTCCCTTGGGTCTATCAGGGCAGCACAAGTTTGAGGTGGGGACAACTTCGGTGTGGGGTCCATCCTTCGATATAAGGATTATTTGCAGTCAAGGCCAGGGGCCCCTGGGCACATCCTTTTTCCATTTTCCCTGGGAAAGAAAACTCAGCAGCCCAGGTTCCTGATGTCAGTTTGTAGGGCTCCCTTGGGTCTATCAGGGCAGCACAAGTTTGAGGTGGGGACAAGTTCTATCTCGGGTCCATCCTTCGATAAAAGGATTCTTTGCAGTCAGGGCCCAGCCCAGGGCCAGGGGCTTCAGGGCACATCCTTTTTCCATTTTCCCTGGGAAAGAAAACTCAGCAGTCCAGGTTCCTGATGTCAGTTTGTAGGACCCCCTTGGGTGTATCAGGGCAGCACGAGTTTGAGGCGGGGACAACTTCGGTGTGGGGTCCATCCTTCGATATAAGGATTTCTTGTAGTGAGGTCCCTGCTAAAGGCCAGTGGCCCGTGGCCACAACCTTTTTCCATTTTCCCTGGGAAAGAAAACTCAGCAGTCCAGGTTCCTGATGTCAGTTTGTAGGGCTCCCTTGGGTGTATCAGGGCAGCACAGCTTTGAGGTGGGGACAACTTCGGTGTGGGGTCCATCCTTCGATGTAAGGATTTTTTGTAGTGAGGTCCCTGCCCAAGGCCAGCCGCCCCTGGGCACATCCTTTTTCCATTTTCCCTGGGAAAGAAAACTCAGCAGTCCAGGTTCCTGATGTCAGTTTGTAGGGCTCCCTTGGGTCTATCAGGGCAGCACAAGTTTGAGGTGGGGACAACTTCGGTGTGGGGTCCATCCTTCGATATAAGGATTTCTTGTAGTGAGGTCCCTGCCCAAGGCCAGCCGCCCCTGGGCACATCCTTTTTCCATTTTCCCTGGGAAAGAAAACTCAGCAGTCCAGGTTCCTGATGTCAGTTTGTAGGGCTCCCTTGGGTCTATCAGGGCAGCACAAGTTTGAGGTGGGGACAACTTCGGTGTGGGGTCCATCCTTCGATATAAGGATTCTTTGCAATGAGGTCCCTACCCTGGTCCAGGGGCCCCTGGGCACATCCTTTTTCCATTTTCCCTGGGAAAGAAAACTCAGCAGTCCAGGTTCCTGATGTCAGTTTGTAGGGCTCCCTTGGGTGTATCAGGGCAGCACAAGTTTGAGGTGGGGACAACTTCGGTGTGGGGTCCATCCTTCGATATAAGGATTCTTTGCAATGAGGTCCCTACCCTGGTCCAGGGGCCCCCGGGCACATCCTTTTTCCATTTTCCCTGGGAAAGAAAACTCACCAGTCCAGGTTCCTGATGTCAGTTTGTAGGGCTCCCTTGGGTCTATCAGGGCAGCACAAGTTTGAGGTGGGGACAATTTCTATCTCGGGTCCATCCTTCGATAAAAGGATTCTTTGCAGTCAGGGCCCAGCCCAGGGCCAGGGGCCCCAGGGCACATCCTTTTTCCATTTTCCCTGGGAAAGAAAACTCAGCAGTCCAGGTTCCTGATGTCAGTTTGTAGGGCTCCCTTGGGTGTATCAGGGCAGCACAAGTTTGAGGTGGGGACAACTTCGGTGTGGGGTCCATCCTTCGATATAAGGATTTCTTGTAGTGAGGTCCCTGCTAAAGGCCAGCGGCCCGTGGCCACAACCTTTTTCCATTTTCCCTGGGAAAGAAAACTCAGCAGTCCAGGTTCCTGATGTCAGTTTGTAGGGCTCCTTTGGGTCTATCAGGGCAGCACAAGTTTGAGGTGGGGACAACTTCGGTGTGGGGTCCATCCTTCGATATAAGGATTTCTTGTAGTGAGGTCCCTGCTAAAGGCCAGTGGCCCGTGGCCACAACCTTTTTCCATTTTCCCTGGGAAAGAAAACTCAGCAGTCCAGGTTCCTGATGTCAGTTTGTAGGGCTCCTTTGGGTCTATCAGGGCAGCACAAGTTTGAGGTGGGGACAACTTCGGTGTGGGGTGCATCCTTCGATATAAGGATTTTTTGCAGTCAGGGCCAGGGGCCCCAGGGCACATCCTTTTTCCATTTTCCCTGGGAAAGAAAACTCAGCAGTCCAGGTTCCTGATGTCAGTTTGTAGGGCTCCCTTGGGTCTATCAGGGTAGCACAATTTTGAGGTGGGGACAACTTCGGTGTGGGGTCCATCCTTCGATATAAGGATTTTTTGTAGTGAGGGCCCTGTCCAGGGCTAGGGGACCCTGGGCACAACCTTTTTCCATTTTCCCTGGGAAAGAAAACTCAGCAGTCCAGGTTCCTGATGTCAGTTTGTAGGGCTCCCTTGGGTCTATCAGGGCAGCACAAGTTTGAGGTGGGGACAACTTCGGTGTGGGGTCCATCCTTCGATATAAGGATTTCTTGTAGTGAGGTCCCTGCCCAAGGCCAGCCGCCCCTGGGCACATCCTTTTTCCATTTTCCCTGGGAAAGAAAACTCAGCAGTCCAGGTTCCTGCTGTCAGTTTGTAGGGCTCCCTTGGGTCTATCAGGGCAGCACAAGTTTGAGGTGGGGACAACTTCTATCTCGGGTCCATCCTTCGATAAAAGGATTCTTTGCAGTCAGGGCCCAGCCCAGGGCCAGGGGCCCCAGGGCACATCCTTTTTCCATTTTCCCTGGGAAAGAAAACTCAGCAGTCCAGGTTCCTGATGTCAGTTTGTAGGGCTCCCTTGGGTCTATCAGGGCAGCACAAGTTTGAGGTGGGGACAACTTCGGTGTGGGGTCCATCCTTCGATATAAGGATTTCTTGTAGTGAGGTCCCTGCTAAAGGCCAGCGGCCCGTGGCCACAACCTTTTTCCATTTTCCCTGGGAAAGAAAACTCAGCAGTCCAGGTTCCTGATGTCAGTTTGTAGGGCTCCTTTGGGTCTATCAGGGCAGCACAAGTTTGAGGTGGGGACAACTTCGCTGTGGGGTGCATCCTTCGATATAAGGATTTTTTGCAGTCAGGGCCAGGGGCCCCAGGGCACATCCTTTTTCCATTTTCCCTGGGAAAGAAAACTCAGCAGTCCAGGTTCCTGATGTCAGTTTGTAGGGCTCCCTTGGGTCTATCAGGGTAGCACAATTTTGAGGTGGGGACAACTTCGGTGTGGGGTCCATCCTTCGATATAAGGATTTTTTGTAGTGAGGGCCCTGTCCAGGGCTAGGGGACCCTGGGCACAACCTTTTTCCATTTTCCCTGGGAAAGAAAACTCACCAGTCCAGGTTCCTGATGTCAGTTTGTAGGGCTCCCTTGGGTCTATCAGGGCAGCACAAGTTTGAGGTGGGGACAACTTCGGTGTGGGGTCCATCCTTCGATATAAGGATTCTTTGCAATGAGGTCCCTACCCTGGTCCAGGGGCCCCTGGGCACATCCTTTTTCCATTTTCCCTGGGAAAGAAAACTCAGCAGTCCAGGTTCCTGATGTCAGTTTGTAGGGCTCCCTTGGGTCTATCAGGGCAGCACAAGTTTGAGGTGGGGACAACTTCGGTGTGGGCTCCATCCTTCGATATAAGGATTTTTTGCAGTCAGGGCCAGGGGACCCTGGGCACATCCTTTTTCCATTTTCCCTGGGAAAGAAAACTCAGCAGTCCAGGTTCCTGATGTCAGTTTGTAGGGCTCCCTTGGGTGTATCAGGGCAGCACAAGTTTGAGGTGGGGACAACTTTGGTGTGGGGTCCATCCTTCGATATAAGGATTCTTTGCAATGAGGTCCCTACCCTCGTCCAGGGGCCCCCGGGCACATCCTTTTTCCATTTTCCCTGGGAAAGAAAACTCAGCAGTCCAGGTTCCTGATGTCAGTTTGTAGGGCTCCCTTGGGTCTATCAGGGCAGCACAAGTTTGAGGTGGGGAAAACTTCGGTGTGGGGTCCATCCTTCGATATAAGGATTCTTTGCAATGAGGTCCCTACCCTGGTCCAGGGGCCCCCGGGCACATCCTTTTTCCATTTTCCCTGGGAAAGAAAACTCAGCAGTCCAGGTTCCTGATGTCAGTTTGTAGGGCTCCCTTGGGTCTATCAGGGCAGCACAAGTTTGAGGTGGGGACAACTTCGGTCTGGGGTCCATCCTTCGATATAAGGATTTTTTGCAGTCAGGGCCAGGGGCCCCAGGGCAAATCCTTTTTCCATTCTCCTGGGAAAGAAAACTCAGCAGTCCAGGTTCCTGATGTCAGTTTGTAGGGCTCCCTTGGGTCTATCAGGGCAGCACAAGTTTGAGGTGGGGACAACTTCGGTGTGGGCTCCATCCTTCGATATAAGGATTTTTTGCAGTCAGGGCCAGGGGCCCCTGGGCACATCCTTTTTCCATTTTCCCTGGGAAAGAAAACTCAGCAGTCCAGGTTCCTGATGTCAGTTTGTAGGGCTCCCTTGGGTCTATCAGGGCAGCAGAATTTTGTGGTGGGGATAACTTCGGTGTGGGGTCCATCCTTCGATATAAGGATTTTTTGCAGTCAGCGCCAGGGGCCCAGGGCAGGGGCCCGTGGGCACATCCTTTTTCCATTTTCCCTGGGAAAGAAAACTCAGCAGTCCAGGTTCCTGATGTCAGTCTGTAGGGCTGCCTTGGGTCTATCAGGGCAGCACAAGTTTGAGGTGGGGACAACTTCGGTGTGGGGTCCATCCTTCGATATAAGGATTTCTTGTAGTGAGGTCCCTGCTAAAGGCCAGTGGCCCGTGGCCACAACCTTTTTCCATTTTCCCTGGGAAAGAAAACTCAGCAGTCCAGGTTCCTGATGTCAGTTTGTAGGGCTCCTTTGGGTCTATCAGGGCAGCACAAGTTTGAGGTGGGGACAACTTCGGTGTGGGGTACATCCTTCGATATAAGGATTTTTTGCAGTCAGGGCCAGGGGCCCCAGGGCACATCCTTTTTCCATTTTCCCTGGGAAAGAAAACTCAGCAGTCCAGGTTCCTGATGTCAGTTTGTAGGGCTCCCTTGGGTGTATCACGGCAGCACAGCTTTGAGGTGGGGACAACTTTGGTGTGGGGTCCATCCTTCGATGTAAGGATTTTTTGTAGTGAGGGCCCTGTCCAGGGCTAGGGGACCCTGGGCACAACCTTTTTCCATTTTCCCTGGGAAAGAAAACTCAGCAGTCCAGGTTCCTGATGTCAGTTTGTAGGGCTCCCTTGGGTGTATCAGGGCAGCACAAGTTTGAGGTGGGGACAACTTCGGTGTGGGGTCCATCCTTCGATATAAGGATTTCTTGTAGTGAGGTCCCTGCCCAAGGCCAGCCGCCCCTGGGCACATCCTTTTTCCATTTTCCCTGGGAAAGAAAACTCAGCAGTCCAGGTTCCTGATGTCAGTTTGTAGGGCTCCCTTGGGTCTATCAGGGCAGCACAAGTTTGAGGTGGGGACAACTTCGGTGTGGGGTCCATCCTTCGATATAAGGATTCTTTGCAATGAGGTCCCTACCCTGGTCCAGGGGCCCCTGGGCACATCCTTTTTCCATTTTCCCTGGGAAAGAAAACTCAGCAGTCCAGGTTCCTGATGTCAGTTTGTAGGGCTCCCTTGGGTCTATCAGGGCAGCACAGGTTTGAGGTGGGGACAACTTCGGTGTGGGGTCCATCCTTCGATATAAGGATTCTTTGCAATGAGGTCCCTACCCTGGTCCAGGGGCCCCCGGGCACATCCTTTTTCCATTTTCCCTGGGAAAGAAAACTCACCAGTCCAGGTTCCTGATGTCAGTTTGTAGGGCTCCCTTGGGTCTATCAGGGCAGCACAAGTTTGAGGTGGGGACAACTTCTATCTCGGGTCCATCCTTCGATAAAAGGATTCTTTGCAGTCAGGGCCCAGCCCAGGGCCAGGGGCCCCAGGGCACATCCTTTTTCCATTTTCCCTGGGAAAGAAAACTCAGCAGTCCAGGTTCCTGATGTCAGTTTGTAGGGCTCCCTTGGGTGTATCAGGGCAGCACAAGTTTGAGGTGGGGACAACTTCGGTGTGGGGTCCATCCTTCGATATAAGGATTTCTTGTAGTGAGGTCCCTGCTAAAGGCCAGCGGCCTGTGGCCACAACCTTTTTCCATTTTCCCTGGGAAAGAAAACTCAGCAGTCCAGGTTCCTGATGTCAGTTTGTAGGGCTCCTTTGGGTCTATCAGGGCAGCACAAGTTTGAGGTGGGGACAACTTCGGTGTGGGGTGCATCCTTCGATATAAGGATATTTTGCAGTCAGGGCCAGGGGCCCCAGGGCACACCCTTTTTCCATTTTCCCTGGGAAAGAAAACTCAGCAGTCCAGGTTCCTGATGTCAGTTTGTAGGGCTCCCTTGGGTCTATCAGGGTAGCACAATTTTGAGGTGGGGACAACTTCGGTGTGGGGTCCATCCTTCGATATAAGGATTTTTTGTAGTGAGGGCCCTGTCCAGGGCTAGGGGACCCTGGGCACAACCTTTTTCCATTTTCCCTGGGAAAGAAAACTCAGCAGTCCAGGTTCCTGATGTCAGTTTGTAGGGCTCCCTTGGGTCTATCAGGGCAGCACAAGTTTGAGGTGGGGACAACTTCGGTGTGGGGTGCATCCTTCGATATAAGGATTTCTTGTAGTGAGGTCCCTGCCCAAGGCCAGCCGCCCCTGGGCACATCCTTTTTCCATTTTCCCTGGGAAAGAAAACTCAGCAGTCCAGGTTCCTGATGTCAGTTTGTAGGGCTCCCTTGGGTCTATCAGGGCAGCACAAGTTTGAGGTGGGGACAACTTCGGTGTGGGCTCCATCCTTCGATATAAGGATTTTTTGCAGTCAGGGCCAGGGGACCCTGGGCACATCCTTTTTCCATTTTCCCTGGGAAAGAAAACTCAGCAGTCCAGGTTCCTGATGTCAGTTTGTAGGGCTCCCTTGGGTCTATCAGGGCAGCACAAGTTTGAGGTGGGGACAACTTCGGTGTGGGGTCCATCCTTCGATATAAGGATTCTTTGCAATGAGGTCCCTACCCTGGTCCAGGGGCCCCCGGGCACATCCTTTTTCCATTTTCCCTGGGAAAGAAAACTCAGCAGTCCAGGTTCCTGATGTCAGTTTGTAGGGCTCCCTTGGGTCTATCAGGGCAGCACAAGTTTGAGGTGGGGACAACTTCGGTGTGGGGTCCATCCTTCGATATAAGGATTCTTTGCAATGAGGTCCCTACCCTGGTCCAGGGGCCCCTGGGCACATCCTTTTTCCATTTTCCCTGGGAAAGAAAACTCAGCAGTCCAGGTTCCTGATGTCAGTTTGTAGGGCTCCCTTGGGTGTATCAGGGCAGCACAAGTTTGAGGTGGGGACAACTTTGGTGTGGGGTCCATCCTTCGATATAAGGATTTTTTGCAGTCAGGGCCAGGGGCCCCTGGGCACATCCTTTTTCCATTTTCCCTGGGAAAGAAAACTCAGCAGTCCAGGTTCCTGATGTCAGTTTGTAGGGCTCCCTTGGGTGTATCAGGGCAGCACAAGTTTGAGGTGGGGACAACTTCGGTGTGGGGTCCATCCTTCGATATAAGGATTTTTTTGCAGTCAGGGCCAGGGGCCCCTGGGCACATCCTTTGGCCATTTTCCCTGGGAAAGAAAACTCAGCAGTCCAGGTTCCTGATGTCAGTTTGTAGGGCTCCCTTGGGTCTATCAGGGCAGCACAAGTTTGAGGTGGGGACAATTTCGGTGTGGGTTCCATCCTTCGATATAAGGATTTTTTGCAGTCAGGGCCAGGGACCCAGGGCCACGGGCCCCTGGGCACATCCTTTTTCCATTTTCCCTGGGAAAGAAAACTCAGCAGTCCAGGTTCCTGATGTCAGATTGTAGGGCTCCCTTGGGTGTATCAGGGCAGCACAAGTTTGAGGTGGGGACAACTTCGGTGTGTGGTCCATCCTTCGATATAAGGATTCTTTGGAGTGAGGCCCCAGCCCAGGGCCAGGGGCCCCTGGGCACATCCTTTTTCCATTTTCCCTGGGAAAGAAAACTCAGCAGTCCAGGTTCCTGATGTCAGTTTGTAGGGCTCCCTTGGGTCTATCAGGGCAGCACAAGTTTGAGGTGGGGACAGCTTTGGTGTGGGGTCCATCCTTCGATATAAGGATTTTTTGCAGTCAGGGCCAGGGGCCCCTGGGCACATCCTTTTTCAATTTTCCCTGGGAAAGAAAACTCAGCAATCCAGGTTCCTGATGTCAGTTTGTAGGGCTCCCTTGGGTCTATCAGGGCAGCACAAGTTTGAGGTGGGGACAACTTCGGTGTGGGGTGCATCCTTCGATATAAAGATTTTTTGCAGTCAGGGCCAGAGGCCCCTGGGCACATCCTTTGGCCATTTTCCCTGGGAAAGAAAACTCAGCAGTCCAGGTTCCTGATGTCAGTTTGTAGGGCTCCCTTGGGTCTATCAGGGCAGCACAGGTTTGAGGTGGGGACAACTTCGGTGTGGGCTCCATCCTTCGATATAAAGATTCTTTGCAGTCAGGCCCCAGCCCAGGGCCAGGGGCCCCTGTGCACATCCTTTTTCCATTTTCCCTGGGAAAGAAAACTCAGCAGTCCAGGTTCCTGATGTCAGTTTGTAGGGCTCCCTTGGGTCTATCAGGGCAGCACAAGTTTGAGGTGGGGACAACTTCGGTGTGGGGTCCATCCTTCGATATAAGGATTATTTGCAGTCAAGGCCAGGGGCCCCTGGGCACATCCTTTTTCCATTTTCCCTGGGAAAGAAAACTCAGCAGCCCAGGTTCCTGATGTCAGTTTGTAGGGCTCCCTTGGGTCTATCAGGGCAGCACAAGTTTGAGGTGGGGACAAGTTCTATCTCGGGTCCATCCTTCGATAAAAGGATTCTTTGCAGTCAGGGCCCAGCCCAGGGCCAGGGGCTTCAGGGCACATCCTTTTTCCATTTTCCCTGGGAAAGAAAACTCAGCAGTCCAGGTTCCTGATGTCAGTTTGTAGGACCCCCTTGGGTGTATCAGGGCAGCACGAGTTTGAGGCGGGGACAACTTCGGTGTGGGGTCCATCCTTCGATATAAGGATTTCTTGTAGTGAGGTCCCTGCTAAAGGCCAGTGGCCCGTGGCCACAACCTTTTTCCATTTTCCCTGGGAAAGAAAACTCAGCAGTCCAGGTTCCTGATGTCAGTTTGTAGGGCTCCCTTGGGTGTATCAGGGCAGCACAGCTTTGAGGTGGGGACAACTTCGGTGTGGGGTCCATCCTTCGATGTAAGGATTTTTTGTAGTGAGGTCCCTGCCCAAGGCCAGCCGCCCCTGGGCACATCCTTTTTCCATTTTCCCTGGGAAAGAAAACTCAGCAGTCCAGGTTCCTGATGTCAGTTTGTAGGGCTCCCTTGGGTCTATCAGGGCAGCACAAGTTTGAGGTGGGGACAACTTCGGTGTGGGGTCCATCCTTCGATATAAGGATTTCTTGTAGTGAGGTCCCTGCCCAAGGCCAGCCGCCCCTGGGCACATCCTTTTTCCATTTTCCCTGGGAAAGAAAACTCAGCAGTCCAGGTTCCTGATGTCAGTTTGTAGGGCTCCCTTGGGTCTATCAGGGCAGCACAAGTTTGAGGTGGGGACAACTTCGGTGTGGGGTCCATCCTTCGATATAAGGATTCTTTGCAATGAGGTCCCTACCCTGGTCCAGGGGCCCCTGGGCACATCCTTTTTCCATTTTCCCTGGGAAAGAAAACTCAGCAGTCCAGGTTCCTGATGTCAGTTTGTAGGGCTCCCTTAGGTGTATCAGGGCAGCACAAGTTTGAGGTGGGGACAACTTCGGTGTGGGGTCCATCCTTCGATATAAGGATTCTTTGCAATGAGGTCCCTACCCTGGTCCAGGGGCCCCCGGGCACATCCTTTTTCCATTTTCCCTGGGAAAGAAAACTCACCAGTCCAGGTTCCTGATGTCAGTTTGTAGGGCTCCCTTGGGTCTATCAGGGCAGCACAAGTTTGAGGTGGGGACAACTTCTATCTCGGGTCCATCCTTCGATAAAAGGATTCTTTGCAGTCAGGGCCCAGCCCAGGGCCAGGGGCCCCAGGGCACATCCTTTTTCCATTTTCCCTGGGAAAGAAAACTCAGCAGTCCAGGTTCCTGATGTCAGTTTGTAGGGCTCCCTTGGGTGTATCAGGGCAGCACAAGTTTGAGGTGGGGACAACTTCGGTGTGGGGTCCATCCTTCGATATAAGGATTTCTTGTAGTGAGGTCCCTGCTAAAGGCCAGCGGCCCGTGGCCACAACCTTTTTCCATTTTCCCTGGGAAAGAAAACTCAGCAGTCCAGGTTCCTGATGTCAGTTTGTAGGGCTCCTTTGGGTCTATCAGGGCAGCACAAGTTTGAGGTGGGGACAACTTCGGTGTGGGGTCCATCCTTCGATATAAGGATTTCTTGTAGTGAGGTCCCTGCTAAAGGCCAGTGGCCCGTGGCCACAACCTTTTTCCATTTTCCCTGGGAAAGAAAACTCAGCAGTCCAGGTTCCTGATGTCAGTTTGTAGGGCTCCTTTGGGTCTATCAGGGCAGCACAAGTTTGAGGTGGGGACAACTTCGGTGTGGGGTGCATCCTTCGATATAAGGATTTTTTGCAGTCAGGGCCAGGGGCCCCAGGGCACATCCTTTTTCCATTTTCCCTGGGAAAGAAAACTCAGCAGTCCAGGTTCCTGATGTCAGTTTGTAGGGCTCCCTTGGGTCTATCAGGGTAGCACAATTTTGAGGTGGGGACAACTTCGGTGTGGGGTCCATCCTTCGATATAAGGATTTTTTGTAGTGAGGGCCCTGTCCAGGGCTAGGGGACCCTGGGCACAACCTTTTTCCATTTTCCCTGGGAAAGAAAACTCAGCAGTCCAGGTTCCTGATGTCAGTTTGTAGGGCTCCCTTGGGTGTATCAGGGCAGCACAAGTTTGAGGTGGGGACAACTTCGGTGTGGGGTCCATCCTTCGATATAAGGATTTCTTGTAGTGAGGTCCCTGCCCAAGGCCAGCCGCCCCTGGGCACATCCTTTTTCCATTTTCCCTGGGAAAGAAAACTCAGCAGTCCAGGTTCCTGCTGTCAGTTTGTAGGGCTCCCTTGGGTCTATCAGGGCAGCACAAGTTTGAGGTGGGGACAACTTCTATCTCGGGTCCATCCTTCGATAAAAGGATTCTTTGCAGTCAGGGCCCAGCCCAGGGCCAGGGGCCCCAGGGCACATCCTTTTTCCATTTTCCCTGGGAAAGAAAACTCAGCAGTCCAGGTTCCTGATGTCAGTTTGTAGGGCTCCCTTGGGTCTATCAGGGCAGCACAAGTTTGAGGTGGGGACAACTTCGGTGTGGGGTCCATCCTTCGATATAAGGATTTTTTGCAGTCAGGGCCAGGGGCCCCTGGGCACATCCTTTTTCCATTTTCCCTGGGAAAGAAAACTCAGCAGTCCAGGTTCCTGATGTCAGTTTGTAGGGCTCCCTTGGGTGTATCAGGGCAGCACAAGTTTGAGGTGGGGACAACTTCGGTGTGGGGTCCATCCTTCGATATAAGGATTTTTTGCAGTCAGGCCCCAGCCCAGGGCCAGGGGCCCCTGGGCACATCCTTTTTCCATTTTCCCTGGGAAAGAAAACTCAGCAGTCCAGGTTCCTGATGTCAGTATGTAGGGCTCCCTTGGGTCTATCAGGGCAGCACAGGTTTGAGGTGGGGACAACTTCGGTGTGGGCTCCATCCTTCGATATAAAGATTCTTTGCAGTCAGGCCCCAGCCCAGGGCCAGGGGCCCCTGTGCACATCCTTTTTCCATTTTCCCTGGGAAAGAAAACTCAGCAGTCCAGGTTCCTGATGTCAGTTTGTAGGGCTCCCTTGGGTCTATCAGGGCAGCACAAGTTTGAGGTGGGGACAACTTCGGTGTGGGGTCCATCCTTCGATATAAGGATTATTTGCAGTCAGGGCCAGGGGCCCCTGGGCACATCCTTTTTCCATTTTCCCTGGGAAAGAAAACTCAGCAGCCCAGGTTCCTGATGTCAGTTTGTAGGGCTCCCTTGGGTCTATCAGGGCAGCACAAGTTTGAGGTGGGGACAAGTTCTATCTCGGGTCCATCCTTCGATAAAAGGATTCTTTGCAGTCAGGGCCCAGCCCAGGGCCAGGGGCTTCAGGGCACATCCTTTCTCCATTTTCCCTGGGAAAGAAAACTCAGCAGTCCAGGTTCCTGATGTCAGTTTGTAGGGCTCCCTTGGGTCTATCAGGGCAGCACAAGTTTGAGGCGGGGACAACTTCGGTGTGGGGTCCATCCTTCGATATAAGGATTTCTTGTAGTGAGGTCCCTGCTAAAGGCCAGTGGCCCGTGGCCACAACCTTTTTCCATTTTCCCTGGGAAAGAAAACTCAGCAGTCCAGGTTCCTGATGTCAGTTTGTAGGGCTCCTTTGGGTCTATCAGGGCAGCACAAGTTTGAGGTGGGGACAACTTCGGTGTGGGGTACATCCTTCGATATAAGGATTTTTTGCAGTCAGGGCCAGGGGCCCCAGGGCACATCCTTTTTCCATTTTCCCTGGGAAAGAAAACTCAGCAGTCCAGGTTCCTGATGTCAGTTTGTAGGGCTCCCTTGGGTGTATCACGGCAGCACAGCTTTGAGGTGGGGACAACTTTGGTGTGGGGTCCATCCTTCGATGTAAGGATTTTTTGTAGTGAGGGCCCTGTCCAGGGCTAGGGGACCCTGGGCACAACCTTTTTCCATTTTCCCTGGGAAAGAAAACTCAGCAGTCCAGGTTCCTGATGTCAGTTTGTAGGGCTCCCTTGGGTCTATCAGGGCAGCACAAGTTTGAGGTGGGGACAACTTCGGTGTGGGGTCCATCCTTCGATATAAGGATTTCTTGTAGTGAGGTCCCTGCCCAAGGCCAGGCGCCCCTGGGCACATCCTTTTTCCATTTTCCCTGGGAAAGAAAACTCAGCAGTCCAGGTTCCTGATGTCAGTTTGTAGGGCTCCCTTGGGTGTATCAGGGCAGCACAAGTTTGAGGTGGGGACAACTTCGGTGTGGGGTCCATCCTTCGATATAAGGATTCTTTGCAATGAGGTCCCTACCCTGGTCCAGGGGCCCCTGGGCACATCCTTTTTCCATTTTCCCTGGGAAAGAAAACTCAGCAGTCCAGGTTCCTGATGTCAGTTTGTAGGGCTCCCTTGGGTCTATCAGGGCAGCACAGGTTTGAGGTGGGGACAACTTCGGTGTGGGGTCCATCCTTCGATATAAGGATTCTTTGCAATGAGGTCCCTACCCTGGTCCAGGGTGCCCCCGGGCACATCCTTTTTCCATTTTCCCTGGGAAAGAAAACTCACCAGTCCAGGTTCCTGATGTCAGTTTGTAGGGCTCCCTTGGGTCTATCAGGGCAGCACAAGTTTGAGGTGGGGACAACTTCTATCTCGGGTCCATCCTTCGATAAAAGGATTCTTTGCAGTCAGGGCCCAGCCCAGGGCCAGGGGCCCCAGGGCACATCCTTTTTCCATTTTCCCTGGGAAAGAAAACTCAGCAGTCCAGGTTCCTGATGTCAGTTTGTAGGGCTCCCTTGGGTGTATCAGGGCAGCACAAGTTTGAGGTGGGGACAACTTCGGTGTGGGGTCCATCCTTCGATATAAGGATTTCTTGTAGTGAGGTCCCTGCTAAAGGCCAGCGGCCCGTGGCCACAACCTTTTTCCATTTTCCCTGGGAAAGAAAACTCAGCAGTCCAGGTTCCTGATGTCAGTTTGTAGGGCTCCTTTGGGTCTATCAGGGCAGCACAAGTTTGAGGTGGGGACAACTTCGGTGTGGGGTGCATCCTTCGATATAAGGATATTTTGCAGTCAGGGCCAGGGGCCCCAGGGCACACCCTTTTTCCATTTTCCCTGGGAAAGAAAACTCAGCAGTCCAGGTTCCTGATGTCAGTTTGTAGGGCTCCCTTGGGTCTATCAGGGTAGCACAATTTTGAGGTGGGGACAACTTCGGTGTGGGGTCCATCCTTCGATATAAGGATTTTTTGTAGTGAGGGCCCTGTCCAGGGCTAGGGGACCCTGGGCACAACCTTTTTCCATTTTCCCTGGGAAAGAAAACTCAGCAGTCCAGGTTCCTGATGTCAGTTTGTAGGGCTCCCTTGGGTCTATCAGGGCAGCACAAGTTTGAGGTGGGGACAACTTCGGTGTGGGGTGCATCCTTCGATATAAGGATTTCTTGTAGTGAAGTCCCTGCCCAAGGCCAGCCGCCCCTGGGCACTTCCTTTTTCCATTTTCCCTGGGAAAGAAAACTCAGCAGTCCAGGTTCCTGATGTCAGTTTGTAGGGCTCCCTTGGGTCTATCAGGGCAGCACAAGTTTGAGGTGGGGACAACTTCGGTGTGGGCTCCATCCTTCGATATAAGGATTTTTTGCAGTCAGGGCCAGGGGCCCCTGTGCACATCCTTTTTCCATTTTCCCTGGGAAAGAAAACTCAGCAGTCCAGGTTCCTGATGTCAGTTTGTAGGGCTCCCTTGGGTCTATCAGGGCAGCACAAGTTTGAGGTGGGGACAACTTTGGTGTGGGGTCCATCCTTCGATATAAGGATTTTTTGCAGTCAGGGCCAGGGGCCCCTGGGCACATCCTTTTTCCATTTTCCCTGGGAAAGAAAACTCAGCAGTCCAGGTTCCTGATGTCAGTTTGTAGGGCTCCCTTGGGTCTATCAGGGCAGCACAGGTTTGAGGTAGGGACAACTTCGGTGTGGGGTCCATCCTTCGATATAAGGATTCTTTGCAGTCAGGGCCAGGGGCCCCTGGGCACATCCTTTTTCCATTTTCCCTGGGAAAGAAAACTCAGCAGTCCAGGTTCCTGATGTCAGTTTGTAGGGCTCCCTTGGGTCTATCAGGGCAGCAGAAGTTTGACGTGGGGACAACTTCGGTGTGGGGTGCATCCTTCGATATATGGATTTTTTGCAGTCAGGGCCAGGGGCCCCTGGGCACATCCTTTTTCCATTTTCCCTGGGAAAGAAAACTCAGCAGTCCAGGTTCCTGATGTCAGTTTGTAGGGCTCCCTTGGGTCTATCAGGGCAGCACAAGTTTGAGGTGGGGACAACTTCGGTGTGGGGTCCATCCTTCGATATAAGGATTCTTTGCAGTCAGGGCCAGGGGCCCCTGGGCACATCCTTTTTCCATTTTGCCTGGGAAAGAAAACTCAGCAGTCCAGGTTCCTGATGTCAGTTTGTAGGGCTCCCTTGGGTCTATCAGGGCAGCGCAAGTTTGAGGTGGGGACAACTTCGGTGTGGGGTCCATCCTTCGATATAAGGATTTTTTGCAGTCAGGGCCAGAGGCCCCTGGGCACATCCTTTTTCCATTTTCCCTGGGAAAGAAAACTCAGCAGTCCAGGTTCCTGATGTCAGTTTGTAGGGCTCCCTTGGGTCTATCAGGGCAGCACAAGTTTGAGGTGGGGACAACTTCGGTGTGGGGTCCATCCTTCGATATAAGGATTCTTTGCAGTCAGGGCCAGGGGCCCCTGTGCACATCCTTTTTCCATTTTCCCTGGGAAAGAAAGCTCAGCAGTCCAGGTTCCTGATGTCAGTTTGTAGGGCTCCCTTGGGTCTATCAAGGCAGCACAAGTTTGAGGTGGGGACAACTTCGGTGTGGGGTCCATCCTTCGATATAAGGATTTTTTGCAGTCAGGGCCAGGGGCCCCTGGGCACATCCTTTTTCCATTTTCCCTGGGAAAGAAAACTCAGCAGTCCAGGTTCCTGATGTCAGTTTGTAGGGCTCCCTTGGGTGTATCAGGGCAGCACAAGTTTGAGGTGGGGACAACTTCGGTGTGGGGTCCATCCTTCGATATAAGGATTTTTTTGCAGTCAGGGCCAGGGGCCCCATGGCACATCCTTTGGCCATTTTCCCTGGGAAAGAAAACTCAGCAGTCCAGGTTCCTGATGTCAGTTTGTAGGGCTCCCTTGGGTCTATCAGGGCAGCACAAGTTTGAGGTGGGGACAACTTCGGTGTGGGGTCCATCCTTCGATATAAGGATTTTTTGCAGTCAGGGCCAGGGACCCAGGGCCACGGGCCCCTGGGCACATCCTTTTTCCATTTTCCCTGGGAAAGAAAACTCAGCAGTCCAGGTTCCTGATGTCAGTTTGTAGGGCTCCCTTGGGTGTATCAGGGCAGCACAAGTTTGAGGTGGGGACAACTTCGGTGTGGGGTCCATCCTTCGATATAAGGATTTTTTTGCAGTCAGGGCCAGGGGCCCCTGGGCACATCCTTTGGCCATTTTGCCTGGGAAAGAAAACTCAGCAGTCCAGGTTCCTGATGTCAGTTTGTAGGGCTCCCTTGGGTCTATCAGGGCAGCACAAGTTTGAGGTGGGGACAATTTCGGTGTGGGTTCCATCCTTCGATATAAGGATTTTTTGCAGTCAGGGCCAGGGACCCAGGGCTACGGGCCCCTGGGCACATCCTTTTTCCATTTTCCCTGGGAAAGAAAACTCAGCAGTCCAGGTTCCTGATGTCAGTTTGTAGGGCTCCCTTGGGTGTATCAGGGCAGCACAAGTTTGAGGTGGGGACAACTTCGGTGTGGGGTCCATCCTTCGATATAAGGATTTTTTGCAGTCAGGGCCAGGGGTCCCCGGGCACATCCTTTTTCCATTTTCCCTGGGAAAGAAAACTCAGCAGTCCAGGTTCCTGATGTCAGTTTGTAGGGCTCCCTTGGGTCTATCAAGGCAGCACAAGTTTGAGGTGGGGACAACTTCGGTGTGGGGTCCATCCTTCGATATAAGGATTTTTTGCAGTCAGGGCCAGGGGCCCCTGGGCACATCCTTTTTCCATTTTCCCTGGGAAAGAAAACTCAGCAGTCCAGGTTCCTGATGTCAGTTTGTAGGGCTCCCTTGGGTGTATCAGGGCAGCACAAGTTTGAGGTGGGGACAACTTCGGTGTGGGGTCCATCCTTCGATATAAGGATTTTTTTGCAGTCAGGGCCAGGGGCCCCATGGCACATCCTTTGGCCATTTTCCCTGGGAAAGAAAACTCAGCAGTCCAGGTTCCTGATGTCAGTTTGTAGGGCTCCCTTGGGTCTATCAGGGCAGCACAAGTTTGAGGTGGGGACAATTTCGGTGTGGGTTCCATCCTTCGATATAAGGATTTTTTGCAGTCAGGGCCAGGGACCCAGGGCCACGGGCCCCTGGGCACATCCTTTTTCCATTTTCCCTGGGAAAGAAAACTCAGCAGTCCAGGTTCCTGATGTCAGTTTGTAGGGCTCCCTTGGGTCTATCAGGGCAGCACAAGTTTGAGGTGGGGACAACTTCGGTGTGGGGTCCATCCTTCGATATAAGGATTTTTTTGCAGTCAGGGCCAGGGGCCCCTGGGCACATCCTTTGGCCATTTTGCCTGGGAAAGAAAACTCAGCAGTCCAGGTTCCTGATGTCAGTTTGTAGGGCTCCCTTGGGTCTATCAGGGCAGCACAAGTTTGAGGTGGGGACAATTTCGGTGTGGGTTCCATCCTTCGATATAAGGATTTTTTGCAGTCAGGGCCAGGGACCCAGGGCTACGGGCCCCTGGGCACATCCTTTTTCCATTTTCCCTGGGAAAGAAAACTCAGCAGTCCAGGTTCCTGATGTCAGTTTGTAGGGCTCCCTTGGGTGTATCAGGGCAGCACAAGTTTGAGGTGGGGACAACTTCGGTGTGGGGTCCATCCTTCGATATAAGGATTTTTTGCAGTCAGGGCCAGGGGTCCCCGGGCACATCCTTTTTCCATTTTCCCTGGGAAAGAAAACTCAGCAGTCCAGGTTCCTGATGTCAGTTTGTAGGGCTCCCTTGGGTCTATCAGGGCAGCACAAGTTTGAGGTGGGGACAACTTCGGTGTGGGGTCCATCCTTCGATATAAGGATTTTTTGAAGTCAGGGCCAGGGGTCCCCGGGCACATCCTTTTTCCATTTTCCCTGGGAAAGAAAACTCAGCAGTCCAGGTTCCTGATGTCAGTTTGTAGGGCTCCCTTGGGTCTATCAGGGCAGCACAAGTTTGAGGTGGGGACAACTTCGGTGTGGGGTCCATCCTTCGATATAAGGATTTTTTGCAGTCAGGGCCAGGGGCCCCTGGGCACATCCTTTTTCCATTTTGCCTGGGAAAGAAAACTCAGCAGTCCAGGTTCCTGATGTCAGTTTGTAGGGCTCCCTTGGGTCTATCAGGGCAGCACAAGTTTGAGGTGGGGACAACTTCGGTGTGGGGTCCATCCTTCGATATAAGGATTTTTTGCAGTCAGGGCCAGGGGCCCCTGGGCACATCCTTTTTCCATTTTCCCTGGGAAAGAAAACTCAGCAGTCCAGGTTCCTGATGTCAGTTTGTAGGGCTCCCTTGGGTCTATCAGGCAAGCACAATTTTGAGGTGGGGACAATTTCGGTGTGGGTTCCATCCTTCGATATAAGGATTTTTTGCAGTCAGGGCCAGGGACCCAGGGCCACGGGCCCCTGGGCACATCCTTTTTCCATTTTCCCTGGGAAAGAAAACTCAGCAGTCCAGGTTCCTGATGTCAGATTGTAGGGCTCCCTTGGGTGTATCAGGGCAGCACAAGTTTGAGGTGGGGACAACTTCGGTGTGTGGTCCATCCTTCGATATAAGGATTCTTTGGAGTGAGGCCCCAGCCCAGGGCCAGGGGCCCCTGGGCACATCCTTTTTCCATTTTCCCTGGGAAAGAAAACTCAGCAGTCCAGGTTCCTGATGTCAGTTTGTAGGGCTCCCTTGGGTCTATCAGGGCAGCACAAGTTTGAGGTGGGGACAGCTTTGGTGTGGGGTCCATCCTTCGATATAAGGATTTTTTGCAGTCAGGGCCAGGGGCCCCTGGGCACATCCTTTTTCCATTTTCCCTGGGAAAGAAAACTCAGCAATCCAGGTTCCTGATGTCAGTTTGTAGGGCTCCCTTGGGTCTATCAGGGCAGCACAAGTTTGAGGTGGGGACAACTTCGGTGTGGGGTGCATCCTTCGATATAAAGATTTTTTGCAGTCAGGGCCAGAGGCCCCTGGGCACATCCTTTGGCCATTTTCCCTGGGAAAGAAAACTCAGCAGTCCAGGTTCCTGATGTCAGTTTGTAGGGCTCCCTTGGGTCTATCAGGGCAGCACAGGTTTGAGGTGGGGACAACTTCGGTGTGGGCTCCATCCTTCGATATAAAGATTCTTTGCAGTCAGGCCCCAGCCCAGGGCCAGGGGCCCCTGTGCACATCCTTTTTCCATTTTCCCTGGGAAAGAAAACTCAGCAGTCCAGGTTCCTGATGTCAGTTTGTAGGGCTCCCTTGGGTCTATCAGGGCAGCACAAGTTTGAGGTGGGGACAACTTCGGTGTGGGGTCCATCCTTCGATATAAGGATTATTTGCAGTCAAGGCCAGGGGCCCCTGGGCACATCCTTTTTCCATTTTCCCTGGGAAAGAAAACTCAGCAGCCCAGGTTCCTGATGTCAGTTTGTAGGGCTCCCTTGGGTCTATCAGGGCAGCACAAGTTTGAGGTGGGGACAAGTTCTATCTCGGGTCCATCCTTCGATAAAAGGATTCTTTGCAGTCAGGGCCCAGCCCAGGGCCAGGGGCTTCAGGGCACATCCTTTTTCCATTTTCCCTGGGAAAGAAAACTCAGCAGTCCAGGTTCCTGATGTCAGTTTGTAGGACCCCCTTGGGTGTATCAGGGCAGCACGAGTTTGAGGCGGGGACAACTTCGGTGTGGGGTCCATCCTTCGATATAAGGATTTCTTGTAGTGAGGTCCCTGCTAAAGGCCAGTGGCCCGTGGCCACAACCTTTTTCCATTTTCCCTGGGAAAGAAAACTCAGCAGTCCAGGTTCCTGATGTCAGTTTGTAGGGCTCCCTTGGGTGTATCAGGGCAGCACAGCTTTGAGGTGGGGACAACTTCGGTGTGGGGTCCATCCTTCGATGTAAGGATTTTTTGTAGTGAGGTCCCTGCCCAAGGCCAGCCGCCCCTGGGCACATCCTTTTTCCATTTTCCCTGGGAAAGAAAACTCAGCAGTCCAGGTTCCTGATGTCAGTTTGTAGGGCTCCCTTGGGTCTATCAGGGCAGCACAAGTTTGAGGTGGGGACAACTTCGGTGTGGGGTCCATCCTTCGATATAAGGATTTCTTGTAGTGAGGTCCCTGCCCAAGGCCAGCCGCCCCTGGGCACATCCTTTTTCCATTTTCCCTGGGAAAGAAAACTCAGCAGTCCAGGTTCCTGATGTCAGTTTGTAGGGCTCCCTTGGGTCTATCAGGGCAGCACAAGTTTGAGGTGGGGACAACTTCGGTGTGGGGTCCATCCTTCGATATAAGGATTCTTTGCAATGAGGTCCCTACCCTGGTCCAGGGGCCCCTGGGCACATCCTTTTTCCATTTTCCCTGGGAAAGAAAACTCAGCAGTCCAGGTTCCTGATGTCAGTTTGTAGGGCTCCCTTGGGTCTATCAGGGCAGCACAAGTTTGAGGTGGGGACAACTTCGGTGTGGGGTCCATCCTTCGATATAAGGATTCTTTGCAATGAGGTCCCTACCCTGGTCCAGGGGCCCCCGGGCACATCCTTTTTCCATTTTCCCTGGGAAAGAAAACTCACCAGTCCAGGTTCCTGATGTCAGTTTGTAGGGCTCCCTTGGGTCTATCAGGGCAGCACAAGTTTGAGGTGGGGACAACTTCTATCTCGGGTCCATCCTTCGATAAAAGGATTCTTTGCAGTCAGGGCCCAGCCCAGGGCCAGGGGCCCCAGGGCACATCCTTTTTCCATTTTCCCTGGGAAAGAAAACTCAGCAGTCCAGGTTCCTGATGTCAGTTTGTAGGGCTCCCTTGGGTGTATCAGGGCAGCACAAGTTTGAGGTGGGGACAACTTCGGTGTGGGGTCCATCCTTCGATATAAGGATTTCTTGTAGTGAGGTCCCTGCTAAAGGCCAGCGGCCCGTGGCCACAACCTTTTTCCATTTTCCCTGGGAAAGAAAACTCAGCAGTCCAGGTTCCTGATGTCAGTTTGTAGGGCTCCTTTGGGTCTATCAGGGCAGCACAAGTTTGAGGTGGGGACAACTTCGGTGTGGGGTCCATCCTTCGATATAAGGATTTCTTGTAGTGAGGTCCCTGCTAAAGGCCAGTGGCCCGTGGCCACAACCTTTTTCCATTTTCCCTGGGAAAGAAAACTCAGCAGTCCAGGTTCCTGATGTCAGTTTGTAGGGCTCCCTTGGGTCTATCAGGGCAGCACAAGTTTGAGGTGGGGACAACTTCGGTGTGGGGTGCATCCTTCGATATAAGGATTTTTTGCAGTCAGGGCCAGGGGCCCCAGGGCACATCCTTTTTCCATTTTCCCTGGGAAAGAAAACTCAGCAGTCCAGGTTCCTGATGTCAGTTTGTAGGGCTCCCTTGGGTCTATCAGGGTAGCACAATTTTGAGGTGGGGACAACTTCGGTGTGGGGTCCATCCTTCGATATAAGGATTTTTTGTAGTGAGGGCCCTGTCCAGGGCTAGGGGACCCTGGGCACAACCTTTTTCCATTTTCCCTGGGAAAGAAAACTCAGCAGTCCAGGTTCCTGATGTCAGTTTGTAGGGCTCCCTTGGGTCTATCAGGGCAGCACAAGTTTGAGGTGGGGACAACTTCGGTGTGGGGTCCATCCTTCGATATAAGGATTTCTTGTAGTGAGGTCCCTGCCCAAGGCCAGCCGCCCCTGGGCACATCCTTTTTCCATTTTCCCTGGGAAAGAAAACTCAGCAGTCCAGGTTCCTGCTGTCAGTTTGTAGGGCTCCCTTGGGTCTATCAGGGCAGCACAAGTTTGAGGTGGGGACAACTTCTATCTCGGGTCCATCCTTCGATAAAAGGATTCTTTGCAGTCAGGGCCCAGCCCAGGGCCAGGGGCCCCAGGGCACATCCTTTTTCCATTTTCCCTGGGAAAGAAAACTCAGCAGTCCAGGTTCCTGATGTCAGTTTGTAGGGCTCCCTTGGGTCTATCAGGGCAGCACAAGTTTGAGGTGGGGACAACTTCGGTGTGGGGTCCATCCTTCGATATAAGGATTTTTTGCAGTCAGGGCCAGGGGCCCCTGGGCACATCCTTTTTCCATTTTCCCTGGGAAAGAAAACTCAGCAGTCCAGGTTCCTGATGTCAGTTTGTAGGGCTCCCTTGGGTGTATCAGGGCAGCACAAGTTTGAGGTGGGGACAACTTCGGTGTGGGGTCCATCCTTCGATATAAGGATTTTTTGCAGTCAGGCCCCAGCCCAGGGCCAGGGGCCCCTGGGCACATCCTTTTTCCATTTTCCCTGGGAAAGAAAACTCAGCAGTCCAGGTTCCTGATGTCAGTATGTAGGGCTCCCTTGGGTCTATCAGGGCAGCACAGGTTTGAGGTGGGGACAACTTCGGTGTGGGCTCCATCCTTCGATATAAAGATTCTTTGCAGTCAGGCCCCAGCCCAGGGCCAGGGGCCCCTGTGCACATCCTTTTTCCATTTTCCCTGGGAAAGAAAACTCAGCAGTCCAGGTTCCTGATGTCAGTTTGTAGGGCTCCCTTGGGTCTATCAGGGCAGCACAAGTTTGAGGTGGGGACAACTTCGGTGTGGGGTCCATCCTTCGATATAAGGATTATTTGCAGTCAGGGCCAGGGGCCCCTGGGCACATCCTTTTTCCATTTTCCCTGGGAAAGAAAACTCAGCAGCCCAGGTTCCTGATGTCAGTTTGTAGGGCTCCCTTGGGTCTATCAGGGCAGCACAAGTTTGAGGTGGGGACAAGTTCTATCTCGGGTCCATCCTTCGATAAAAGGATTCTTTGCAGTCAGGGCCCAGCCCAGGGCCAGGGGCTTCAGGGCACATCCTTTCTCCATTTTCCCTGGGAAAGAAAACTCAGCAGTCCAGGTTCCTGATGTCAGTTTGTAGGGCTCCCTTGGGTCTATCAGGGCAGCACAAGTTTGAGGCGGGGACAACTTCGGTGTGGGGTCCATCCTTCGATATAAGGATTTCTTGTAGTGAGGTCCCTGCTAAAGGCCAGTGGCCCGTGGCCACAACCTTTTTCCATTTTCCCTGGGAAAGAAAACTCAGCAGTCCAGGTTCCTGATGTCAGTTTGTAGGGCTCCTTTGGGTCTATCAGGGCAGCACAAGTTTGAGGTGGGGACAACTTCGGTGTGGGGTACATCCTTCGATATAAGGATTTTTTGCAGTCAGGGCCAGGGGCCCCAGGGCACATCCTTTTTCCATTTTCCCTGGGAAAGAAAACTCAGCAGTCCAGGTTCCTGATGTCAGTTTGTAGGGCTCCCTTGGGTCTATCAGGGCAGCACAAGTTTGAGGTGGGGACAACTTCGGTGTGGGGTCCATCCTTCGATATAAGGATTTCTTGTAGTGAGGTCCCTGCCCAAGGCCAGGCGCCCCTGGGCACATCCTTTTTCCATTTTCCCTGGGAAAGAAAACTCAGCAGTCCAGGTTCCTGATGTCAGTTTGTAGGGCTCCCTTGGGTGTATCAGGGCAGCACAAGTTTGAGGTGGGGACAACTTCGGTGTGGGGTCCATCCTTCGATATAAGGATTCTTTGCAATGAGGTCCCTACCCTGGTCCAGGGGCCCCTGGGCACATCCTTTTTCCATTTTCCCTGGGAAAGAAAACTCAGCAGTCCAGGTTCCTGATGTCAGTTTGTAGGGCTCCCTTGGGTCTATCAGGGCAGCACAGGTTTGAGGTGGGGACAACTTCGGTGTGGGGTCCATCCTTCGATATAAGGATTCTTTGCAATGAGGTCCCTACCCTGGTCCAGGGTGCCCCCGGGCACATCCTTTTTCCATTTTCCCTGGGAAAGAAAACTCACCAGTCCAGGTTCCTGATGTCAGTTTGTAGGGCTCCCTTGGGTCTATCAGGGCAGCACAAGTTTGAGGTGGGGACAACTTCTATCTCGGGTCCATCCTTCGATAAAAGGATTCTTTGCAGTCAGGGCCCAGCCCAGGGCCAGGGGCCCCAGGGCACATCCTTTTTCCATTTTCCCTGGGAAAGAAAACTCAGCAGTCCAGGTTCCTGATGTCAGTTTGTAGGGCTCCCTTGGGTGTATCAGGGCAGCACAAGTTTGAGGTGGGGACAACTTCGGTGTGGGGTCCATCCTTCGATATAAGGATTTCTTGTAGTGAGGTCCCTGCTAAAGGCCAGCGGCCCGTGGCCACAACCTTTTTCCATTTTCCCTGGGAAAGAAAACTCAGCAGTCCAGGTTCCTGATGTCAGTTTGTAGGGCTCCTTTGGGTCTATCAGGGCAGCACAAGTTTGAGGTGGGGACAACTTCGGTGTGGGGTGCATCCTTCGATATAAGGATATTTTGCAGTCAGGGCCAGGGGCCCCAGGGCACACCCTTTTTCCATTTTCCCTGGGAAAGAAAACTCAGCAGTCCAGGTTCCTGATGTCAGTTTGTAGGGCTCCCTTGGGTCTATCAGGGTAGCACAATTTTGAGGTGGGGACAACTTCGGTGTGGGGTCCATCCTTCGATATAAGGATTTTTTGTAGTGAGGGCCCTGTCCAGGGCTAGGGGACCCTGGGCACAACCTTTTTCCATTTTCCCTGGGAAAGAAAACTCAGCAGTCCAGGTTCCTGATGTCAGTTTGTAGGGCTCCCTTGGGTCTATCAGGGCAGCACAAGTTTGAGGTGGGGACAACTTCGGTGTGGGGTGCATCCTTCGATATAAGGATTTCTTGTAGTGAAGTCCCTGCCCAAGGCCAGCCGCCCCTGGGCACTTCCTTTTTCCATTTTCCCTGGGAAAGAAAACTCAGCAGTCCAGGTTCCTGATGTCAGTTTGTAGGGCTCCCTTGGGTCTATCAGGGCAGCACAAGTTTGAGGTGGGGACAACTTCGGTGTGGGCTCCATCCTTCGATATAAGGATTTTTTGCAGTCAGGGCCAGGGGCCCCTGTGCACATCCTTTTTCCATTTTCCCTGGGAAAGAAAACTCAGCAGTCCAGGTTCCTGATGTCAGTTTGTAGGGCTCCCTTGGGTCTATCAGGGCAGCACAAGTTTGAGGTGGGGACAACTTTGGTGTGGGGTCCATCCTTCGATATAAGGATTTTTTGCAGTCAGGGCCAGGGGCCCCTGGGCACATCCTTTTTCCATTTTCCCTGGGAAAGAAAACTCAGCAGTCCAGGTTCCTGATGTCAGTTTGTAGGGCTCCCTTGGGTCTATCAGGGCAGCACAGGTTTGAGGTAGGGACAACTTCGGTGTGGGGTCCATCCTTCGATATAAGGATTCTTTGCAGTCAGGGCCAGGGGCCCCTGGGCACATCCTTTTTCCATTTTCCCTGGGAAAGAAAACTCAGCAGTCCAGGTTCCTGATGTCAGTTTGTAGGGCTCCCTTGGGTCTATCAGGGCAGCAGAAGTTTGACGTGGGGACAACTTCGGTGTGGGGTGCATCCTTCGATATATGGATTTTTTGCAGTCAGGGCCAGGGGCCCCTGGGCACATCCTTTTTCCATTTTCCCTGGGAAAGAAAACTCAGCAGTCCAGGTTCCTGATGTCAGTTTGTAGGGCTCCCTTGGGTCTATCAGGGCAGCACAAGTTTGAGGTGGGGACAACTTCGGTGTGGGGTCCATCCTTCGATATAAGGATTCTTTGCAGTCAGGGCCAGGGGCCCCTGGGCACATCCTTTTTCCATTTTGCCTGGGAAAGAAAACTCAGCAGTCCAGGTTCCTGATGTCAGTTTGTAGGGCTCCCTTGGGTCTATCAGGGCAGCGCAAGTTTGAGGTGGGGACAACTTCGGTGTGGGGTCCATCCTTCGATATAAGGATTTTTTGCAGTCAGGGCCAGAGGCCCCTGGGCACATCCTTTTTCCATTTTCCCTGGGAAAGAAAACTCAGCAGTCCAGGTTCCTGATGTCAGTTTGTAGGGCTCCCTTGGGTCTATCAGGGCAGCACAAGTTTGAGGTGGGGACAACTTCGGTGTGGGGTCCATCCTTCGATATAAGGATTCTTTGCAGTCAGGGCCAGGGGCCCCTGTGCACATCCTTTTTCCATTTTCCCTGGGAAAGAAAGCTCAGCAGTCCAGGTTCCTGATGTCAGTTTGTAGGGCTCCCTTGGGTCTATCAAGGCAGCACAAGTTTGAGGTGGGGACAACTTCGGTGTGGGGTCCATCCTTCGATATAAGGATTTTTTGCAGTCAGGGCCAGGGGCCCCTGGGCACATCCTTTTTCCATTTTCCCTGGGAAAGAAAACTCAGCAGTCCAGGTTCCTGATGTCAGTTTGTAGGGCTCCCTTGGGTGTATCAGGGCAGCACAAGTTTGAGGTGGGGACAACTTCGGTGTGGGGTCCATCCTTCGATATAAGGATTTTTTTGCAGTCAGGGCCAGGGGCCCCATGGCACATCCTTTGGCCATTTTCCCTGGGAAAGAAAACTCAGCAGTCCAGGTTCCTGATGTCAGTTTGTAGGGCTCCCTTGGGTCTATCAGGGCAGCACAAGTTTGAGGTGGGGACAATTTCGGTGTGGGTTCCATCCTTCGATATAAGGATTTTTTGCAGTCAGGGCCAGGGACCCAGGGCCACGGGCCCCTGGGCACATCCTTTTTCCATTTTCCCTGGGAAAGAAAACTCAGCAGTCCAGGTTCCTGATGTCAGTTTGTAGGGCTCCCTTGGGTGTATCAGGGCAGCACAAGTTTGAGGTGGGGACAACTTCGGTGTGGGGTCCATCCTTCGATATAAGGATTTTTTTGCAGTCAGGGCCAGGGGCCCCTGGGCACATCCTTTGGCCATTTTGCCTGGGAAAGAAAACTCAGCAGTCCAGGTTCCTGATGTCAGTTTGTAGGGCTCCCTTGGGTCTATCAGGGCAGCACAAGTTTGAGGTGGGGACAATTTCGGTGTGGGTTCCATCCTTCGATATAAGGATTTTTTGCAGTCAGGGCCAGGGACCCAGGGCTACGGGCCCCTGGGCACATCCTTTTTCCATTTTCCCTGGGAAAGAAAACTCAGCAGTCCAGGTTCCTGATGTCAGTTTGTAGGGCTCCCTTGGGTGTATCAGGGCAGCACAAGTTTGAGGTGGGGACAACTTCGGTGTGGGGTCCATCCTTCGATATAAGGATTTTTTGCAGTCAGGGCCAGGGGTCCCCGGGCACATCCTTTTTCCATTTTCCCTGGGAAAGAAAACTCAGCAGTCCAGGTTCCTGATGTCAGTTTGTAGGGCTCCCTTGGGTCTATCAAGGCAGCACAAGTTTGAGGTGGGGACAACTTCGGTGTGGGGTCCATCCTTCGATATAAGGATTTTTTGCAGTCAGGGCCAGGGGCCCCTGGGCACATCCTTTTTCCATTTTCCCTGGGAAAGAAAACTCAGCAGTCCAGGTTCCTGATGTCAGTTTGTAGGGCTCCCTTGGGTGTATCAGGGCAGCACAAGTTTGAGGTGGGGACAACTTCGGTGTGGGGTCCATCCTTCGATATAAGGATTTTTTTGCAGTCAGGGCCAGGGGCCCCATGGCACATCCTTTGGCCATTTTCCCTGGGAAAGAAAACTCAGCAGTCCAGGTTCCTGATGTCAGTTTGTAGGGCTCCCTTGGGTCTATCAGGGCAGCACAAGTTTGAGGTGGGGACAATTTCGGTGTGGGTTCCATCCTTCGATATAAGGATTTTTTGCAGTCAGGGCCAGGGACCCAGGGCCACGGGCCCCTGGGCACATCCTTTTTCCATTTTCCCTGGGAAAGAAAACTCAGCAGTCCAGGTTCCTGATGTCAGTTTGTAGGGCTCCCTTGGGTCTATCAGGGCAGCACAAGTTTGAGGTGGGGACAACTTCGGTGTGGGGTCCATCCTTCGATATAAGGATTTTTTTGCAGTCAGGGCCAGGGGCCCCTGGGCACATCCTTTGGCCATTTTGCCTGGGAAAGAAAACTCAGCAGTCCAGGTTCCTGATGTCAGTTTGTAGGGCTCCCTTGGGTCTATCAGGGCAGCACAAGTTTGAGGTGGGGACAATTTCGGTGTGGGTTCCATCCTTCGATATAAGGATTTTTTGCAGTCAGGGCCAGGGACCCAGGGCTACGGGCCCCTGGGCACATCCTTTTTCCATTTTCCCTGGGAAAGAAAACTCAGCAGTCCAGGTTCCTGATGTCAGTTTGTAGGGCTCCCTTGGGTGTATCAGGGCAGCACAAGTTTGAGGTGGGGACAACTTCGGTGTGGGGTCCATCCTTCGATATAAGGATTTTTTGCAGTCAGGGCCAGGGGTCCCCGGGCACATCCTTTTTCCATTTTCCCTGGGAAAGAAAACTCAGCAGTCCAGGTTCCTGATGTCAGTTTGTAGGGCTCCCTTGGGTCTATCAGGGCAGCACAAGTTTGAGGTGGGGACAACTTCGGTGTGGGGTCCATCCTTCGATATAAGGATTTTTTGAAGTCAGGGCCAGGGGTCCCCGGGCACATCCTTTTTCCATTTTCCCTGGGAAAGAAAACTCAGCAGTCCAGGTTCCTGATGTCAGTTTGTAGGGCTCCCTTGGGTCTATCAGGGCAGCACAAGTTTGAGGTGGGGACAACTTCGGTGTGGGGTCCATCCTTCGATATAAGGATTTTTTGCAGTCAGGGCCAGGGGCCCCTGGGCACATCCTTTTTCCATTTTGCCTGGGAAAGAAAACTCAGCAGTCCAGGTTCCTGATGTCAGTTTGTAGGGCTCCCTTGGGTCTATCAGGGCAGCACAAGTTTGAGGTGGGGACAACTTCGGTGTGGGGTCCATCCTTCGATATAAGGATTTTTTGCAGTCAGGGCCAGGGGCCCCTGGGCACATCCTTTTTCCATTTTCCCTGGGAAAGAAAACTCAGCAGTCCAGGTTCCTGATGTCAGTTTGTAGGGCTCCCTTGGGTCTATCAGGCAAGCACAATTTTGAGGTGGGGACAACTTCGGTGTGGGGTCCATCCTTCGATATAAGGATTTTTTGCAGTCAGGCCCCAGCCCAGGGCCAGGGGCCCCTGGGCACATCCTTTTTCCATTTTCCCTGGGAAAGAAAACTCAGCAGTCCAGGTTCCTGATGTCAGTATGTAGGGCTCCCTTGGGTCTATCAGGGCAGCACAGGTTTGAGGTGGGGACAACTTCGGTGTGGGCTCCATCCTTCGATATAAAGATTCTTTGCAGTCAGGCCCCAGCCCAGGGCCAGGGGCCCCTGTGCACATCCTTTTTCCATTTTCCCTGGGAAAGAAAACTCAGCAGTCCAGGTTCCTGATGTCAGTTTGTAGGGCTCCCTTGGGTCTATCAGGGCAGCACAAGTTTGAGGTGGGGACAACTTCGGTGTGGGGTCCATCCTTCGATATAAGGATTATTTGCAGTCAGGGCCAGGGGCCCCTGGGCACATCCTTTTTCCATTTTCCCTGGGAAAGAAAACTCAGCAGCCCAGGTTCCTGATGTCAGTTTGTAGGGCTCCCTTGGGTCTATCAGGGCAGCACAAGTTTGAGGTGGGGACAAGTTCTATCTCGGGTCCATCCTTCGATAAAAGGATTCTTTGCAGTCAGGGCCCAGCCCAGGGCCAGGGGCTTCAGGGCACATCCTTTCTCCATTTTCCCTGGGAAAGAAAACTCAGCAGTCCAGGTTCCTGATGTCAGTTTGTAGGGCTCCCTTGGGTCTATCAGGGCAGCACAAGTTTGAGGCGGGGACAACTTCGGTGTGGGCTCCATCCTTCGATATAAGGATTTCTTGTAGTGAGGTCCCTGCTAAAGGCCAGTGGCCCGTGGCCACAACCTTTTTCCATTTTCCCTGGGAAAGAAAACTCAGCAGTCCAGGTTCCTGATGTCAGTTTGTAGGGCTCCTTTGGGTCTATCAGGGCAGCACAAGTTTGAGGTGGGGACAACTTCGGTGTGGGGTACATCCTTCGATATAAGGATTTTTTGCAGTCAGGGCCAGGGGCCCCAGGGCACATCCTTTTTCCATTTTCCCTGGGAAAGAAAACTCAGCAGTCCAGGTTCCTGATGTCAGTTTGTAGGGCTCCCTTGGGTGTATCACGGCAGCACAGCTTTGAGGTGGGGACAACTTTGGTGTGGGGTCCATCCTTCGATGTAAGGATTTTTTGTAGTGAGGGCCCTGTCCAGGGCTAGGGGACCCTGGGCACAACCTTTTTCCATTTTCCCTGGGAAAGAAAACTCAGCAGTCCAGGTTCCTGATGTCAGTTTGTAGGGCTCCCTTGGGTCTATCAGGGCAGCACAAGTTTGAGGTGGGGACAACTTCGGTGTGGGGTCCATCCTTCGATATAAGGATTTCTTGTAGTGAGGTCCCTGCCCAACGCCAGCCGCCCCTGGGCACATCCTTTTTCCATTTTCCCTGGGAAAGAAAACTCAGCAGTCCAGGTTCCTGATGTCAGTTTGTAGGGCTCCCTTGGGTCTATCAGGGCAGCACAAGTTTGAGGTGGGGACAACTTCGGTGTGGGGTCCATCCTTCGATATAAGGATTCTTTGCAATGAGGTCCCTACCCTGGTCCAGGGGCCCCTGGGCACATCCTTTTTCCATTTTCCCTGGGAAAGAAAACTCAGCAGTCCAGGTTCCTGATGTCAGTTTGTAGGGCTCCCTTGGGTCTATCAGGGCAGCACAGGTTTGAGGTGGGGACAACTTCGGTGTGGGGTCCATCCTTCGATATAAGGATTCTTTGCAATGAGGTCCCTACCCTGGTCCAGGGGCCCCCGGGCACATCCTTTTTCCATTTTCCCTGGGAAAGAAAACTCACCAGTCCAGGTTCCTGATGTCAGTTTGTAGGGCTCCCTTGGGTCTATCAGGGCAGCACAAGTTTGAGGTGGGGACAACTTCTATCTCGGGTCCATCCTTCGATAAAAGGATTCTTTGCAGTCAGGGCCCAGCCCAGGGCCAGGGGCCCCAGGGCACATCCTTTTTCCATTTTCCCTGGGAAAGAAAACTCAGCAGTCCAGGTTCCTGATGTCAGTTTGTAGGGCTCCCTTGGGTGTATCAGGGCAGCACAAGTTTGAGGTGGGGACAACTTCGGTGTGGGGTCCATCCTTCGATATAAGGATTTCTTGTAGTGAGGTCCCTGCTAAAGGCCAGCGGCCCGTGGCCACAACCTTTTTCCATTTTCCCTGGGAAAGAAAACTCAGCAGTCCAGGTTCCTGATGTCAGTTTGTAGGGCTCCTTTGGGTCTATCAGGGCAGCACAAGTTTGAGGTGGGGACAACTTCGGTGTGGGGTGCATCCTTCGATATAAGGATATTTTGCAGTCAGGGCCAGGGGCCCCAGGGCACACCCTTTTTCCATTTTCCCTGGGAAAGAAAACTCAGCAGTCCAGGTTCCTGATGTCAGTTTGTAGGGCTCCCTTGGGTCTATCAGGGTAGCACAATTTTGAGGTGGGGACAACTTCGGTGTGGGGTCCATCCTTCGATATAAGGATTTTTTGTAGTGAGGGCCCTGTCCAGGGCTAGGGGACCCTGGGCACAACCTTTTTCCATTTTCCCTGGGAAAGAAAACTCAGCAGTCCAGGTTCCTGATGTCAGTTTGTAGGGCTCCCTTGGGTCTATCAGGGCAGCACAAGTTTGAGGTGGGGACAACTTCGGTGTGGGGTGCATCCTTCGATATAAGGATTTCTTGTAGTGAGGTTCCTGCCCAAGGCCAGCCGCCCCTGGGCACATCCTTTTTCCATTTTCCCTGGGAAAGAAAACTCAGCAGTCCAGGTTCCTGATGTCAGTTTGTAGGGCTCCCTTGGGTCTATCAGGGCAGCACAAGTTTGAGGTGGGGACAACTTCGGTGTGGGCTCCATCCTTCGATATAAGGATTTTTTGCAGTCAGGGCCAGGGGACCCTGGGCACATCCTTTTTCCATTTTCCCTGGGAAAGAAAACTCAGCAGTCCAGGTTCCTGATGTCAGTTTGTAGGGCTCCCTTGGGTCTATCAGGGCAGCACAAGTTTGAGGTGGGGACAACTTCGGTGTGGGGTCCATCCTTCGATATAAGGATTCTTTGCAATGAGGTCCCTACCCTGGTCCAGGGGCCCCTGGGCACATCCTTTTTCCATTTTCCCTGGGAAAGAAAACTCAGCAGTCCAGGTTCCTGATGTCAGTTTGTAGGGCTCCCTTGGGTGTATCAGGGCAGCACAAGTTTGAGGTGGGGACAACTTTGGTGTGGGGTCCATCCTTCGATATAAGGATTTTTTGCAGTCAGGGCCAGGGGCCCCTGGGCACATCCTTTTTCCATTTTCCCTGGGAAAGAAAACTCAGCAGTCCAGGTTCCTGATGTCAGTTTGTAGGGCTCCCTTGGGTGTATCAGGGCAGCACAAGTTTGAGGTGGGGACAACTTCGGTGTGGGGTCCATCCTTCGATATAAGGATTTTTTTGCAGTCAGGGCCAGGGGCCCCTGGGCACATCCTTTGGCCATTTTCCCTGGGAAAGAAAACTCAGCAGTCCAGGTTCCTGATGTCAGTTTGTAGGGCTCCCTTGGGTCTATCAGGGCAGCACAAGTTTGAGGTGGGGACAATTTCGGTGTGGGTTCCATCCTTCGATATAAGGATTTTTTGCAGTCAGGGCCAGGGACCCAGGGCCACGGGCCCCTGGGCACATCCTTTTTCCATTTTCCCTGGGAAAGAAAACTCAGCAGTCCAGGTTCCTGATGTCAGTTTGTAGGGCTCCCTTGGGTGTATCAGGGCAGCACAAGTTTGAGGTGGGGACAACTTCGGTGTGGGGTCCATCCTTCGATATAAGGATTCTTTGGAGTGAGGCCCCAGCCCAGGGCCAGGGGCCCCTGGGCACATCCTTTTTCCATTTTCCCTGGGAAAGAAAACTCAGCAGTCCAGGTTCCTGATGTCAGTTTGTAGGGCTCCCTTGGGTCTATCAGGGCAGCACAAGTTTGAGGTGGGGACAGCTTTGGTGTGGGGTCCATCCTTCGATATAAGGATTTTTTGCAGTCAGGGCCAGGGGCCCCTGGGCACATCCTTTTTCCATTTTCCCTGGGAAAGAAAACTCAGCAATCCAGGTTCCTGATGTCAGTTTGTAGGGCTCCCTTGGGTGTATCAGGGCAGCACAAGTTTGAGGTGGGGACAACTTCGGTGTGGGGTGCATCCTTCGATATAAAGATTTTTTGCAGTCAGGGCCAGAGGCCCCTGGGCACATCCTTTGGCCATTTTCCCTGGGAAAGAAAACTCAGCAGTCCAGGTTCCTGATGTCAGTTTGTAGGGCTCCCTTGGGTCTATCAGGGCAGGACAGGTTTGAGGTGGGGACAACTTCGGTGTGGGCTCCATCCTTCGATATAAAGATTCTTTGCAGTCAGGCCCCAGCCCAGGGCCAGGGGCCCCTGTGCACATCCTTTTTCCATTTTCCCTGGGAAAGAAAACTCAGCAGTCCAGGTTCCTGATGTCAGTTTGTAGGGCTCCCTTGGGTCTATCAGGGCAGCACAAGTTTGAGGTGGGGACAACTTCGGTGTGGGGTCCATCCTTCGATATAAGGATTATTTGCAGTCAAGGCCAGGGGCCCCTGGGCACATCCTTTTTCCATTTTCCCTGGGAAAGAAAACTCAGCAGCCCAGGTTCCTGATGTCAGTTTGTAGGGCTCCCTTGGGTCTATCAGGGCAGCACAAGTTTGAGGTGGGGACAAGTTCTATCTCGGGTCCATCCTTCGATAAAAGGATTCTTTGCAGTCAGGGCCCAGCCCAGGGCCAGGGGCTTCAGGGCACATCCTTTTTCCATTTTCCCTGGGAAAGAAAACTCAGCAGTCCAGGTTCCTGATGTCAGTTTGTAGGACCCCCTTGGGTGTATCAGGGCAGCACGAGTTTGAGGCGGGGACAACTTCGGTGTGGGGTCCATCCTTCGATATAAGGATTTCTTGTAGTGAGGTCCCTGCTAAAGGCCAGTGGCCCGTGGCCACAACCTTTTTCCATTTTCCCTGGGAAAGAAAACTCAGCAGTCCAGGTTCCTGATGTCAGTTTGTAGGGCTCCCTTGGGTGTATCAGGGCAGCACAGCTTTGAGGTGGGGACAACTTCGGTGTGGGGTCCATCCTTCGATGTAAGGATTTTTTGTAGTGAGGTCCCTGCCCAAGGCCAGCCGCCCCTGGGCACATCCTTTTTCCATTTTCCCTGGGAAAGAAAACTCAGCAGTCCAGGTTCCTGATGTCAGTTTGTAGGGCTCCCTTGGGTCTATCAGGGCAGCACAAGTTTGAGGTGGGGACAACTTCGGTGTGGGGTCCATCCTTCGATATAAGGATTTCTTGTAGTGAGGTCCCTGCCCAAGGCCAGCCGCCCCTGGGCACATCCTTTTTCCATTTTCCCTGGGAAAGAAAACTCAGCAGTCCAGGTTCCTGATGTCAGTTTGTAGGGCTCCCTTGGGTCTATCAGGGCAGCACAAGTTTGAGGTGGGGACAACTTCGGTGTGGGGTCCATCCTTCGATATAAGGATTCTTTGCAATGAGGTCCCTACCCTGGTCCAGGGGCCCCTGGGCACATCCTTTTTCCATTTTCCCTGGGAAAGAAAACTCAGCAGTCCAGGTTCCTGATGTCAGTTTGTAGGGCTCCCTTGGGTGTATCAGGGCAGCACAAGTTTGAGGTGGGGACAACTTCGGTGTGGGGTCCATCCTTCGATATAAGGATTCTTTGCAATGAGGTCCCTACCCTGGTCCAGGGGCCCCCGGGCACATCCTTTTTCCATTTTCCCTGGGAAAGAAAACTCACCAGTCCAGGTTCCTGATGTCAGTTTGTAGGGCTCCCTTGGGTCTATCAGGGCAGCACAAGTTTGAGGTGGGGACAATTTCTATCTCGGGTCCATCCTTCGATAAAAGGATTCTTTGCAGTCAGGGCCCAGCCCAGGGCCAGGGGCCCCAGGGCACATCCTTTTTCCATTTTCCCTGGGAAAGAAAACTCAGCAGTCCAGGTTCCTGATGTCAGTTTGTAGGGCTCCCTTGGGTGTATCAGGGCAGCACAAGTTTGAGGTGGGGACAACTTCGGTGTGGGGTCCATCCTTCGATATAAGGATTTCTTGTAGTGAGGTCCCTGCTAAAGGCCAGCGGCCCGTGGCCACAACCTTTTTCCATTTTCCCTGGGAAAGAAAACTCAGCAGTCCAGGTTCCTGATGTCAGTTTGTAGGGCTCCTTTGGGTCTATCAGGGCAGCACAAGTTTGAGGTGGGGACAACTTCGGTGTGGGGTCCATCCTTCGATATAAGGATTTCTTGTAGTGAGGTCCCTGCTAAAGGCCAGTGGCCCGTGGCCACAACCTTTTTCCATTTTCCCTGGGAAAGAAAACTCAGCAGTCCAGGTTCCTGATGTCAGTTTGTAGGGCTCCTTTGGGTCTATCAGGGCAGCACAAGTTTGAGGTGGGGACAACTTCGGTGTGGGGTGCATCCTTCGATATAAGGATTTTTTGCAGTCAGGGCCAGGGGCCCCAGGGCACATCCTTTTTCCATTTTCCCTGGGAAAGAAAACTCAGCAGTCCAGGTTCCTGATGTCAGTTTGTAGGGCTCCCTTGGGTCTATCAGGGTAGCACAATTTTGAGGTGGGGACAACTTCGGTGTGGGGTCCATCCTTCGATATAAGGATTTTTTGTAGTGAGGGCCCTGTCCAGGGCTAGGGGACCCTGGGCACAACCTTTTTCCATTTTCCCTGGGAAAGAAAACTCAGCAGTCCAGGTTCCTGATGTCAGTTTGTAGGGCTCCCTTGGGTCTATCAGGGCAGCACAAGTTTGAGGTGGGGACAACTTCGGTGTGGGGTCCATCCTTCGATATAAGGATTTCTTGTAGTGAGGTCCCTGCCCAAGGCCAGCCGCCCCTGGGCACATCCTTTTTCCATTTTCCCTGGGAAAGAAAACTCAGCAGTCCAGGTTCCTGCTGTCAGTTTGTAGGGCTCCCTTGGGTCTATCAGGGCAGCACAAGTTTGAGGTGGGGACAACTTCTATCTCGGGTCCATCCTTCGATAAAAGGATTCTTTGCAGTCAGGGCCCAGCCCAGGGCCAGGGGCCCCAGGGCACATCCTTTTTCCATTTTCCCTGGGAAAGAAAACTCAGCAGTCCAGGTTCCTGATGTCAGTTTGTAGGGCTCCCTTGGGTCTATCAGGGCAGCACAAGTTTGAGGTGGGGACAACTTCGGTGTGGGGTCCATCCTTCGATATAAGGATTTCTTGTAGTGAGGTCCCTGCTAAAGGCCAGCGGCCCGTGGCCACAACCTTTTTCCATTTTCCCTGGGAAAGAAAACTCAGCAGTCCAGGTTCCTGATGTCAGTTTGTAGGGCTCCTTTGGGTCTATCAGGGCAGCACAAGTTTGAGGTGGGGACAACTTCGCTGTGGGGTGCATCCTTCGATATAAGGATTTTTTGCAGTCAGGGCCAGGGGCCCCAGGGCACACCCTTTTTCCATTTTCCCTGGGAAAGAAAACTCAGCAGTCCAGGTTCCTGATGTCAGTTTGTAGGGCTCCCTTGGGTCTATCAGGGTAGCACAATTTTGAGGTGGGGACAACTTCGGTGTGGGGTCCATCCTTCGATATAAGGATTTTTTGTAGTGAGGGCCCTGTCCAGGGCTAGGGGACCCTGGGCACAACCTTTTTCCATTTTCCCTGGGAAAGAAAACTCACCAGTCCAGGTTCCTGATGTCAGTTTGTAGGGCTCCCTTGGGTCTATCAGGGCAGCACAAGTTTGAGGTGGGGACAACTTCGGTGTGGGGTCCATCCTTCGATATAAGGATTCTTTGCAATGAGGTCCCTACCCTGGTCCAGGGGCCCCTGGGCACATCCTTTTTCCATTTTCCCTGGGAAAGAAAACTCAGCAGTCCAGGTTCCTGATGTCAGTTTGTAGGGCTCCCTTGGGTCTATCAGGGCAGCACAAGTTTGAGGTGGGGACAACTTCGGTGTGGGCTCCATCCTTCGATATAAGGATTTTTTGCAGTCAGGGCCAGGGGACCCTGGGCACATCCTTTTTCCATTTTCCCTGGGAAAGAAAACTCAGCAGTCCAGGTTCCTGATGTCAGTTTGTAGGGCTCCCTTGGGTGTATCAGGGCAGCACAAGTTTGAGGTGGGGACAACTTTGGTGTGGGGTCCATCCTTCGATATAAGGATTCTTTGCAATGAGGTCCCTACCCTCGTCCAGGGGCCCCTGTGCACATCCTTTTTCCATTTTCCCTGGGAAAGAAAACTCAGCAGTCCAGGTTCCTGATGTCAGTTTGTAGGGCTCCCTTGGGTCTATCAGGGCAGCACAAGTTTGAGGTGGGGAAAACTTCGGTGTGGGGTCCATCCTTCGATATAAGGATTCTTTGCAATGAGGTCCCTACCCTGGTCCAGGGGCCCCCGGGCACATCCTTTTTCCATTTTCCCTGGGAAAGAAAACTCAGCAGTCCAGGTTCCTGATGTCAGTTTGTAGGGCTCCCTTGGGTCTATCAGGGCAGCACAAGTTTGAGGTGGGGACAACTTCGGTCTGGGGTCCATCCTTCGATATAAGGATTTTTTGCAGTCAGGGCCAGGGGCCCCAGGGCAAATCCTTTTTCCATTCTCCTGGGAAAGAAAACTCAGCAGTCCAGGTTCCTGATGTCAGTTTGTAGGGCTCCCTTGGGTCTATCAGGGCAGCACAAGTTTGAGGTGGGGACAACTTCGGTGTGGGCTCCATCCTTCGATATAAGGATTTTTTGCAGTCAGGGCCAGGGGCCCCTGGGCACATCCTTTTTCCATTTTCCCTGGGAAAGAAAACTCAGCAGTCCAGGTTCCTGATGTCAGTTTGTAGGGCTCCCTTGGGTCTATCAGGGCAGCAGAATTTTGTGGTGGGGATAACTTCGGTGTGGGGTCCATCCTTCGATATAAGGATTTTTTGCAGTCAGCGCCAGGGGCCCAGGGCAGGGGCCCGTGGGCACATCCTTTTTCCATTTTCCCTGGGAAAGAAAACTCAGCAGTCCAGGTTCCTGATGTCAGTCTGTAGGGCTGCCTTGGGTCTATCAGGGCAGCACAAGTTTGAGGTGGGGACAACTTCGGTGTGGGGTCCATCCTTCGATATAAGGATTTCTTGTAGTGAGGTCCCTGCTAAAGGCCAGTGGCCCGTGGCCACAACCTTTTTCCATTTTCCCTGGGAAAGAAAACTCAGCAGTCCAGGTTCCTGATGTCAGTTTGTAGGGCTCCTTTGGGTCTATCAGGGCAGCACAAGTTTGAGGTGGGGACAACTTCGGTGTGGGGTACATCCTTCGATATAAGGATTTTTTGCAGTCAGGGCCAGGGGCCCCAGGGCACATCCTTTTTCCATTTTCCCTGGGAAAGAAAACTCAGCAGTCCAGGTTCCTGATGTCAGTTTGTAGGGCTCCCTTGGGTGTATCACGGCAGCACAGCTTTGAGGTGGGGACAACTTTGGTGTGGGGTCCATCCTTCGATGTAAGGATTTTTTGTAGTGAGGGCCCTGTCCAGGGCTAGGGGACCCTGGGCACAACCTTTTTCCATTTTCCCTGGGAAAGAAAACTCAGCAGTCCAGGTTCCTGATGTCAGTTTGTAGGGCTCCCTTGGGTGTATCAGGGCAGCACAAGTTTGAGGTGGGGACAACTTCGGTGTGGGGTCCATCCTTCGATATAAGGATTTCTTGTAGTGAGGTCCCTGCCCAAGGCCAGCCGCCCCTGGGCACATCCTTTTTCCATTTTCCCTGGGAAAGAAAACTCAGCAGTCCAGGTTCCTGATGTCAGTTTGTAGGGCTCCCTTGGGTCTATCAGGGCAGCACAAGTTTGAGGTGGGGACAACTTCGGTGTGGGGTCCATCCTTCGATATAAGGATTCTTTGCAATGAGGTCCCTACCCTGGTCCAGGGGCCCCTGGGCACATCCTTTTTCCATTTTCCCTGGGAAAGAAAACTCAGCAGTCCAGGTTCCTGATGTCAGTTTGTAGGGCTCCCTTGGGTCTATCAGGGCAGCACAGGTTTGAGGTGGGGACAACTTCGGTGTGGGGTCCATCCTTCGATATAAGGATTCTTTGCAATGAGGTCCCTACCCTGGTCCAGGGGCCCCCGGGCACATCCTTTTTCCATTTTCCCTGGGAAAGAAAACTCACCAGTCCAGGTTCCTGATGTCAGTTTGTAGGGCTCCCTTGGGTCTATCAGGGCAGCACAAGTTTGAGGTGGGGACAACTTCTATCTCGGGTCCATCCTTCGATAAAAGGATTCTTTGCAGTCAGGGCCCAGCCCAGGGCCAGGGGCCCCAGGGCACATCCTTTTTCCATTTTCCCTGGGAAAGAAAACTCAGCAGTCCAGGTTCCTGATGTCAGTTTGTAGGGCTCCCTTGGGTGTATCAGGGCAGCACAAGTTTGAGGTGGGGACAACTTCGGTGTGGGGTCCATCCTTCGATATAAGGATTTCTTGTAGTGAGGTCCCTGCTAAATGCCAGCGGCCTGTGGCCACAACCTTTTTCCATTTTCCCTGGGAAAGAAAACTCAGCAGTCCAGGTTCCTGATGTCAGTTTGTAGGGCTCCTTTGGGTCTATCAGGGCAGCACAAGTTTGAGGTGGGGACAACTTCGGTGTGGGGTGCATCCTTCGATATAAGGATATTTTGCAGTCAGGGCCAGGGGCCCCAGGGCACACCCTTTTTCCATTTTCCCTGGGAAAGAAAACTCAGCAGTCCAGGTTCCTGATGTCAGTTTGTAGGGCTCCCTTGGGTCTATCAGGGTAGCACAATTTTGAGGTGGGGACAACTTCGGTGTGGGGTCCATCCTTCGATATAAGGATTTTTTGTAGTGAGGGCCCTGTCCAGGGCTAGGGGACCCTGGGCACAACCTTTTTCCATTTTCCCTGGGAAAGAAAACTCAGCAGTCCAGGTTCCTGATGTCAGTTTGTAGGGCTCCCTTGGGTCTATCAGGGCAGCACAAGTTTGAGGTGGGGACAACTTCGGTGTGGGGTGCATCCTTCGATATAAGGATTTCTTGTAGTGAGGTCCCTGCCCAAGGCCAGCCGCCCCTGGGCACATCCTTTTTCCATTTTCCCTGGGAAAGAAAACTCAGCAGTCCAGGTTCCTGATGTCAGTTTGTAGGGCTCCCTTGGGTCTATCAGGGCAGCACAAGTTTGAGGTGGGGACAACTTCGGTGTGGGCTCCATCCTTCGATATAAGGATTTTTTGCAGTCAGGGCCAGGGGACCCTGGGCACATCCTTTTTCCATTTTCCCTGGGAAAGAAAACTCAGCAGTCCAGGTTCCTGATGTCAGTTTGTAGGGCTCCCTTGGGTCTATCAGGGCAGCACAAGTTTGAGGTGGGGACAACTTCGGTGTGGGGTCCATCCTTCGATATAAGGATTCTTTGCAATGAGGTCCCTACCCTGGTCCAGGGGCCCCCGGGCACATCCTTTTTCCATTTTCCCTGGGAAAGAAAACTCAGCAGTCCAGGTTCCTGATGTCAGTTTGTAGGGCTCCCTTGGGTCTATCAGGGCAGCACAAGTTTGAGGTGGGGACAACTTCGGTGTGGGGTCCATCCTTCGATATAAGGATTCTTTGCAATGAGGTCCCTACCCTGGTCCAGGGGCCCCTGGGCACATCCTTTTTCCATTTTCCCTGGGAAAGAAAACTCAGCAGTCCAGGTTCCTGATGTCAGTTTGTAGGGCTCCCTTGGGTGTATCAGGGCAGCACAAGTTTGAGGTGGGGACAACTTTGGTGTGGGGTCCATCCTTCGATATAAGGATTTTTTGCAGTCAGGGCCAGGGGCCCCTGGGCACATCCTTTTTCCATTTTCCCTGGGAAAGAAAACTCAGCAGTCCAGGTTCCTGATGTCAGTTTGTAGGGCTCCCTTGGGTGTATCAGGGCAGCACAAGTTTGAGGTGGGGACAACTTCGGTGTGGGGTCCATCCTTCGATATAAGGATTTTTTTGCAGTCAGGGCCAGGGGCCCCTGGGCACATCCTTTGGCCATTTTCCCTGGGAAAGAAAACTCAGCAGTCCAGGTTCCTGATGTCAGTTTGTAGGGCTCCCTTGGGTCTATCAGGGCAGCACAAGTTTGAGGTGGGGACAATTTCGGTGTGGGTTCCATCCTTCGATATAAGGATTTTTTGCAGTCAGGGCCAGGGACCCAGGGCCACGGGCCCCTGGGCACATCCTTTTTCCATTTTCCCTGGGAAAGAAAACTCAGCAGTCCAGGTTCCTGATGTCAGATTGTAGGGCTCCCTTGGGTGTATCAGGGCAGCACAAGTTTGAGGTGGGGACAACTTCGGTGTGGGGTCCATCCTTCGATATAAGGATTCTTTGGAGTGAGGCCCCAGCCCAGGGCCAGGGGCCCCTGGGCACATCCTTTTTCCATTTTCCCTGGGAAAGAAAACTCAGCAGTCCAGGTTCCTGATGTCAGTTTGTAGGGCTCCCTTGGGTCTATCAGGGCAGCACAAGTTTGAGGTGGGGACAGCTTTGGTGTGGGGTCCATCCTTCGATATAAGGATTTTTTGCAGTCAGGGCCAGGGGCCCCTGGGCACATCCTTTTTCCATTTTCCCTGGGAAAGAAAACTCAGCAATCCAGGTTCCTGATGTCAGTTTGTAGGGCTCCCTTGGGTCTATCAGGGCAGCACAAGTTTGAGGTGGGGACAACTTCGGTGTGGGGTGCATCCTTCGATATAAAGATTTTTTGCAGTCAGGGCCAGAGGCCCCTGGGCACATCCTTTGGCCATTTTCCCTGGGAAAGAAAACTCAGCAGTCCAGGTTCCTGATGTCAGTTTGTAGGGCTCCCTTGGGTCTATCAGGGCAGCACAGGTTTGAGGTGGGGACAACTTCGGTGTGGGCTCCATCCTTCGATATAAAGATTCTTTGCAGTCAGGCCCCAGCCCAGGGCCAGGGGCCCCTGTGCACATCCTTTTTCCATTTTCCCTGGGAAAGAAAACTCAGCAGTCCAGGTTCCTGATGTCAGTTTGTAGGGCTCCCTTGGGTCTATCAGGGCAGCACAAGTTTGAGGTGGGGACAACTTCGGTGTGGGGTCCATCCTTCGATATAAGGATTATTTGCAGTCAAGGCCAGGGGCCCCTGGGCACATCCTTTTTCCATTTTCCCTGGGAAAGAAAACTCAGCAGCCCAGGTTCCTGATGTCAGTTTGTAGGGCTCCCTTGGGTCTATCAGGGCAGCACAAGTTTGAGGTGGGGACAAGTTCTATCTCGGGTCCATCCTTCGATAAAAGGATTCTTTGCAGTCAGGGCCCAGCCCAGGGCCAGGGGCTTCAGGGCACATCCTTTTTCCATTTTCCCTGGGAAAGAAAACTCAGCAGTCCAGGTTCCTGATGTCAGTTTGTAGGACCCCCTTGGGTGTATCAGGGCAGCACGAGTTTGAGGCGGGGACAACTTCGGTGTGGGGTCCATCCTTCGATATAAGGATTTCTTGTAGTGAGGTCCCTGCTAAAGGCCAGTGGCCCGTGGCCACAACCTTTTTCCATTTTCCCTGGGAAAGAAAACTCAGCAGTCCAGGTTCCTGATGTCAGTTTGTAGGGCTCCCTTGGGTGTATCAGGGCAGCACAGCTTTGAGGTGGGGACAACTTCGGTGTGGGGTCCATCCTTCGATGTAAGGATTTTTTGTAGTGAGGTCCCTGCCCAAGGCCAGCCGCCCCTGGGCACATCCTTTTTCCATTTTCCCTGGGAAAGAAAACTCAGCAGTCCAGGTTCCTGATGTCAGTTTGTAGGGCTCCCTTGGGTCTATCAGGGCAGCACAAGTTTGAGGTGGGGACAACTTCGGTGTGGGGTCCATCCTTCGATATAAGGATTTCTTGTAGTGAGGTCCCTGCCCAAGGCCAGCCGCCCCTGGGCACATCCTTTTTCCATTTTCCCTGGGAAAGAAAACTCAGCAGTCCAGGTTCCTGATGTCAGTTTGTAGGGCTCCCTTGGGTCTATCAGGGCAGCACAAGTTTGAGGTGGGGACAACTTCGGTGTGGGGTCCATCCTTCGATATAAGGATTCTTTGCAATGAGGTCCCTACCCTGGTCCAGGGGCCCCTGGGCACATCCTTTTTCCATTTTCCCTGGGAAAGAAAACTCAGCAGTCCAGGTTCCTGATGTCAGTTTGTAGGGCTCCCTTAGGTGTATCAGGGCAGCACAAGTTTGAGGTGGGGACAACTTCGGTGTGGGGTCCATCCTTCGATATAAGGATTCTTTGCAATGAGGTCCCTACCCTGGTCCAGGGGCCCCCGGGCACATCCTTTTTCCATTTTCCCTGGGAAAGAAAACTCACCAGTCCAGGTTCCTGATGTCAGTTTGTAGGGCTCCCTTGGGTCTATCAGGGCAGCACAAGTTTGAGGTGGGGACAACTTCTATCTCGGGTCCATCCTTCGATAAAAGGATTCTTTGCAGTCAGGGCCCAGCCCAGGGCCAGGGGCCCCAGGGCACATCCTTTTTCCATTTTCCCTGGGAAAGAAAACTCAGCAGTCCAGGTTCCTGATGTCAGTTTGTAGGGCTCCCTTGGGTGTATCAGGGCAGCACAAGTTTGAGGTGGGGACAACTTCGGTGTGGGGTCCATCCTTCGATATAAGGATTTCTTGTAGTGAGGTCCCTGCTAAAGGCCAGCGGCCCGTGGCCACAACCTTTTTCCATTTTCCCTGGGAAAGAAAACTCAGCAGTCCAGGTTCCTGATGTCAGTTTGTAGGGCTCCTTTGGGTCTATCAGGGCAGCACAAGTTTGAGGTGGGGACAACTTCGGTGTGGGGTCCATCCTTCGATATAAGGATTTCTTGTAGTGAGGTCCCTGCTAAAGGCCAGTGGCCCGTGGCCACAACCTTTTTCCATTTTCCCTGGGAAAGAAAACTCAGCAGTCCAGGTTCCTGATGTCAGTTTGTAGGGCTCCTTTGGGTCTATCAGGGCAGCACAAGTTTGAGGTGGGGACAACTTCGGTGTGGGGTGCATCCTTCGATATAAGGATTTTTTGCAGTCAGGGCCAGGGGCCCCAGGGCACATCCTTTTTCCATTTTCCCTGGGAAAGAAAACTCAGCAGTCCAGGTTCCTGATGTCAGTTTGTAGGGCTCCCTTGGGTCTATCAGGGTAGCACAATTTTGAGGTGGGGACAACTTCGGTGTGGGGTCCATCCTTCGATATAAGGATTTTTTGTAGTGAGGGCCCTGTCCAGGGCTAGGGGACCCTGGGCACAACCTTTTTCCATTTTCCCTGGGAAAGAAAACTCAGCAGTCCAGGTTCCTGATGTCAGTTTGTAGGGCTCCCTTGGGTCTATCAGGGCAGCACAAGTTTGAGGTGGGGACAACTTCGGTGTGGGGTCCATCCTTCGATATAAGGATTTCTTGTAGTGAGGTCCCTGCCCAAGGCCAGCCGCCCCTGGGCACATCCTTTTTCCATTTTCCCTGGGAAAGAAAACTCAGCAGTCCAGGTTCCTGCTGTCAGTTTGTAGGGCTCCCTTGGGTCTATCAGGGCAGCACAAGTTTGAGGTGGGGACAACTTCTATCTCGGGTCCATCCTTCGATAAAAGGATTCTTTGCAGTCAGGGCCCAGCCCAGGGCCAGGGGCCCCAGGGCACATCCTTTTTCCATTTTCCCTGGGAAAGAAAACTCAGCAGTCCAGGTTCCTGATGTCAGTTTGTAGGGCTCCCTTGGGTCTATCAGGGCAGCACAAGTTTGAGGTGGGGACAACTTCGGTGTGGGGTCCATCCTTCGATATAAGGATTTCTTGTAGTGAGGTCCCTGCTAAAGGCCAGCGGCCCGTGGCCACAACCTTTTTCCATTTTCCCTGGGAAAGAAAACTCAGCAGTCCAGGTTCCTGATGTCAGTTTGTAGGGCTCCTTTGGGTCTATCAGGGCAGCACAAGTTTGAGGTGGGGACAACTTCGCTGTGGGGTGCATCCTTCGATATAAGGATTTTTTGCAGTCAGGGCCAGGGGCCCCAGGGCACATCCTTTTTCCATTTTCCCTGGGAAAGAAAACTCAGCAGTCCAGGTTCCTGATGTCAGTTTGTAGGGCTCCCTTGGGTCTATCAGGGTAGCACAATTTTGAGGTGGGGACAACTTCGGTGTGGGGTCCATCCTTCGATATAAGGATTTTTTGTAGTGAGGGCCCTGTCCAGGGCTAGGGGACCCTGGGCACAACCTTTTTCCATTTTCCCTGGGAAAGAAAACTCACCAGTCCAGGTTCCTGATGTCAGTTTGTAGGGCTCCCTTGGGTCTATCAGGGCAGCACAAGTTTGAGGTGGGGACAACTTCGGTGTGGGGTCCATCCTTCGATATAAGGATTTCTTGTAGTGAGGTCCCTGCCCAAGGCCAGCCGCCCCTGGGCACATCCTTTTTCCATTTTCCCTGGGAAAGAAAACTCAGCAGTCCAGGTTCCTGATGTCAGTTTGTAGGGCTCCCTTGGGTCTATCAGGGCAGCACAAGTTTGAGGTGGGGACAACTTCGGTGTGGGCTCCATCCTTCGATATAAGGATTTTTTGCAGTCAGGGCCAGGGGACCCTGGGCACATCCTTTTTCCATTTTCCCTGGGAAAGAAAACTCAGCAGTCCAGGTTCCTGATGTCAGTTTGTAGGGCTCCCTTGGGTGTATCAGGGCAGCACAAGTTTGAGGTGGGGACAACTTCGGTGTGGGGTCCATCCTTCGATATAAGGATTCTTTGCAATGAGGTCCCTACCCTGGTCCAGGGGCCCCCGGGCACATCCTTTTTCCATTTTCCCTGGGAAAGAAAACTCAGCAGTCCAGGTTCCTGATGTCAGTTTGTAGGGCTCCCTTGGGTCTATCAGGGCAGCACAAGTTTGAGGTGGGGAAAACTTCGGTGTGGGGTCCATCCTTCGATATAAGGATTCTTTGCAATGAGGTCCCTACCCTGGTCCAGGGGCCCCCGGGCACATCCTTTTTCCATTTTCCCTGGGAAAGAAAACTCAGCAGTCCAGGTTCCTGATGTCAGTTTGTAGGGCTCCCTTGGGTCTATCAGGGCAGCACAAGTTTGAGGTGGGGACAACTTCGGTCTGGGGTCCATCCTTCGATATAAGGATTTTTTGCAGTCAGGGCCAGGGGCCCCAGGGCAAATCCTTTTTCCATTCTCCTGGGAAAGAAAACTCAGCAGTCCAGGTTCCTGATGTCAGTTTGTAGGGCTCCCTTGGGTCTATCAGGGCAGCACAAGTTTGAGGTGGGGACAACTTCGGTGTGGGCTCCATCCTTCGATATAAGGATTTTTTGCAGTCAGGGCCAGGGGCCCCTGGGCACATCCTTTTTCCATTTTCCCTGGGAAAGAAAACTCACCAGTCCAGGTTCCTGATGTCAGTTTGTAGGGCTCCCTTGGGTCTATCAGGGCAGCAGAATTTTGTGGTGGGGATAACTTCGGTGTGGGGTCCATCCTTCGATATAAGGATTTTTTGCAGTCAGCGCCAGGGGCCCAGGGCAGGGGCCCCTGGGCACATCCTTTTTCCATTTTCCCTGGGAAAGAAAACTCAGCAGTCCAGGTTCCTGATGTCAGTCTGTAGGGCTGCCTTGGGTCTATCAGGGCAGCACAAGTTTGAGGTGGGGACAACTTCGGTGTGGGGTCCATCCTTCGATATAAGGATTTTTTGCAGTCATGGCCAGGGTCCCCTGGGCACATCCTTTTTCCATTTTCCCTGGGAAAGAAAACTCAGCAGTCCAGGTTCCTGATGTCAGTTTGTAGGGCTGCCTTGGGTCTATCAGGGCAGCACAAGTTTGAGGTGGGGACAGCTTCAGTGTGGGGTCCATCCTTCGATATAAGGATTATTTGCAGTCAGGGCCAGGGGCCCCTGGGCACATCCTTTTTCCATTTTCCCTGGGAAAGAAAACTCAGCAGCCCAGGTTCCTGATGTCAGTTTGTAGGGCTCCCTTGGGTCTATCAGGGCAGCACAAGTTTGAGGTGGGGACAACTTCTGTCTCGGGTCCATCCTTCGATAAAGGGATTCTTTGCAGTGAGGCCCCAGCCCAGGGCCAGGGGCCCCTGGGCAGATCCTTTTTCCATTTTCCCTGGGAAAGAAAACTCAGCAGTCCAGGTCCCTGATGTCAGTTTGTAGGGCTCCCTTGGGTCTATCAGGGCAGCACAAGTTTGAGGTGGGGACAACTTTGGTGTGGGCTCCATCCTTCGATATAAGGATTCTTTGCAGTCAGGGCCAGGGGCCCCTGGGCACATCCTTTTTCCATTTTCCCTGGGAAAGAAAACTCAGCAGTCCAGGTTCCTGATGTCAGTTTGTAGGGCTCCCTTGGGTCTATCAGGGCAGCACAAGTTTGAGGTGGGGACAACTTCGGTGTGGGGTCCATCCTTCGATATAAGGATTCTTTGTAGTGAGGCCCCAGCCCAAGGCCAGGGGCCCCTGGGCACATCGTTTGGCCATTTTCCCTGGGAATGAAATCTCAGCAGTCCAGGTTCCTGATGTCAGTTTGTAGGGCTCCCTTGGGTCTATCAGGGCAGCACAAGTTTGAGGTGGGGACAACTTCAGTGTGGGATCCATCCTTCTATATATGGATTTTTTGCAGTCAGGGCCAGGGGCCCCTGGGCACATCCTTTGGCCATTTTCCCTGGGAAAGGAAACTCAGCAGTCCCGGTTCCTGATGTCAGTTTGTAGGGCTCCCTTGGGTCTATCAGGGCAGCACAAGTTTGAGGTGGGGACAACTTCGGTCTGGGGTCCATCCTTCAATATAAAGATTTTTTGCAGTCGGGACCCAGCTTAGGGTCAGGGGCTCCTGGGCAAGTCCTTTGCCATTTTCCCTGGGAAAGAAAACTCACCAGTCCAGGTTCCTGATGTCAGTTTGTAGGGCTCCCTTGGGTCTATCAGGGCAGCACGAGTTTGAGGTGGGTGCTCTTTGGGCCTGGGTTATATTTTTCTATGTTCATATTTTCTGCACTCAGTTGTCCACGCATGGACGCAAGGTTCTGTGCGCTAATTCCAGATCTTTTCCCTAGGAAAGCACGCTCGCCAGTCTTGGTTCCTGAAGTCAGTTTGCGATTTGTGCTTGGGATCATCAAAGCAACCCCTCATCGACATGAAAGCAGCTTGGGTCCACAACACATCCTTCTCCATTCAGATTTTCAAGGGGCAACCCTTTTTTCGTGGCCCCTGGCTCTTGGGCTCTGTCGCTGGCCCTATTCTGTGTGAAACATGGCTCACTCTCTACACTTCCTGATGTCAGTGTCAAGGAGGTGCTGGCAGCAGTTTTTCTCCTGGATAAATCCTGTGCCATTCAGAACAAAAAGATGTAGAAAGTCACTTGGGGCCACAGGCCTTGTGACCCGACCTCTGCCCATTTTCCGTGTAAAACCTACCTCACCCTCCCTGTGTGTTGATGTGTGTTTACTGGAGGCGTGCTGCTCTCCAAAGGCAGTGAGAGTTCCTGGTGGTGGCAGATGTGGTCTGCGAGAAATCATTCACTGTTTGCAATTTTGGTAGCACAATTCCTGTTTGGCCAGGGGAAAGATTGTTAATTATCTTGGCAATGAAAATCTGGCACCCCATTGTTTAAGGGTCTGGCAAAGGCCTGCGTAGGGAAGGGAACACCCCACAGGACCTTTCTTCACCTCATCCCCCACTCCTAGGTGTAGCAGCTCCCCGTGTGAGCAGCTGCTTTCAGTGCAGCTACCTGGGCACACCTGCACAGGGAGCTGCTAATCCAGAGGGGCTAACAGGGGTATCCCAAGTGTCCCTCCAAGAGCTATGGCTGGAACATCCAGCAGGGACCGGGGAGCAGCTGGACCCACCCGGGCACGAGCATCCCTTTGAGAAAATGCCAAGGGAAGAGCCCTCTTGCCAAGGGGCAGCACCTGAGCAGGCCGGGCAGCATGTGGGGTTCCACGGGAGAGCTTTCAACTTTCCCCTTTTATTGTGTCAGTCCCTCCTTAGAACCCCCAGACCTTCCACAGCGCTCCCAGAAAAATGAGGGGTTATGGAGAGAAAAGGGGTTTAAATTGTGGGAAAAAGCTTCCTTTTCCATTATTTCTTGTGTTCAAATCATGAAGGAATCCATTTCCCCTGCAATTTGTAATGCATGGTGTATTCAATATATATTCAAGTACTGTTTATAGAAAGATTTTTTTTTTTGTTTTTGTTTTTATTTGGTTAGAGGCAGGGCATTAATGGAAAAAATATGAATATACATTTTATTTTGATATCGTTCTAAATATGGAAATATATATTCAATGTATACAGATATATATAAAAATATAAAATAGAAATAAAAATAGTATTAGGAAGAGATAGACTATAAATAACACCATACATCAATCTACATTTAAAATGTAAATTTGACTATAAATGCTAAAAATAGAAATAAATTTAAATGGAGTTTAAATAAAGGGTTTTTTTAAAAGATTTTTACTTGGATAGAGTCAGGTTTTTATTTTAATCAATATAAACCTTTTAGAACTCTAAATCTAACTATAGAAATATGTAAGCAATCTATTAAGATATGTATAAAAATATAAAATATAATAAAATATAATAAATGGAATAAATGTAAGGAATTATGAAAATACAATTATATATCAATATACATTATAAATCCGAATGTGAATATAAATGTGAAAAATGTAAAAATAAACTTTGTTGAAATGCAGTTTAAGAGGAAAGGTTTTTTCTTTCGGTTCCTATCGGGTCAGAGGCAGGGTTTTTGTTCCGTTCTTTCCCGCGCGGATCTTTGGGGCATTCGCTGCTGACGGCGCAGTGCTGCCGCCGTGTGGGCAGAGAGCGGCACTGCAGCCCGCCGCCCGCGGCCGCCATCTTAGGAGTGGCGAGGACGTTGAAATTCGAGGACCCATGTCTGTTTTTTACACTGCCTGAATTGCCCGCACCGCCGGTGCCCCGCAACGGGATTTTCCGCGGCGTTTCTGGTATCGTGCACACGGGCCGTGGGGTCAGCAGCGCCGCAAGCGTGCGGATTTTTGGCGGGAGCCGACAGGCATCGGCAAAAAACGCCTGTCACCATCACGGTCCCCACGGGCCGCCATCTTGTCGCGGACTCACTTGACAAGTGCTGCCGCCTTGTGGACAAAGGCCGGTACTGCAGCCCCGCAGCCAGCGTGACCCCAAAACCACCGAGACGGCCCCGGGACCCCCAAAATTCCTTTCGGGACCCCAAAAACACCCCTGGGACCCCCAAAATTCCCTTCGGGACCCAGAACACCCCCTGGGACCCCCAAAATTCCCTTCAGAACCCAGAAAACCCCCCTGGGACCACCAAAATTCCCTTCAGGACCCCGAAAACCCCCCTGGGACCCCCAAAATTCCCAGCAGGGTCCCCGAAATTCATCCTGGGAAGCCCCAAAACTCTTTGAGACCCCAAAATTCCCTTCAAGATGCCAAAATTCCTCATGGGACCCCCCAAAACCCCACTGAGACCCCCAAAATTCCCATCAGGGTCACCAAAATTATTTCTGGGACTCCCAAAAACTTGGTGAGACCCCAAAATTCTTTTCAGGACCCCAAAACCTCACCCAGGACCCAAAAAATTCTACTCCGGACCCCCAAAATTCCCCCCAAAAACCCCCAGAGACCCTCAAAATTCTCCCCAGGACTCCAAAAACCCCCTTGGACGCTCAAAATTCCCTTTGGGACGCCAAACGCCCCCCCTGGGACTCCCAAAATTCCATTCGGGCCCCCAAAAACCCCACTGGGACCCCCAAAATTCCCATCAGGGTCCCCAAAATTCCTTCTGGGACCTCCCAAAAACTTCGTGAGACACCAAAACTTCCTTCAGGACCCCAAAAGTCCTCATGGGACCCTCCAAAAAGTCCCAGAGACCCCAAAATTCTCTTCAGTAACCAAACTCCCCCCTGGGACTCCCAAAATTCTACACGGGACCCCCAAAATTCCTCCCAAAAACCGCCTGGGACCCCCAAAATTCTCCCCAGGACTCCAAAACCCCCCCAGGGACCCAAAAAAACCTATCAGGGACCCCGAAATTCCACCTGGGACCCCCCAAAACCCCCTGAGACCCCTAAAATTCCCTTCAGGACCCCAACCCACCCCCGTGGGATCCCCAAAATTCTACCCGGGACCCCCAAAATTCCTCCCAAAAACCCCCTGGGACGCCCAAAATTCCCTTCAGGACCACAAAACCCCCCCTGGGACTCCCAAAATTCCCATTAGGACCCCAAAACCCCCCCTGGGACCCCCAAAATTCCCTTCAAAACCCCAAACCCTCCCCCAGGACCCACAAAATTCTACTCGGGACCCCCAAAATTCCTACCAAAAAAACCCTGAGACCCTGAAAATTCTCCCCAGGACTCCAAAACTCCCCCTGGGACAGCCAAAATTCCCTTTGCGTCCCCAAAACCCCCCGTGGGACCCACAAAATTCTACCCGGGACTCCCAAAATTCCTCCCAAAACCCCCCTAGAACTCCCAAAATTCCCTTCGGGACCCCAAAACCCCCCCTGGGACCCCCAAAATTCCCTTCAGGACCCCAAAATTCCTCCTGGGAGCCCACAAATACTTCCAGAGACCCCCAAAATTCCCTTCAGAACCCCAAACCCGCCCCAAGACCCACAAAATTCTACTCTGGACCCCCAAAATTCCTCCCAAAAAACCCCTGAGACCCACAAAATTCTCCCCAGGACTCCAAAACCCCCCTTGGGACTCCCAAAATTCCCTTCAGAACCCCAAACCCACCCCCAGGACCCCCAAAATTATAATCGGGACCCCCGAAATTCCTCCCAAAAAACCCCTGAGACCATCAAAATTCTCCCCAGGACTCCAAAACCCCCCCTGGGACTCCCAAAATTCCCTTCGGGACCCCAAAACCCACCTGGGAGCCCCAAAATTCCCTTCAGGACCCCAAAATTCCTTCTGGGACCGCCCCCCACAAACTCCCAGAGACCCAAAAATTCCCTTCAGGACCCCAAACCCCCCCTGGGACCCAAAAAATTCTACCCGGGACCCCAAAAATTCCTCCCAAAAAACGTCTGACACCATCAAAACTCTCCCCAGGACTCCAAAACCCCCCGTGGGACCCCCAAAATTCCCATCACGGTCCCCAAAATTCCCTCCTGGGATGCCCCAAAAACTCCCTGAGACCCAAAAATTCCTTTCAGGACCTCAAAACCTCTCCCAGGACCCACAAAATTCTCCCCAGGACTACAAAACTCCCCCTGGGATGGCCAAAACTCCCTTTGCGACCCCAAAAGCCCCCCTGGGACACCCAAAATTCTACCCGGGACTCCCAAAATTCCTCCCAAAAACCCCCTGGGACGCCCAAAATTCCCTTTGGGACCACAAAACACACACTTGGACCCCCAAAATTCCCTTCAGGACCCCAAAATTCCTCCTGGGACCCCCCAAAAACTTGGTGAGACCCCCAAAATTCTCTTCAGAACCCCAAAACCCCCCTGGGACCCAAAAAATTCTACCCGGGACCCCCAAAATTCCTCCCAAAAAATCCCTGAGACCCTCAAAATTCTCCCCAGGACTCCAAAACCCCCCCTGGAACGCCTAAAATTCCCTTTGGGACACCAAAAACCCCCCTCGGGGAACCTAAAAATTCCCATCAGGGTCCCCGAAATTCCTCCAGGAACCCCCCAAAACTCCTTGAGACCCCCAAAGTTCCCTTCAGGTCCCCAAACCCACCCCCAGAACCCCCAAAATTCTACTCGGGACCCCAGAAATTCCTCCCAAAAAAACCCTGAGACCATCAAAATTCTCCCCAGGACTACAATCCCCCCCCCTGGGACTCCCAAAATTCCCTTTGGGACCCCAAAACACCCCTGGGATCCCCAGAATTCCCATCAGGGTCCCCGAAATATCTCCTGGGACCCCCCAAAAACTCCCAGAGACTCCAAAATTCCCTTCAGGACCATAAACCCCCCCCCAGGACCCCCAAAATTCTCCCCAGGACTCCAAAACCCCCCATCAGGGTCCCACAAAATTCCCTTCAGGACCCCAAACCCTCCCCAGGACACACAAAATTCTACCCGGGACCCCCAAAATTCCTCCCAAAAAACCCCTGAGACCCCTAAAATTCTCCCCAGGACACCACAAGCCCCCCTGGGACACCCAAAATTCCCATCAGGGTCCCTGAAATTCCTCCTGGGAGACCCAAAACCCCACTGAGACCCCCAAAATTCCCTTCGGGACCCCAAAACCCTCCACCGGGAGCCCCAAAATTCCCATCAGGGTCCCCAAAATTCTTTCTGGGACCCCCCAAAAACTTCCTGAGACCCCAAAATTCACTTCTGGACCCCAAACCCCCCCACCCCCAGGACCCCGAAAATTCTACTCGGGACCCCCAAAATTCCTCCCAAAAACTCCCTGAGACCCTCAAAATTCTCCCCAGGACTCCAAAACCCCCCCTGGGACCCAAAAAAACCTATCAGGGACCCCGAAATTCCACCTGGGACCCCCCAAAACCCCCTGAGACCCCTAAAATTCCCTTCAGGACTCCAACCCACCCCCGTGGGATCCCCAAAATTCTACCCGGGACCCCCAAAATTCCTCCCAAAAACCCCCTGGGACGCCCAAAATTCCCTTCAGGACCACAAAACCCCCCCTGGGACTCCCAAAATTCCCATTAGGACCCCAAAACCCCCCCTGGGACCCCCAAAATTCCCTTCAAAACCCCAAACCCTCCCCCAGGACCCACAAAATTCTACTCGGGACCCCCAAAATTCCTCCCAAAAAAACCCTGAGACCCTGAAAATTCTCCCCAGGACTCCAAAACTCCCCTTGGGACTCCCAAAATTCCCTTTGCGACCCCAAAACCCCCCGTGGGACCCACAAAATTCTACCCGGGACTCCCAAAATTCCTCCCAAAACCCCCCTAGAACCCCAAAATTCCCTTCGGGACCCCAAAACCCCCCCTGGGACCCCCAAAATTCCCTTCAGGACCCCAAAATTCCTCCTGGGACCCCCCAAATACTTCCAGAGACCCCCAAAATTCCCTTCAGAACGCCAAACCCGCCCCAAGACCCACAAAATTCTACTCGGGACCCCCAAAATTCCTCCCAAAAAACCCCTGAGACCATCAAAATTCTCCCCAGGACTCCAAAACCCCCCCTGGGACTCCCAAAATTCCCTTCGGGACCCCAAAACCCACCTGGGAGCCCCAAAATTCCCTTCAGGACCCCAAAATTCCTTCTGGGACCGCCCCCCACAAACTCCCAGAGACCCAAAAATTCCCTTCAGGACCCCAAACCCCCCCTGGGACCCAAAAAATTCTACCCGGGACCCCAAAAATTCCTCCCAAAAAACGTCTGACACCATCAAAACTCTCCTCAGGACTCCAAAACCCCCCGTGGGACCCCCAAAATTCCCATCACGGTCCCCAAAATTCCCTCCTGGGATGCCCCAAAAACTCCCTGAGACCCAAAAATTCCTTTCAGGACCTCAAAACCTCTCCCAGGACCCACAAAATTCTCCCCAGGACTCCAAAACTCCCCCTGGGATGGCCAAAATTCTCTTTGTGACCCCAAAAGCCCCCCTGGGACACCCAAAATTCTACCCGGGACTCCCAAAATTCCTCCCAAAAACCCCCTGGGACGCCCAAAATTCCCTTTGGGACCACAAAACACACACTTGGACCCCCAAAATTCCCTTCAGGACCCCAAAATTCCTCCTGGGACCCCCCAAAAACTTGGTGAGACCCCCAAAATTCTCTTCAGAACCCCAAACCCCCCCTGGGACCCAAAAAATTCTACCCGGGACCCCCAAAATTCCTCCCAAAAAATCCCTGAGACCCTCAAAATTCTCCCCAGGACTCCAAAACCCCCCCTGGAACGCCTAAAATTCCCTTTGGGACACCAAAAACCCCCCTCGGGGAACCTAAAAATTCCCATCAGGGTCCCCGAAATTCCTCCAGGGACCCCCCAAAACTCCTTGAGACCCCCAAAGTTCCCTTCAGGTCCCCAAACCCACCCCCAGAACCCCCAAAATTCTACTCGGGACCCCAGAAATTCCTCCCAAAAAAACCCTGAGACCATCAAAATTCTCCCCAGGACTACAATCCCCCCCCCTGGGACTCCCAAAATTCCCTTTGGGACCCCAAAACACCCCTGGGATCCCCAGAATTCCCATCAGGGTCCCCGAAATATCTCCTGGGACCCCCCAAAAACTCCCAGAGACTCCAAAATTCCCTTCAGGACCATAAACCCCCCCCAGGACCCCCAAAATTCTCCCCAGGACTCCAAAACCCCCCATCAGGGTCCCACAAAATTCCCTTCAGGACCCCAAAATTCCTCCTGGGCCCCCCCCAAAACTCCTTGACACCCCAAAATTCCCTTCAGGACCCCAACAGTCCTCATGGGACCCCCCAAAACCCCCTGAGACCCCTAAAAATTCCTATCAGGGTCCCCGAAATTCCTCCTGGGTCACCCCAAAAACTTCGTGAGACCCCAAAATTCCATTCAGAACCCCAAAACCTCCCCCAGGACCCCCAAAATTCTACCCGGGACCCCCAAAATTCCTCCCAAAAACCCTCCCCAGGACCCCCAAAATTCTCCCCAGGACTCCAATACCCCCCCTGGGACACCCAAAATTCCCTTCAGGACACCAAAACACCCCCTGGGACTTCCAAAATTCCCTTTGGGACCCCAAAACCCCCCCCGGGACCCCCAAAATTTCCATCAGGGTCCTTGAAATTCCTCCTGGGATACCCAAAACCCCACTGAGACCCCCAAAATTCCCTTTGGGACCCCAAAACCCCCCGCCCGGGAGCCCCAAAATTCTCATCAGGGTCCCCAAAATTCTTTCTGGGACCCCCAAAAACTTTGTGAGACTCCAAAATTCCCTTCAGGACCCCAAACCCACCTCCTGGGACTCCCAAAATTCCCTTCAGGACAACAAAACCCCCCCTGGGACTCCCAAAATTCCCTTTGGGACCACAAAACCCCCCCTGGGACCCCCAAATTTCCCTTCAGGACCCTTGTGGGAACTCATAATGTCTCTCAGACATTTTTAGTGGTTCCAGGCCTTGGTCAGAAGCATTTGGGACCCTGGCAGGCAGCTGAAAAACAGCTGTGATTGTGAGTTTGAGCCATGGAATGAGTTACCAATTTTGGAGGTGGAACAAGCAATCACAAAAGGTTAGATAGTATAGTAAAAGTAATTACAAAGTAGAGGGGAAATTTTTTTAGTATTGTACAGGGGGGTTTTAGCACCTGTACAGGGGGGTTTTCACTTTGTACATGGAGGTCAGAAGTTCTAAGATGGAGGAAAGTGGGCTGATCCTGTTCTTCCTCCTTCTTTTTCCTTACCTCCATGTTCTTGGTGATGTTGGCACTCACAGATTGGTTTAGAGTAGAAAAACACTTGGCAACATAGGTAGTAGGTACTGGAGAATAATTGTAAACATGTAATACATAATATATCTTATAAAAGATAGCAGCAGCCCTGGGTGGGGGGAGAGATGAAGAAGACAGCAGATCGAGAGGATGTCAGGGGGTGTGTGTGCCTCTATCCAGGCCGCTGATCAAACAGCCGCAGTCCAAGAACATAATCTGTTAGATAACTAGCGATAAACTGCCTTGAGACCGAACAGCTAAAGCCTGCGGAGTTTTTCTTTGGAAGCACGGGTTGGAGGAGGAATTTCACCACCATATGAGACCCCAGAGAAAGGCTGGGGTTCTCACAAACCCCAAATTCCTCCTGGGACCCCCCACGAACTCCCAGAGACCCCCAAAATTCCCTTCGGGACCCCAAACCCCCCCCAGGACCCTCAAAATTCTAGTCGGGACCCCCAAAATTCCTCCCAAAAACCCCCTGAGACCATCAAAATTGCCTTCGGGACTCCAAAACCCCTCCTGGAATGCCCAGAATTCCATTTGGGACCTCAAAAACCCCCCTAGGGCCTCCAAAATTCCCATCAGGGTCCCCGAAATCCCTCCTGGGACCCCCCAAGATTACTTGAGACCCCAAATTTCCCTTCAGGACTCCAAAATTTCTACTGGAACCCCCCAAAAACTCCCAGAGACCCCCAAAATTCCCTTCAGAACCCCAAACCCTCCCCAGGACCCACAAAATTCCACTCGGGACCCCCAAAATTCTACTCAAAAACCCCCTGAGACCCTCAAAATTCTCCCCAGGACTCCAAAACTCCCCCTGGGATGCCCAAAATTCCCTTTGGGACCCCAAACCCCCCCCTGGGACCCCCAAAATTCTCATCAAGGTCCCCAAAATTCCTTCTGGGATCCCCCAAAAACCCCTGAGACCCTAAAATTCCCTTCCGAAACCCAAAATCTCCCCCAGGACCCCCAAAATTCTACTCGGGACCACCAAAATTTCTCCCAAAAACCCCTGAGACCCTCAAAATTTTCCCCAGGACTCCAAAACCCCCCCGGGAGGCCCAAAATTCCCTTCAGGACCCCAAAACCCCCCTGGGACTTCCAAATTTCCCTTTAGGACCCCTGAAATTCCTCCTGGGACCCCAAAAACTCCCTGAGAACCCCCCAAAAACCTCTCCAGGACCTCAAAACCACCCCGGGACCCCCAAAATTCCCATCAGGATCCCCAAAATTCCTCCTGGGACCCCCCCAAAACTCCCTGAGACCCCAAAATTCCCTTCAGGACCCCCAAACCCCCCATGGGACCCCCAAAATTCCCTTCGGGACCCCAGAACACCCCCTGGACCCCCAAAATTCTACTCGTCACCCCAAAACACCTTCTGGGACCTCCAAATTTCTCTTTAGGACCCCTGAAATTCCTCCTGGGACCCCAAAAACTCCCTGAGACCCCCCCAAAAACCTCTCCAGGACCTCAAAACACCCCCTGGGACCCCCAAAATTCCCATCAAGGTCCCCAAAATTTCTTCTGGGACCCCCCAAAAACTCTCTGAGACCCCCTAAATTCCCTTCATGACTCCCCAAAAACCCCCTGACACCCCAAAAATTCCTCCTGGGATGCTGCAAAGACCTTCCAGAGCCCCCCAGGACCCCCCCAATTTTGGGTCCCCCCCCAATTCGGGGTTCCCCCCGATTTTTAGGTCCCCAGGCTGGTGGCTCATGAGGACGACCCCAACTCGGACCCCGAACGCCCCCCGGATTCAGCCCTCCATGTGTCCTTGGTATCAGAGGCTGGAATTGCAGAGTTGCCACTTTACCCCCAGACGTAATTTTTGATGTGGTTGTGCCACTTGAACAGTATTTGAAATCTGTTTGTGCTCTTGCAGCAGCATTTCCGAACCACAATGGAAATTTAGCCCTTCTGCCTGGGGCTGCTCACAGAATCGTGGAATCCCAGAAGGGTTTGGATGGGAAGGCACCTTTATTTAAAGCTCGTCCCGTTCCACCCCTGCCATGGGCAGGGACACCTTCCACCATGCCAGGGTGCTCCAAGCCCTGTCCAGCCTGGCCATGGACACTTCCAGGGATCCGGGGGCAGCCACAGCTTCTGTGGGCAACCTGTGCTGGACAGCAGCTTTGAAAGGCAGAGTGAAGTACAGCTGTGATTTTTGTGCTGCCCCTAACATTGTATTGCCTGGCAAATGTGCCTTTGGGGTTTTTTGGGGTTTTTTGGTTTTTTTTTTTTTAGTTTTTTTGGGTGGTTTTTTTTTTAAATTTTTGTGACTAAAAAGCTACCTTGTGTTCCTGGAATGTTGCATTCTACCTCTGTTGTTTTCCCAGTCAGTCTGGATCCTCTGCTTACATTTTTTCCTTCACTTATTAGATGTCATGGATGTGCTGGCTGTTCTGATGGAGGGCAGTGATGGCTTAGATGAAGGAATTGGGTTCTCTTTAAATGAAGACGTGATTATCCAAACATTTCCCTTCAGTGCTGTTGTCCCTGCTGCATGAGCAGCCAGGAATATGCTGTTGTTTCAGTCTGAAAATGGAACAGGTACAGGGTTTTTTTTATGTTTTATGTGTCATTTCTAGCAGTGGAGTGAAAGCAGCATCACTTCTACCCTCTTGTAATAATTTTTTACCATTTATCATTTTTTACCTTGAGGCATTTTATTATCTTCCCTGCAAGCAGCAGGAGGTGCAGATTCACGGTGCTTTGTGCTCAGGAGGGGCATTGAAGCTCTGTAGGTGCTTCTGCCCTTTTTCCCTGACCCTGAAGAGAAGGGACACTGTCCCTGCATGGACAGTCTTGGTGTGGAAGTAGCTGGCCTCAGTAACAGCGTTTTAAGGGCAGAGCGTGGCGATCAGGAGAGGAAGGTGTTTCCCATGCCTGTGGGCAGCTCTTCCCGAGATCAGGGAGAGGGGACTGCCTTGTTAAGTAGGAAGTGGGTGCGTTTCCCAAGGAAAACTTCAGAAATTAAGCTCCAGGGGCAAACACTGTGAGGTTCTACCACCTCCTTGAGGACATCCTTAAAACCACCGGGGCATCAGCAGGGCTTGGAGCAGGACTGGCCAACCCCAGAGCACCTCACGAAGCCCTCTGTGTGTCTGTGGCAGTCGAGTAGCACCTGGGGGGTGCTGAAAGTCCCAGTTCTGAGAGAAAATTCTGTTTAACTCGTACACGTTGGCTGGGTGTGTCCCCCCAGTACAGCTCGGTTCTTCTCTGAGGCGGTGCCTGGCAGGGTCTCTCCCTGTTAAGGGCTGGGCGTGTTTTTGGCACAACACAGTGAAGGTGGATTATTTGCTTAAGCAAGAGCTGATGATGTCTGGAGGGTTTTTCAGGTACCTCAGCGGCCAGGAGCACCTGTCTAGGTCACTAGGAACACTTTTTGATCTCGATCAGTTCTTTTCTGCGTGAGGCTCTGTCAGCTGCTGGCAAGGCCCAAAGTAAGGAAGGTTGCCCCAGTGTCCGTGCTCATGTCAATAGTTTAATTTATTTGGCTTTTCTAGGAGCAGACATCGTGGAGGACCTTGGTGCTGTTTTCACTGGCCTCCTGCACTCTCTGAGAGAACCCCTTGCTCCCTGCGTGACGTTCCAGCTCTGTGACAAAGCTGATAAGTATCCTCAGCTCTACCAGTTTAACCAATACTATAGACTCTGGATGCCCAAGCAGTCCCAGGCACCTGTGGTATGGAATCCCTGAAGTCACTGAATTCTTGAGCCAGTATTCCTATAAAATCCTCGCAGTCGACAGAGGTAACATTTCCATCAGAAACAGCGTTTTTATTGAGGAGGTAATTCTGCATCTCTTGTTGATCGTGCTGGGGACACATGTTTGCTCCAGGGCTTTTCTCTGATGACACAAGAGGTCTCTGTGGTGTTTGGGAGGCGATGCCAGGGCTCAGGGCTCATACAGAGACTCCTCACCGGGCACAGCAGAGCCTGGTGTGTGCTGTGGCCTCTGTTTACAGCGCCCGGAGTTCCCCCGGGTGGGTGGAGGATCACAGGCCCCTGGGCTGGGTTTGGTGAGTTTTTCTCAGCTCAGCAGTGTGAACACTCCAGATGCCCCTGGGGACACTGCTGGACAGCATCCATCCGCTCTCTCCATCCACTCATTTGTACCCAGGAATGTAGGAAACTCTGACTGGGGACGGGCAGTAGTTCTGAAAATCATGCCCTAGCCTTTTTCTTCAGGAACGAACCAAGCGAGTGCCCTGAAACCAGCGGAGCAGCTGCAGGGGCTGAAGGGAACAGAAAGGGCTCCCCGGCACCTTTTGCCTCCGTTCTCTGCCATTCCCCAAAAGGCGTCGCAGTCCCTGAAGAGGTGTTTGTCATGCAGCCTGCCAAAATAAAGACCTGTAAAATCCTAGCTCTGCCTTTTGTTTAACGTGTTCTTACTTCCTATTTATGTCATCACAGAAAGCAAGGAAAGAAGAAATGTGTCTGGTTCCCACTATTGCTCCGTGCAGGCATTTTTAAAGGCTGCTGTACTTCTGTCCTCTTTTTCCACTCCAAGCTTGACTTTTCCCCTCCTTTTTTGAGGTCTGCTGCTTTGGGTGTCCCAGGCAGGGCTGGGTTCCTCGGCAGGGGTCTTAGGAGTTGGTGCAGATTCTGCTTTTTCCGAAGGTGTATCAAAGTGTGCCGGCAAAAGGACTGTTTTCTCCAGGGGAAAGCTTTCTCTCAAAGACCATCAATGCATGTATGTGTTTTAATCGTGTAACCAGGTGGATTAAGAAAAGCCGACACCTGTAGCAGATTTTTGTTGGATCTGTGTCTGTGAGAAGTCGGCTGTGTGCTGGAGAGGGAGAGAGCAAGAGACGCTGTTGGAGAGTGGATGAAGTGCCAGGTGTGAGCTGTTAGCATGATGAGGGCTCAGAGCAGCCACAGGTGTGAGCTGTTAAGTTGATGAGGGCTCAGAGCAGCCACAGGTGTGAGCTGTCAGGATGATGATGAGGGGCGGGGTCCCTCCGGGGGGAGGTTAATTAAGGGCGAGGCTTTGCCCCAGCCCGTTTTCGCATGGAGCTGCTGGAGAAGAGGAGTTTATGGGGAGCTCCCGGGACTGTCTCATGGAAGGACGGTGAGTGCTTTGGACTGGGTCCGGGGGATCACCTGGACACATCCTTTGCCACTTTCCCTAGGAAAGAAAACTCAGCAGTCCAGGTTCCTGATGTCAGTTTGTAGGGCTCCCTTGGGACTATCAAGGCAGCACAAGGTTGACGTGAGGACAACTTAGGTGTGGGGATCATCATTCGATATAAGGACTTTTTGCTGTCAGTCCCAGCCCAGTGTGGGGAGCCCCTGTGCACATCCTTTTTCCATTTTCCCTGGGAAAGAAAACTCAGCAGTCCAGGTTCCTGATGTCAGTTTGTAGGGCTCCCTTGGGTCTATCAGGGCAGCACAAGTTTGAGGTGGGGACAACTTCGGTGTGGGCTCCATCCTTCGATATAAGGATTTTTTACAGTCAGGGCCAGGGGCCCCTGGGCACATCCTTTTTCCATTTTCCCTGGGAAAGAAAACTCAGCAGTCCAGGTTCCTGATGTCAGTTTGTAGGGCTCCCTTGGGTCTATCAGGGTAGCACAAGTTTGAGGTGGGGACAACTTCGGTGTGGGGTCTATCCTTCGATATAAGGATTCTTTGCAGTCAGGGCCAGGGGCCCAGGGCCAGGGGACCCGGGGCACATCCTTTGGCCATTTTCCCTGGGAAAGAAAACTCAGCAGTCCAGGTTCCTGATGTCAGTTTGTAGGGCTCCCTTGGGTCTATCAGGGTAGCACAAGTTTGAGGTGGGGACAGCTTCGGTGTGGGGTCCGTCCTTCGATATAAGGATTTTTTGCAGTGAGGTCCCTGCCCAGGGCCAGGGGCCCCTTGGCACATCCTTTGCCCATTTTCCCTGGGAAAGAAAACTCAGCAGTCCAGGTTCCTGATGTCAGTTTGTAGGGCTCCCTTGGGTCTATCAGGGCAGCACAAGTTTGAGGTGGGGACAACTTCGGTGTGGGGTCTATCCTTCGATATAAGGATTTTTTGTAGTGAGGTCCCTGCCCAGGGCCAGGGGCCCCTGGGCACATCCTTTTTCCATTTTCCCTGGGAAAGAAAACTCAGCAGTCCAGGTTCCTGATGTCAGTTTGTAGGGCTCCCTTGGGTCTATCAGGGCAGCACAAGTTTGAGGTGGGGACAACTTCGGTGTGGGGTCCATCCTTCGATATAAGGATTTTTTGCAGTCAGGGCCAGGGGCCCAGGGCCAGGGGCCCATGGGCACAACCTTTTTCCATTTTCCCTGGGAAAGAAAACTCAGCAGTCCAGGTTCCTGATGTCAGTTTGTAGGGCTCCCTTGGGTGTATCAGGGCAGCACATGTTTGAGGTGGGGACAACTTCGGTGTGGGGTCCATCCTTCGATATAAGGAGTCTTTGCAGTCAGGCCCAAGCCCAGGACCAGGGGCCCCTGGGCCCATCCTTTTTCCATTTTCCCTGGGAAAGAAAACTCAGCAGTCCAGGTTCCTGATGTCAGTTTGTAGGGCTCCCTTGGGTGTATCAGGGCACCACAAGTTTGAGGTGGGGACAATTTTGGTGTGGGGTCCATCCTTCAATATAAGGATTTTTTGCAGTGAGGGCCAGGGGCCCGTGGGCACTGCCTTTTTCCATTTTCCCTGGGAAAGAAAACTCAGCAGTCCAGGTTCCTGATGTCAGTTTGTAGGGCTCCCTTGGGTCTATCAGGGCAGCACATGTTTGAGGTGGGGACAACTTCGGTGTGGGGTCCATCCTTCGATATAAGGAGTCTTTGCAGTCAGGCCCAAGCCCAGGACCAGGGGCCCCTGGGCACATCCTTTTTCCATTTTCCCTGGGAAAGAAAACTCAGCAGTCCAGGTTCCTGATGTCAGTTTGTAGGGCTCCCTTGGGTCTATCAGGGCAGCACAAGTTTGAGGTGGGGACAATTTTGGTGTGGGGTCCATCCTTCAATATAAGGATTTTTTGCAGTGAGGGCCAGGGGCCCGTGGGCACAGCCTTTTTCCATTTTCCCTAGGAATGAAAATTCAGCAGTCCAGGTTCCTGATGTCAGTTTGTAGGGCTCCCTTGGGTCTATCAGGGCAGCACAAGTTTGAGAAGGGGACAGCTTCGGTGTGGGGTCCATCCTTCGATACAAGGATTCTTTGCAGTCAGAGCCCTGACCAGGGCCGGGGGACCCTGGGCACATCCTTGGACCATTTTCCCTGGGAAAGAAAACTCAGCAGTCCAGGTTCCTGATGTCAGTTTGTAGGGCTCCCTTGGGTCTATCAGGGCAGCACAGATTTGAGGTGGGGACAATTTCGGTGTGGGGTCCATCCTTCGATATAAGGATTTTTTGCAGTCAGGGCCAGGGGCCCCTGGGCCCATCCTTTTTCCATTTTCCCTGGGAAAGAAAACTCAGCAGTCCAGGTTCCTGATGTCAGTTTGTAGGGCTCCCTTGGGTCTATCAGGGCAGCACAAGTTTGAGGTGGGGACAACTTCGGTGTGGGGTCCATCCTTCGATATAAGGATTTTTTACAGTCAGGGCCAGGGGCCCCTGGGCACATCCTTTTTCCATTTTCCCTGGGAAAGAAAACTCAGCAGTCCAGGTTCCTGATGTCAGTTTGTAGGGCTCCCTTGCGTCTATCAGGGTAGCACAAGTTTGAGGTGGGGACAACTTCGGTGTGGGCTCCATCCTTCGATATAAGGATTTTTTGCAGTGAGGCCCAGCCCAGGGCCCGGGGCCCCAGGGCACATCCTTTTTCCATTTTCCCTGGGAAAGAAAACTCAGCAGTCCAGGTTCCTGATGTCAGTTTGTAGGGCTCCCTTGGGTCTATCAGGGCAGCACAAGTTTGAGGTGGGGACAACTTCGGTGTGGGCTCCATCCTTCGATATAAGGATTTTTTGCAGTGAGGTCCCTGTCCAGGGCCAGGGGCCCCTGGGCACATCCTTTTTCCATTTTCCCTGGGAAAGAAAACTCAGCAGTCCAGGTTCCTGATGTCAGTTTGTAGGGCTCCCTTGGGTGTATCAGGGCAGCACAAGTTTGAGGTGGGGACAACTTCGGTGTGGGGTCCATCCTTCGATATAAGGATTTTTTGCAGTCGGGGCCAGGGGCCCCTGGGCACATCCTTTTTCCATTTTCCCTGGGAAAGCAAACTCAGCAGTCCAGGTTCCTGATGTCAGTTTGTAGGGCTCCCTTGGGTCTATCAGGGTAGCACAAGTTTGAGGTTGCAACAACTTTGGTGCAGGCTTCATCCTTCGATATAAGAATTTTTTGCAGTGAGGCCCCTGTCCAGCCCAGGGGCCCCCGGGCACATCCTTTTTCCATTTTCCCTGGGAAAGAAAACTCAGCAGTCCAGGTTCCTGATGTCAGCTTGTAGGGCTCCCTTGGGTGTATCAGGGCAGCACAAGTTTGAGGTGGGAACAACTTCGGTGTGGGTTGCATCCTTCGATATAAAGATTTTTTGCAGTCAGGGCCAGGAGCCCCTGGGCACATCCTTTTTCCATTTTCCCTGGGAAAGAAAACTCAGCAGTCCAGGTTCCTGATGTCTGTTTGTAGGGCTCCCTTGGGTCTATCAGGGCAGCGCAAGTTTGAGGTGGGGACAACTTCGGTGTGGGGTCCATCCTTCGATATAAGGATTTTTTGCAGTCAGGGCCAGGGGCCCCTGGGCACATCCTTTTTCCATTTTCCCTGGGAAAGCAAACTCAGCAGTCCAGGTTCCTGATGTCAGTTTGTAGGGCTCCCTTGGGTGTATCAGGGCAGCACAAGTTTGAGGTGGGGACAACTTCGGTGTGGGGTCCATCCTTCGATATAAGGATTTTTTGCAGTCACGGCAAGGGGCCCCTGGGCACATCCTTTGGCCATTTTCCCTGGGAAAGAAAACTCAGCAGTCCAGGTTCCTGATGTCAGTTTGTAGGGCTCCCTTGGGTCTATCAGGGTAGCAGAAGTTTGATGTGCGGACTACTACAGTGTATGCTCCATCCTTCGATATAAGGATTTTTTGCAGTCAGGGCCAGAGGCCCCTGGGCACATCCTTTTTCCATTTTCCCTGGGAAAGAAAACTCAGCAGTCCAGGTTCCTGATGTCAGTTTGTAGGGCTCCCTTGGGTCTATCAGGGCAGCACAAGTTTGCGGTGGGGACAACTTCGGTGTCGGCTCCATCCTTCGATATAAGGATTTTTTGCAGTCAGGGCCAGGGGTCCCCGGGCACATCCTTTGGCCATTTTCCCTGGGAAAGAAAACTCAGCAGTCCAGGTTCCTGATGTCATTTTTTAGGGCTCCATTGGGTCTATCAGGGCAGCACAAGTTTGAGGTGGGGACAACTTCGGTGTGGGGTCCATCCTTCGATATAAGGATTCTTTGCAGTCAGGGCCAGGGGCCCCTGGGCACATCCTTTTTCCATTTTCCCTGGGAAAGAAAACTCAGCAGCCCAGGTTCCTGATGTCAGTTTGTAGGGCTCCCTTGGGTCTATCAGGGCAGCACAAGTTTGAGGTGGGGACAACTTCAGTGTGGGGTCCATCCTTCGATATAAGGATTTTTTGCAGTCAGGGCCAGGGGCCCCTGGGCACATCCTTTTTCCATTTTCCCTGGGAAAGAAAACTCAGCAGTCCAGGTTCCTGATGTCAGTTTGTAGGGCTCCCTTGGGTCTATCAGGCAAGCACAATTTTGAGTTGGGGACAACTTCGGTGTGGGGTCCATCCTTCGATATAAGGATTCTATGCAGTGAGGCCCCAGCCCAGGGCCAGGGGCCCCTGGGCACATCCTTTTTCCATTTTCCCTGGGAAAGAAAAGTCAGCAGTCCAGGTTCCTGATGTCAGTTTGTAGGGCTCCCTTGGGTCTATCAGGGCAGCACAAGTTTGAGGTGGGGACAACTTCGGTGTGGGGTCCATCCTTCGATATAAGGATTCTTTGCAGTCAGGCCCCAGCCCAGGGGCAGGGGCCCCTGTGCACATCCTTTTTCCATTTTCCCTGGGAAAGAAAACTCAGCAGTCCAGGTTCCTGATGTCAGTTTGTAGGGCTCCCTTGGGTCTATCAGGGCAGCACAAGTTTGAGGTGGGGACAACTTCGGTGTGGGTTCCATCCTTCGATATAAGGATTTTTTGCAGTGAGGCCCAGCCCAGGGCCAGGGGCCCCTGGGCACATCCTTTTTCATTTTCCCTGGGAAAGAAAACTCAGCAGTCCAGGTTCCTGATGTCAGTTTGTAGGGCTCCCTTGGGTGTATCAGGGCAGCACAAGTTTGAGGTGGGGACAACTTCGGTGTAGGGTCCATCCTTCGATATAAGGATTTTTTTGAGTGAGGCCCAGCCCATGGCCAGGGGCCCCAGGGCACATCCTTTTTCCATTTTCCCTCGGAAAGAAAACTCAGCAGTCCAGGTTCCTGATGTCAGTTTGTAGGGCTCCCTTGGGTGAATCAGAGCTGCACATGTTTGAGGTGGGGACAACTTCGGTGTGGGCTCCATCCTTCGATATAAGGATATTTTGCAGTGAGGTCCCTGTCCAGGGCCACGGGCCCCTGGGCACATCCTTTTTCCATTTTCCCTGGGAAAGAAAACTCAGCAGTCCAGGTTCCTGATGTCAGTTTGTAGGGCTCCCTTGGGTCTATCAGGGTAGCACAAGTTTGAGGTTGCAACAACTTTGGTGTGGGTTGCATCCTTCGATGTAAGGATTTTTTGTAGTGAGGCCCCAGCCCAGGGCCAGGGGCCGCTGGGCACATCCTTTTTCCATTTTCCCTGGGAAAAAAAACTCAGCACACCAGGTTCCTGATGTCAGTTTGTAGGGCTCCCTTGGGTCTATCAGGGCAGCACAAGTTTGAGGTGGGGACAACTTCGGTGTGGGCTCCATCCTTCGATATAAGGATTTTTTGCAGTCAGGGCCAGGGGCCCCTGGGCACATCCTTTTTCCATTTTCCCTGGGAAAGAAAACTCAGCAGTCCAGGTTCCTGATGTCAGTTTGTAGGGCTCCCTTGGGTCTATCAGGGCAGCACAAGTTTGAGGTGGGGACATCTTCGGTGTGGGCTCCATCCTTCGATATAAGGATTTTTTGCAGTCAGGGCCAGGGGCCCAGGGCCAGGGGCCCCCGGGCACATCCTTTTTCCATTTTCCCTGGGAAAGAAAACTCAGCAGTCCAGGTTCCTGATGTCAGTTTGTAGGGCTCCCTTGGGTCTATCAGGGCAGCACAAGTTTGAGGTGGGGACAACTGCGGTCTGGGCTCCATCCTTCGATATAAGGATTCTTTGCAGTCAGTGCCAGGGGCCCCCGGGCACATCCTTTGGCCATTTTCCCTGGGAAAGAAAACTCAGCAGTCCAGGTTCCTGATGTCAGTTTGTAGGGCTCCCTTGGGTCTATCAGGGCAGCACAAGTTTGAGGTGGGGACAACTTTGGTGTGGGGTCCATCCTTCGATATAAGGATTTTTTGCAGTCAGGGCCAGGGGCCCCTGTGCACATCCTTTCTCCATTTTCCCTGGGAAAGAAAACTCAGCAGTCCAGGTTCCTGATGTCAGTTTGTAGGGCTTCCTTGGGTGTATCAGGGCAGCACAAGTTTGAGTTGGGGACAACTTCGGTGTGGGGTGCATCCTTCGATACAAAGATTTTTTGCAGTCAGGGCCAGGGGCCCCTGGGCACATCCTTTTTCCATTTTCCCTGGGAAAGAAAACTCAGCAGTCCAGGTTCCTGTTTTCAGTTTGTAGGGCTCCCTTGGGTCTATCAGGGCAGCACAAGTTTGAGGTGGGGACAACTTTGGTGTGGGGTCCATCCTTCGATATAAGGATTTCTTGTTGAGAGTCCCCTGCCAAGGGCCAGGGGCCGCTGGGCACATCCTTTTTCCATTTTCCCTGGGAAAGAAAACTCAGCAGTCCAGGTTCCTGATGTCAGTTTGTAGGGCTCCCTTGGGTCTATCAGGGCAGCACAAGTTTGAGGTGGGGACAACTTCGGTGTGGGGTCCATCCTTCGATATAAGGATTTTTTGCAGTCAGGGCCAGGGGCCCCTGGGCACATCCTTTTTCCATTTTCCCTGGGAAAGAAAACTCAGCAGTCCAGGTTCCTGATGTCAGTTTGTAGAGCTCCCTTGGGTCTCTCAGGGCAGCACAAGTTTGAGGTGGGGACAACTTCGGTGTGTGGTCCATCCTTCGATATAAGGATTTTTTGCAGTGATGTCCCTGCCCAGGGCCAGGGGCCCCTGGGCACATCCTTTTTCCATTTTCCCTGGGAAAGAAAACTCAGCAGTCCAGGTTCCTGATGTCAGTTTGTAGGGCTCCCTTGGGTCTATCAGGGCAGCACGAGTTTGAGGTGGGGACAACTTTGGTGTGGGGTCCATCCTTCGATATAAGGATTTTTTGCAGTCAGTGCCAGGGGCCCCCGGGCACATCCTTTGGCCATTTTCCCTGGGAAAGAAAACTCAGCAGTCCAGGTTCCTGATGTCAGTTTGTAGGGCTCCCTTGGGTCTATCAGGGCAGCACGAGTTTGAGGTGGGGACAACTTTGGTGTGGGGTCCATCCTTCGATATAAGGATTTTTTGCAGTCAGGGCCAGGGGCCCCTGTGCACATCCTTTTTCCATTTTCCCTGGGAAAGAAAACTCAGCAGTCCAGGTTCCTGATGTCAGTTTGTAGGGCTCCCTTGGGTGTATCAGGGTAGCACAAGTTTGAGGTGGGGACAACTTCGGTGTGGGTTCCATCCTTCGATATAAGGATTTTTTGCAGTCAGGGCCAGGGACCCAGGGCCACGGGCCCCTGGGCACATCCTTTTTCCATTTTCCCTGGGAAAGAAAACTCAGCAGTCCAGGTTCCTGATGTCAGTTTGTAGGGCTCCCTTGGGTCTATCAGGGCAGCTCAAGTTTGAGGTGGGGACAACTTCGGTGTGGGGTCCATCATTTGATATATGGATTTCTTGTAGTGAGGTCCCGGTCCAGTGCCAGGGGCCCCTGTGCACATCCTTTTTCCATTTTCCCTGGGAAAGAAAACTCAGCAGTCCAGGTTCCTGATGTCAGTTTGTAGGGCTCCCTTGGGTCTATCAGGGCAGCACAAGTTTGAGGTGGGGACAACTTCGGTGTGGGGTCCATCCTTCGATATAAGGATTCTTTGCAGTGTGGCCACAGCCCAGGGCCAGGGGCCCCTGTGCACATCCTTTTTCCATTTTCCCTGGGAAAGAAAACTCAGCAGTCCAGGTTCCTGATGTCAGTTTGTAGGGCTCCCTTGGGTGTATCAGGGCAGCACAAGTTTGAGGTGGGGACAAATTTGGTGTGGGGTCCATCCTTCGATATAAGGATTTTTTGCAGTCAGGGCCAGGGGCCCCTGGGCACATCTTTTTTCCATTTTCCCTGGGAAAGAAAACTCAGCAGTCCAGGTTCCTGATGTCAGTTTGTAGGGCTCCCTTGGGTCTATCAGGGCAGCACAAGTTTGAGGTGGGGACATCTTCGGTGTGGGGTCCATCCTTCGATATAAGGATTCTTTGCAGTGAGGCCCCAGCCCAGATCCAGGGGCCCCTGGGCACATCCTTTTTCCATTTTCCCTGGGAAAGAAAACTCAGCAGTCCAGGTTCCTGATGTCAGTTTGTAGGGCTCCCTTGGGTCTATCAGGGCAGCACAAGTTTGAGGTGGGGACAAATTCGGTGTGGGCTCCATCCTTCGATATAAGGATTTTTTGCAGTCAGGGCCAGGGGCCCCTGGGCACATCCTTTTTCCATTTTCCCTGGGAAAGAAAACTCAGCAGTCCAGGTTCCTGATGTCAGTTTGTAGGGCTCCCTTGGGTCTATCAGGGCAGCACAAGTTTGAGGTGGGGACAACTTCGGTGTGGGGTCCATCCTTCGATATAAGGATGTTTTGCAGTCAGGGCCAGGGGCCCCTGGGCACATCCTTTTTCCATTTTCCCTGGGAAAGAAACTCAGCAGTCCAGGTTCCTGATGTCAGTTTGTAGGGCTCCCTTGGGTGTATCAGGGCAGCACAAGTTTGAGGTGGGGACAACTTCGGTGTGGGTTCCATCCTTCGATATAAGGATTTTTTGCAGTCAGGGCCAGGGACCCAGGGCCACGGGCCCCTGGGCACATCCTTTTTCCATTTTCCCTGGGAAAGAAAACTCAGCAGTCCAGGTTCCTGATGTCAGTTTGTAGGGCTCCCTTGGGTGTATCAGGGCAGCACAAGTTTGAGGTGGGGACAACTTCGGTGTGGGGTCCATCCTTCGATATAAGGATTCTTTGCAGTCAGGGCCAGGGGCCCCTGGGCACATCCTTTTTCCATTTTCCCTGGGAAAGAAAACTCAGCAGTCCAGGTTCCTGATGTCAGTTTGTAGGGCTCCCTTGGGTCTATCAGGGCAGCACAAGTTTGAGGTGGGGACAACTTCGGTGTGGGGTCCATCCTTCGATATAAGGATTTTTTGCAGTCAGGGCCAGGGGCCCCTGGGCACATCCTTTTTCCATTTTCCCTGGGAAAGAAAACTCAGCAGTCCAGGTTCCTGATGTCAGTTTGTAGGGCTCCCTTGGGTCTATCAGGGCAGCACAAGTTTGAGGTGGGGACAAATTCGGTGTGGGGTCCATCCTTCGATATAAGGATTTTTTGCAGTCAGGGCCAGGGGCCCTGGGCACATCTTTTTTCCATTTTCCCTGGGAAAGAAAACTTAGCAGTCCAGGTTCCTGATGTCAGTTTGTAGGGCTCCCTTGGGTGTATCAGGGCAGCACAAGTTTGAGGTGGGGACAACTTCGGTCTGGTCTCCAGCCTTCGATATAAGGATTTTTTGCAGTCAGGGCCAGGGGCCCCCGGGCACATCCTTTTTCCATTTTCCCTGGGAAAGAAAACTCAGCAGTCCAGGTTCCTGATGTCAGTTTGTAGGGCTCCCTTGGGTCTATCAGGGCAGCACGAGTTTGAGGTGGGGACAACTTTGGTGTGGGGTCCATCCTTCGATATAAGGATTTTTTGCAGTCAGGGCCAGGGGCCCCTGTGCACATCCTTTTTCCATTTTCCCTGGGAAAGAAAACTCAGCAGTCCAGGTTCCTGATGTCAGTTTGTAGGGCTCCCTTGGGTGTATCAGGGTAGCACAAGTTTGAGGTGGGGACAACTTCGGTGTGGGTTCCATCCTTCGATATAAGGATTTTTTGCAGTCAGGGCCAGGGACCCAGGGCCACGGGCCCCTGGGCACATCCTTTTTCCATTTTCCCTGGGAAAGAAAACTCAGCAGTCCAGGTTCCTGATGTCAGTTTGTAGGGCTCCCTTGGGTCTATCAGGGCAGCACGAGTTTGAGGTGGGGACAACTTTGGTGTGGGGTCCATCCTTCGATATAAGGATTTTTTGCAGTCAGGGCCAGGGGCCCCTGTGCACATCCTTTTTCCATTTTCCCTGGGAAAGAAAACTCAGCAGTCCAGGTTCCTGATGTCAGTTTGTAGGGCTCCCTTGGGTCTATCAGGGCAGCACAAGTTTGAGGTGGGGACAACTTCGGTGTGGGGTCAATCCTTCGATATAAGGATTTTTTGCAGTCAGGGCCAGGGGCCCCTGGGCACATCCTTTTTCCATTTTCCCTGGGAAAGAAAACTCAGCAGTCCAGGTTGCTGATGTCAGTTTGTAGGGCTCCCTTGGGTGTATCAGGGCAGCTCAAGTTTGAGGTGGGGACAACTTCGGTGTGGGGTCCATCCTTTGATATATGGATTTCTTGTAGTGAGGTCCCGGTCCAGTGCCAGGGGCCCCTGTGCACATCCTTTTTCCATTTTCCCTGGGAAAGAAAACTCAGCAGTCCAGGTTCCTGATGTCAGTTTGTAGGGCTCCCTTGGGTCTATCAGGGCAGCACAAGTTTGAGGTGGGGACAACTTCGGTGTGGGGTCCATCCTTCGATATAAGGATTCTTTGCAGTGTGGCCACAGCCCAGGGCCAGGGGCCCCTGTGCACATCCTTTTTCCATTTTCCCTGGGAAAGAAAACTCAGCAGTCCAGGTTCCTGATGTCAGTTTGTAGGGCTCCCTTGGGTGTATCAGGGCAGCACAAGTTTGAGGTGGGGACAAATTCGGTGTGGGGTCCATCCTTCGATATAAGGATTTTTTGCAGTCAGGGCCAGGGGCCCCTGGGCACATCTTTTTTCCATTTTCCCTGGGAAAGAAAACTCAGCAGTCCAGGTTCCTGATGTCAGTTTGTAGGGCTCCCTTGGGTCTATCAGGGCAGCACAAGTTTGAGGTGGGGACATCTTCGGTGTGGGGTCCATCCTTCGATATAAGGATTCTTTGCATTGAGGCCCCAGCCCAGATCCAGGGGCCCCTGGGCACATCCTTTTTCCATTTTCCCTGGGAAAGAAAACTCAGCAGTCCAGGTTCCTGATGTCAGTTTGTAGGGCTCCCTTGGGTGTATCAGGGCAGCACAAGTTTGAGGTGGGGACAAATTTGGTGTGGGCTCCATCCTTCGATATAAGGATTTTTTGCAGTCAGGGCCAGGGGCCCCTGGGCACATCCTTTTTCCATTTTCCCTGGGAAAGAAAACTCAGCAGTCCAGGTTCCTGATGTCAGTTTGTAGGGCTCCCTTGGGTCTATCAGGGCAGCACAAGTTTGAGGTGGGGACAACTTCGGTGTGGGGTCCATCCTTCGATATAAGGATGTTTTGCAGTCAGGGCCAGGGGCCCCTGGGCACATCCTTTTTCCATTTTCCCTGGGAAAGAAACTCAGCAGTCCAGGTTCCTGATGTCAGTTTGTAGGGCTCCCTTGGGTGTATCAGGGCAGCACAAGTTTGAGGTGGGGACAACTTCGGTGTGGGTTCCATCCTTCGATATAAGGATTTTTTGCAGTCAGGGCCAGGGACCCAGGGCCACGGGCCCCTGGGCACATCCTTTTTCCATTTTCCCTGGGAAAGAAAACTCAGCAGTCCAGGTTCCTGATGTCAGTTTGTAGGGCTCCCTTGGGTGTATCAGGGCAGCACAAGTTTGAGGTGGGGACAACTTCGGTGTGGGGTCCATCCTTCGATATAAGGATTCTTTGCAGTCAGGGCCAGGGGCCCCTGGGCACATCCTTTTTCCATTTTCCCTGGGAAAGAAAACTCAGCAGTCCAGGTTCCTGATGTCAGTTTGTAGGGCTCCCTTGGGTCTATCAGGGCAGCACAAGTTTGAGGTGGGGACAACTTCGGTGTGGGGTCCATCCTTCGATATAAGGATTTTTTGCAGTCAGGGCCAGGGGCCCCTGGGCACATCCTTTTTCCATTTTCCCTGGGAAAGAAAACTCAGCAGTCCAGGTTCCTGATGTCAGTTTGTAGGGCTCCCTTGGGTCTATCAGGGCAGCACAAGTTTGAGGTGGGGACAAATTCGGTGTGGGGTCCATCCTTCGATATAAGGATTTTTTGCAGTCAGGGCCAGGGGCCCTGGGCACATCTTTTTTCCATTTTCCCTGGGAAAGAAAACTTAGCAGTCCAGGTTCCTGATGTCAGTTTGTAGGGCTCCCTTGGGTGTATCAGGGCAGCACAAGTTTGAGGTGGGGACAACTTCGGTGTGGGGTCCATCCTTCGATATAAGGATTCTTTGCAGTGAGGCCCCAGCCCAGATCCAGGGGCCCCTGGGCACATCCTTTTTCCATTTTCCCTGGGAAAGAAAACTCAGCAGTCCAGGTTCCTGATGTCAGTTTGTAGGGCTCCCTTGGGTGTATCAGGGCAGCACAAGTTTGAGGTGGGGACAAATTCGGTGTGGGCTCCATCCTTCGATATAAGGATTTTTTGCAGTCAGGGCCAGGGGCCCCTGGGCACATCCTTTTTCCATTTTCCCTGGGAAAGAAAACTCAGCAGTCCAGGTTCCTGATGTCAGTTTGTAGGGCTCCCTTGGGTCTATCAGGGCAGCACAAGTTTGAGGTGGGGACAACTTCGGTGTGGGGTCCATCCTTCGATATAAGGATGTTTTGCAGTCAGGGCCAGGGGCCCCTGGGCACATCCTTTTTCCATTTTCCCTGGGAAAGAAACTCAGCAGTCCAGGTTCCTGATGTCAGTTTGTAGGGCTCCCTTGGGTCTATCAGGGCAGCACAAGTTTGAGGTGGGGACATCTTCGGTGTGGGGTCCATCCTTCGATATAAGGATTCTTTGCAGTGAGGCCCCAGCCCAGATCCAGGGGCCCCTGGGCACATCCTTTTTCCATTTTCCCTGGGAAAGAAAACTCAGCAGTCCAGGTTCCTGATGGCAGTTTGTAGGGCTCCCTTGGGTGTATCAGGGCAGCACAAGTTTGAGGTGGGGACAACTTCGGTGTGGGGTCCATCCTTCGATATAAGGATTTTTTGCAGTGTGGCCACAGCCCAGGGCCAGGGGCCCCTGTGCACATCCTTTTTCCATTTTCCCTGGGAAAGAAAACTCAGCAGTCCAGGTTCCTGATGTCAGTTTGTAGGGCTCCCTTGGGTGTATCAGGGCAGCACAAGTTTGAGGTGGGGACAAATTCGGTGTGGGGTCCATCCTTCGATATAAGGATTTTTTGCAGTCAGGGCCAGGGGCCCCTGGGCACATCTTTTTTCCATTTTCCCTGGGAAAGAAAACTCAGCAGTCCAGGTTCCTGATGTCAGTTTGTAGGGCTCCCTTGGGTCTATCAGGGCAGCACAAGTTTGAGGTGGGGACATCTTCGGTGTGGGGTCCATCCTTCGATATAAGGATTCTTTGCAGTGAGGCCCCAGCCCAGATCCAGGGGCCCCTGGGCACATCCTTTTTCCATTTTCCCTGGGAAAGAAAACTCAGCAGTCCAGGTTCCTGATGTCAGTTTGTAGGGCTCCCTTGGGTGTATCAGGGCAGCACAAGTTTGAGGTGGGGACAACTTCGGTGTGGGGTCCATCCTTCGATATAAGGATTTTTTGCAGTCAGGGCCAGGGGCCCCTGGGCACATCCTTTTTCCATTTTCCCTGGGAAAGAAAACTCAGCAGTCCAGGTTCCTGATGTCAGTTTGTAGGGCTCCCTTGGGTGTATCAGGGCAGCACAAGTGTGAGGTGGGGACAACTTCGGTGTGGGGTCCATCCTTCGATATAAGGATGTTTTGCAGTCAGGGCCAGGGGCCCCTGGGCACATCCTTTTTCCATTTTCCCTGGGAAAGAAAACTCAGCAGTCCAGGTTCCTGATGTCAGTTTGTAGGGCTCCCTTGGGTCTATCAGGGCAGCACAAGTGTGAGGTGGGGACAACTTTGGTGTGGGGTCCATCCTTCGATATAAGGATTTTTTGCAGTCAGGGCCAGGGGCCCCTGGGCACATCCTTTTTCCATTTTCCCTGGGAAAGAAAACTCAGCAGTCCAGATTCCTGATGTCAGTTTGTAGGGCTCCCTTGGGTCTATCAGGGCAGCACAAGTTTGAGGTGGGGACAACTTCGGTGTGGGGTCCATCCTTCGATATAAGGATTTTTTGCAATCAGGGCCAGGGGCCCCTGGGCACATCCTTTTATCATTTTCCCTGGGAAAGAAAACTCAGCAGTCCAAGTTCCTGATGTCAGTTTGTAGGGCTCCCTTGGGTCTATCAGGGCAGCACAAGTTTGAGGTGGGGACATCTTCGGTGTGGTGTCCATCCTTCGATATAAGGATTCTTTGCAGAGAGGCTCCAGCCAAGGGCCAGGGGACCCTGGGCACATCCTTTTTCCATTTTCCCTGGGAAAGAAACTCAGCAGTCCAGGTTCCTGATGTCAGTTTGTAGGGCTCCCTTGGGTGTATCAGGGCAGCACAAGTTTGAGGTGGGGACAAATTCGGTGTGGGCTCCATCCTTCGATATAAGGATTTTTTGCAGTCAGGGCCAGGGGCCCCTGGGCACATCCTTTTTCCATTTTCCCTGGGAAAGAAAACTCAGCAGTCCAGGTTCCTGATGTCAGTTTGTAGGGCTCCCTTGGGTCTATCAGGGCAGCACAAGTTTGAGGTGGGGACAACTTCGGTGTGGGGTCCATCCTTCGATATAAGGATGTTTTGCAGTCAGGGCCAGGGGCCCCTGGGCACATCCTTTTTCCATTTTCCCTGGGAAAGAAACTCAGCAGTCCAGGTTCCTGATGTCAGTTTGTAGGGCTCCCTTGGGTGTATCAGGGCAGCACAAGTTTGAGGTGGGGACAACTTCGGTGTGGGTTCCATCCTTCGATATAAGGATTTTTTGCAGTCAGGGCCAGGGACCCAGGGCCACGGGCCCCTGGGCACATCCTTTTTCCATTTTCCCTGGGAAAGAAAACTCAGCAGTCCAGGTTCCTGATGTCAGTTTGTAGGGCTCCCTTGGGTGTATCAGGGCAGCACAAGTTTGAGGTGGGGACAACTTCGGTGTGGGGTCCATCCTTCGATATAAGGATTCTTTGCAGTCAGGGCCAGGGGCCCCTGGGCACATCCTTTTTCCATTTTCCCTGGGAAAGAAAACTCAGCAGTCCAGGTTCCTGATGTCAGTTTGTAGGGCTCCCTTGGGTCTATCAGGGCAGCACAAGTTTGAGGTGGGGACAACTTCGGTGTGGGGTCCATCCTTCGATATAAGGATTTTTTGCAGTCAGGGCCAGGGGCCCCTGGGCACATCCTTTTTCCATTTTCCCTGGGAAAGAAAACTCAGCAGTCCAGGTTCCTGATGTCAGTTTGTAGGGCTCCCTTGGGTGTATCAGGGCAGCACAAGTTTGAGGTGGGGACAACTTCGGTGTGGGGTCCATCCTTCGATATAAGGATTCTTTGCAGTGAGGCCCCAGCCCAGATCCAGGGGCCCCTGGGCACATCCTTTTTCCATTTTCCCTGGGAAAGAAAACTCAGCAGTCCAGGTTCCTGATGTCAGTTTGTAGGGCTCCCTTGGGTGTATCAGGGCAGCACAAGTTTGAGGTGGGGACAAATTCGGTGTGGGCTCCATCCTTCGATATAAGGATTTTTTGCAGTCAGGGCCAGGGGCCCCTGGGCACATCCTTTTTCCATTTTCCCTGGGAAAGAAAACTCAGCAGTCCAGGTTCCTGATGTCAGTTTGTAGGGCTCCCTTGGGTCTATCAGGGCAGCACAAGTTTGAGGTGGGGACAACTTCGGTGTGGGGTCCATCCTTCGATATAAGGATGTTTTGCAGTCAGGGCCAGGGGCCCCTGGGCACATCCTTTTTCCATTTTCCCTGGGAAAGAAACTCAGCAGTCCAGGTTCCTGATGTCAGTTTGTAGGGCTCCCTTGGGTCTATCAGGGCAGCACAAGTTTGAGGTGGGGACAACTTCGGTGTGGGTTCCATCCTTCGATATAAGGATTTTTTGCAGTCAGGGCCAGGGACCCAGGGCCACGGGCCCCTGGGCACATCCTTTTTCCATTTTCCCTGGGAAAGAAAACTCAGCAGTCCAGGTTCCTGATGTCAGTTTGTAGGGCTCCCTTGGGTGTATCAGGGCAGCACAAGTTTGAGGTGGGGACAACTTCGGTGTGGGGTCCATCCTTCGATATAAGGATTCTTTGCAGTCAGGGCCAGGGGCCCCTGGGCACATCCTTTTTCCATTTTCCCTGGGAAAGAAAACTCAGCAGTCCAGGTTCCTGATGTCAGTTTGTAGGGCTCCCTTGGGTCTATCAGGGCAGCACAAGTTTGAGGTGGGGACAACTTCGGTGTGGGGTCCATCCTTCGATATAAGCATTTTTTGCAGTGTGGCCACAGCCCAGGGCCAGGGGCCCCTGTGCACATCCTTTTTCCATTTTCCCTGGGAAAGAAAACTCAGCAGTCCAGGTTCCTGATGTCAGTTTGTAGGGCTCCCTTGGGTGTATCAGGGCAGCACAAGTTTGAGGTGGGGACAAATTCGGTGTGGGGTCCATCCTTCGATATAAGGATTTTTTGCAGTCAGGGCCAGGGGCCCCTGGGCACATCTTTTTTCCATTTTCCCTCGGAAAGAAAACTCAGCAGTCCAGGTTCCTGATGTCAGTTTGTAGGGCTCCCTTGGGTCTATCAGGGCAGCACAAGTTTGAGGTGGGGACATCTTCGGTGTGGGGTCCATCCTTCGATATAAGGATTCTTTGCAGTGAGGCCCCAGCCCAGATCCAGGGGCCCCTGGGCACATCCTTTTTCCATTTTCCCTGGGAAAGAAAACTCAGCAGTCCAGGTTCCTGATGTCAGTTTGTAGGGCTCCCTTGGGTGTATCAGGGCAACACAAGTTTGAGGTGGGGACAACTTCGGTGTGGGGTCCATCCTTCGATATAAGGATTTTTTGCAGTGTGGCCACAGCCCAGGGCCAGGGGCCCCTGTGCACATCCTTTTTCCATTTTCCCTGGGAAAGAAAACTCAGCAGTCCAGGTTCCTGATGTCAGTTTGTAGGGCTCCCTTGGGTGTATCAGGGCAGCACAAGTTTGAGGTGGGGACAAATTCGGTGTGGGGTCCATCCTTCGATATAAGGATTTTTTGCAGTCAGGGCCAGGGGCCCCTGGGCACATCTTTTTTCCATTTTCCCTCGGAAAGAAAACTCAGCAGTCCAGGTTCCTGATGTCAGTTTGTAGGGCTCCCTTGGGTCTATCAGGGCAGCACAAGTTTGAGGTGGGGACATCTTCGGTGTGGGGTCCATCCTTCGATATAAGGATTCTTTGCAGTGAGGCCCCAGCCCAGATCCAGGGGCCCCTGGGCACATCCTTTTTCCATTTTCCCTGGGAAAGAAAACTCAGCAGTCCAGGTTCCTGATGTCAGTTTGTAGGGCTCCCTTGGGTGTATCAGGGCAGCACAAGTTTGAGGTGGGGACAACTTCGGTGTGGGGTCCATCCTTCGATATAAGGATTTTTTGCAGTCAGGGCCAGGGGCCCCTGGGCACATCCTTTTTCCATTTTCCCTGGGAAAGAAAACTCAGCAGTCCAGGTTCCTGATGTCAGTTTGTAGGGCTCCCTTGGGTGTATCAGGGCAGCACAAGTTTGAGGTGGGGACAACTTCGGTGTGGGGTCCATCCTTCGATATAAGGATGTTTTGCAGTCAGGGCCAGGGGCCCCTGGGCACATCCTTTTTCCATTTTCCCTGGGAAAGAAAACTCAGCAGTCCAGGTTCCTGATGTCAGTTTGTAGGGCTCCCTTGGGTCTATCAGGGCAGCACAATTGTGAGGTGGGGACAACTTTGGTGTGGGGTCCATCCTTCGATATAAGGATTTTTTGCAGTCAGGGCCAGGGGCCCCTGGGCACATCCTTTTTCCATTTTCCCTGGGAAAGAAAACTCAGCAGTCCAGATTCCTGATGTCAGTTTGTAGGGCTCCCTTGGGTCTATCAGGGCAGCACAAGTTTGAGGTGGGGACAACTTCGGTGTGGGGTCCATCCTTCGATATAAGGATTTTTTGCAGTCAGGGCCAGGGGCCCCTGGGCACATCCTTTTATCATTTTCCCTGGGAAAGAAAACTCAGCAGTCCAAGTTCCTGATGTCAGTTTGTAGGGCTCCCTTGGGTCTATCAGGGCAGCACAAGTTTGAGGTGGGGACATCTTCGGTGTGGTGTCCATCCTTCGATATAAGGATTCTTTGCAGAGAGGCTCCAGCCAAGGGCCAGGGGACCCTGGGCACATCCTTTTTCCATTTTCCCTGGGAAAGAAACTCAGCAGTCCAGGTTCCTGATGTCAGTTTGTAGGGCTCCCTTGGGTCTATCAGGGCAGCACAAGTTTGAGGTGGGGACAACTTCGGTGTGGGTTCCATCCTTCGATATAAGGATTTTTTGCAGTCAGGGCCAGGGACCCAGGGCCACGGGCCCCTGGGCACATCCTTTTTCCATTTTCCCTGGGAAAGAAAACTCAGCAGTCCAGGTTCCTGATGTCAGTTTGTAGGGCTCCCTTGGGTGTATCAGGGCAGCACAAGTTTGAGGTGGGGACAACTTCGGTGTGGGGTCCATCCTTCGATATAAGGATTCTTTGCAGTCAGGGCCAGGGGCCCCTGGGCACATCCTTTTTCCATTTTCCCTGGGAAAGAAAACTCAGCAGTCCAGGTTCCTGATGTCAGTTTGTAGGGCTCCCTTGGGTCTATCAGGGCAGCACAAGTTTGAGGTGGGGACAACTTCGGTGTGGGGTCCATCCTTCGATATAAGGATGTTTTGCAGTCAGGGCCAGGGGCCCCAGGGCACATCCTTTTTCCATTTTCCCTGGGAAAGAAAACTCAGCAGTCCAGGTTCCTGATGTCAGTTTGTAGGGCTCCCTTGGGTCTATCAGGGCAGCACAAGTTTGAGGTGGGGACAACTTCGGTGTGGGGTCCATCCTTCGATATAAGGATGTTTTGCAGTCAGGGCCAGGGGCCCCTGGGCACATCCTTTTTCCATTTTCCCTGGGAAAGAAACTCAGCAGTCCAGGTTCCTGATGTCAGTTTGTAGGGCTCCCTTGGGTGTATCAGGGCAGCACAAGTTTGAGGTGGGGACAACTTCGGTGTGGGTTCCATCCTTCGATATAAGGATTTTTTGCAGTCAGGGCCAGGGACCCAGGGCCACTGGCCCCTGGGCACATCCTTTTTCCATTTTCCCTGGGAAAGAAAACTCAGCAGTCCAGGTTCCTGATGTCAGTTTGTAGGGCTCCCTTGGGTGTATCAGGGCAGCACAAGTTTGAGGTGGGGACAACTTCGCTGTGGGGTCCATCCTTCGATATAAGGATTCTTTGCAGTCAGGGCCAGGGGCCCCTGGGCACATCCTTTTTCCATTTTCCCTGGGAAAGAAAACTCAGCAGTCCAGGTTCCTGATGTCAGTTTGTAGGGCTCCCTTGGGTCTATCAGGGCAGCACAAGTTTGAGGTGGGGACAACTTCGGTGTGGGGTCCATCCTTCGATATAAGGATTTTTTGCAGTCAGGGCCAGGGGCCCCTGGGCACATCCTTTTTCCATTTTCCCTGGGAAAGAAAACTCAGCAGTCCAGGTTCCTGATGTCAGTTTGTAGGGCTCCCTTGGGTCTATCAGGGCAGCACAAGTTTGAGGTGGGGACAAATTCGGTGTGGGGTCCATCCTTCGATATAAGGATTTTTTGCAGTCAGGGCCAGGGCCCCTGGGCACATCTTTTTTCCATTTTCCCTGGGAAAGAAAACTTAGCAGTCCAGGTTCCTGATGTCAGTTTGTAGGGCTCCCTTGGGTGTATCAGGGCAGCACAAGTTTGAGGTGGGGACAACTTCGGTGTGGGGTCCATCCTTCGATATAAGGATTCTTTGCAGTGAGGCCCCAGCCCAGATCCAGGGGCCCCTGGGCACATCCTTTTTCCATTTTCCCTGGGAAAGAAAACTCAGCAGTCCAGGTTCCTGATGTCAGTTTGTAGGGCTCCCTTGGGTGTATCAGGGCAGCACAAGTTTGAGGTGGGGACAAATTCGGTGTGGGCTCCATCCTTCGATATAAGGATTTTTTGCAGTCAGGGCCAGGGGCCCCTGGGCACATCCTTTTTCCATTTTCCCTGGGAAAGAAAACTCAGCAGTCCAGGTTCCTGATGTCAGTTTGTAGGGCTCCCTTGGGTCTATCAGGGCAGCACAAGTTTGAGGTGGGGACAACTTCGGTGTGGGGTCCATCCTTCGATATAAGGATGTTTTGCAGTCAGGGCCAGGGGCCCCTGGGCACATCCTTTTTCCATTTTCCCTGGGAAAGAAACTCAGCAGTCCAGGTTCCTGATGTCAGTTTGTAGGGCTCCCTTGGGTCTATCAGGGCAGCACAAGTTTGAGGTGGGGACAACTTCGGTGTGGGTTCCATCCTTCGATATAAGGATTTTTTGCAGTCAGGGCCAGGGACCCAGGGCCACTGGCCCCTGGGCACATCCTTTTTCCATTTTCCCTGGGAAAGAAAACTCAGCAGTCCAGGTTCCTGATGTCAGTTTGTAGGGCTCCCTTGGGTGTATCAGGGCAGCACAAGTTTGAGGTGGGGACAACTTCGGTGTGGGGTCCATCCTTCGATATAAGGATTCTTTGCAGTCAGGGCCAGGGGCCCCTGGGCACATCCTTTTTCCATTTTCCCTGGGAAAGAAAACTCAGCAGTCCAGGTTCCTGATGTCAGTTTGTAGGGCTCCCTTGGGTCTATCAGGGCAGCACAAGTTTGAGGTGGGGACAACTTCGGTGTGGGGTCCATCCTTCGATATAAGCATTTTTTGCAGTGTGGCCACAGCCCAGGGCCAGGGGCCCCTGTGCACATCCTTTTTCCATTTTCCCTGGGAAAGAAAACTCAGCAGTCCAGGTTCCTGATGTCAGTTTGTAGGGCTCCCTTGGGTGTATCAGGGCAGCACAAGTTTGAGGTGGGGACAAATTCGGTGTGGGGTCCATCCTTCGATATAAGGATTTTTTGCAGTCAGGGCCAGGGGCCCCTGGGCACATCTTTTTTCCATTTTCCCTCGGAAAGAAAACTCAGCAGTCCAGGTTCCTGATGTCAGTTTGTAGGGCTCCCTTGGGTCTATCAGGGCAGCACAAGTTTGAGGTGGGGACATCTTCGGTGTGGGGTCCATCCTTCGATATAAGGATTCTTTGCAGTGAGGCCCCAGCCCAGATCCAGGGGCCCCTGGGCACATCCTTTTTCCATTTTCCCTGGGAAAGAAAACTCAGCAGTCCAGGTTCCTGATGTCAGTTTGTAGGGCTCCCTTTTGTGTATCAGGGCAGCACAAGTTTGAGGTGGGGACAACTTCGGTGTGGGGTCCATCCTTCGATATAAGGATTTTTTGCAGTGTGGCCACAGCCCAGGGCCAGGGGCCCCTGTGCACATCCTTTTTCCATTTTCCCTGGGAAAGAAAACTCAGCAGTCCAGGTTCCTGATGTCAGTTTGTAGGGCTCCCTTGGGTGTATCAGGGCAGCACAAGTTTGAGGTGGGGACAAATTCGGTGTGGGGTCCATCCTTCGATATAAGGATTTTTTGCAGTCAGGGCCAGGGGCCCCTGGGCACATCTTTTTTCCATTTTCCCTGGGAAAGAAAACTCAGCAGTCCAGGTTCCTGATGTCAGTTTGTAGGGCTCCCTTGGGTCTATCAGGGCAGCACAAGTTTGAGGTGGGGACATCTTCGGTGTGGGGTCCATCCTTCGATATAAGGATTCTTTGCAGTGAGGCCCCAGCCCAGATCCAGGGGCCCCTGGGCACATCCTTTTTCCATTTTCCCTGGGAAAGAAAACTCAGCAGTCCAGGTTCCTGATGTCAGTTTGTAGGGCTCCCTTGGGTGTATCAGGGCAGCACAAGTTTGAGGTGGGGACAACTTCGGTGTGGGGTCCATCCTTCGATATAAGGATTTTTTGCAGTCAGGGCCAGGGGCCCCTGGGCACATCCTTTTTCCATTTTCCCTGGGAAAGAAAACTCAGCAGTCCAGGTTCCTGATGTCAGTTTGTAGGGCTCCCTTGGGTGTATCAGGGCAGCACAAGTTTGAGGTGGGGACAACTTCGGTGTGGGGTCCATCCTTCGATATAAGGATGTTTTGCAGTCAGGGCCAGGGGCCCCTGGGCACATCCTTTTTCCATTTTCCCTGGGAAAGAAAACTCAGCAGTCCAGGTTCCTGATGTCAGTTTGTAGGGCTCCCTTGGGTCTATCAGGGCAGCACAAGTGTGAGGTGGGGACAACTTTGGTGTGGGGTCCATCCTTCGATATAAGGATTTTTTGCAGTCAGGGCCAGGGGCCCCTGGGCACATCCTTTTTCCATTTTCCCTGGGAAAGAAAACTCAGCAGTCCAGATTCCTGATGTCAGTTTGTAGGGCTCCCTTGGGTCTATCAGGGCAGCACAAGTTTGAGGTGGGGACAACTTCGGTGTGGGGTCCATCCTTCGATATAAGGATTTTTTGCAGTCAGGGCCAGGGGCCCCTGGGCACATCCTTTTTCCATTTTCCCTGGGAAAGAAAACTCAGCAGTCCAGGTTCCTGATGTCAGTTTGTAGGGCTCCCTTGGGTCTATCAGGGCAGCACAAGTTTGAGGTGGGGACAACTTCGGTGTGGGGTCCATCCTTCGATATAAGGATGTTTTGCAGTCAGGGCCAGGGGCCCCTGGGCACATCCTTTTTCCATTTTCCCTGGGAAAGAAACTCAGCAGTCCAGGTTCCTGATGTCAGTTTGTAGGGCTCCCTTGGGTGTATCAGGGCAGCACTAGTTTGAGGTGGGGACAACTTCGGTGTGGGTTCCATCCTTCGATATAAGGATTTTTTGCAGTCAGGGCCAGGGACCAAGGGCCACGGGCCCCTGGGCACATCCTTTTTCCATTTTCCCTGGGAAAGAAAACTCAGCAGTCCAGGTTCCTGATGTCAGTTTGTAGGGCTCCCTTGGGTGTATCAGGGCAGCACAAGTTTGAGGTGGGGACAACTTCGGTGTGGGGTCCATCCTTCGATATAAGGATTCTTTGCAGTCAGGGCCAGGGGCCCCTGGGCACATCCTTTTTCCATTTTCCCTGGGAAAGAAAACTCAGCAGTCCAGGTTCCTGATGTCAGTTTGTAGGGCTCCCTTGGGTCTATCAGGGCAGCACAAGTTTGAGGTGGGGACAACTTCGGTGTGGGGTCCATCCTTCGATATAAGGATTTTTTGCAGTCAGGGCCAGGGGCCCCTGGGCACATCCTTTTTCCATTTTCCCTGGGAAAGAAAACTCAGCAGTCCAGGTTCCTGATGTCAGTTTGTAGGGCTCCCTTGGGTCTATCAGGGCAGCACAAGTTTGAGGTGGGGACAACTTCGGTGTGGGGTCCATCCTTCGATATAAGGATTCTTTGCAGTGAGGCCCCAGCCCAGATCCAGGGGCCCCTGGGCACATCCTTTTTCCATTTTCCCTGGGAAAGAAAACTCAGCAGTCCAGGTTCCTGATGTCAGTTTGTAGGGCTCCCTTGGGTGTATCAGGGCAGCACAAGTTTGAGGTGGGGACAAATTCGGTGTGGGCTCCATCCTTCGATATAAGGATTTTTTGCAGTCAGGGCCAGGGGCCCCTGGGCACATCCTTTTTCCATTTTCCCTGGGAAAGAAAACTCAGCAGTCCAGGTTCCTGATGTCAGTTTGTAGGGCTCCCTTGGGTCTATCAGGGCAGCACAAGTTTGAGGTGGGGACAACTTCGGTGTGGGGTCCATCCTTCGATATAAGGATGTTTTGCAGTCAGGGCCAGGGGCCCCTGGGCACATCCTTTTTCCATTTTCCCTGGGAAAGAAACTCAGCAGTCCAGGTTCCTGATGTCAGTTTGTAGGGCTCCCTTGGGTCTATCAGGGCAGCACAAGTTTGAGGTGGGGACAACTTCGGTGTGGGTTCCATCCTTCGATATAAGGATTTTTTGCAGTCAGGGCCAGGGACCCAGGGCCACGGGCCCCTGGGCACATCCTTTTTCCATTTTCCCTGGGAAAGAAAACTCAGCAGTCCAGGTTCCTGATGTCAGTTTGTAGGGCTCCCTTGGGTGTATCAGGGCAGCACAAGTTTGAGGTGGGGACAACTTCGGTGTGGGGTCCATCCTTCGATATAAGGATTCTTTGCAGTCAGGGCCAGGGGCCCCTGGGCACATCCTTTTTCCATTTTCCCTGGGAAAGAAAACTCAGCAGTCCAGGTTCCTGATGTCAGTTTGTAGGGCTCCCTTGGGTGTATCAGGGCAGCACAAGTTTGAGGTGGGGACAACTTCGGTGTGGGGTCCATCCTTCGATATAAGGATTCTTTGCAGTCAGGGCCAGGGGCCCCTGGGCACATCTTTTTTCCATTTTCCCTCGGAAAGAAAACTCAGCAGTCCAGGTTCCTGATGTCAGTTTGTAGGGCTCCCTTGGGTCTATCAGGGCAGCACAAGTTTGAGGTGGGGACATCTTCGGTGTGGGGTCCATCCTTCGATATAAGGATTCTTTGCAGTGAGGCCCCAGCCCAGATCCAGGGGCCCCTGGGCACATCCTTTTTCCATTTTCCCTGGGAAAGAAAACTCAGCAGTCCAGGTTCCTGATGTCAGTTTTTAGGGCTCCTTTGGGTGTATCAGGGCAGCACAAGTTTGAGGTGGGGACAACTTCGGTGTGGGGTCCATCCTTCGATATAAGGATTTTTTGCAGTGTGGCCACAGCCCAGGGCCAGGGGCCCCTGTGCACATCCTTTTTCCATTTTCCCTGGGAAAGAAAACTCAGCAGTCCAGGTTCCTGATGTCAGTTTGTAGGGCTCCCTTGGGTGTATCAGGGCAGCACAAGTTTGAGGTGGGGACAAATTCGGTGTGGGGTCCATCCTTCGATATAAGGATTTTTTGCAGTCAGGGCCAGGGGCCCCTGGGCACATCTTTTTTCCATTTTCCCTGGGAAAGAAAACTCAGCAGTCCAGGTTCCTGATGTCAGTTTGTAGGGCTCCCTTGGGTCTATCAGGGCAGCACAAGTTTGAGGTGGGGACATCTTCGGTGTGGGGTCCATCCTTCGATATAAGGATTCTTTGCAGTGAGGCCCCAGCCCAGATCCAGGGGCCCCTGGGCACATCCTTTTTCCATTTTCCCTGGGAAAGAAAACTCAGCAGTCCAGGTTCCTGATGTCAGTTTGTAGGGCTCCCTTGGGTGTATCAGGGCAGCACAAGTTTGAGGTGGGGACAACTTCGGTGTGGGGTCCATCCTTCGATATAAGGATTTTTTGCAGTCAGGGCCAGGGGCCCCTGGGCACATCCTTTTTCCATTTTCCCTGGGAAAGAAAACTCAGCAGTCCAGGTTCCTGATGTCAGTTTGTAGGGCTCCCTTGGGTGTATCAGGGCAGCACAAGTTTGAGGTGGGGACAACTTCGGTGTGGGGTCCATCCTTCGATATAAGGATGTTTTGCAGTCAGGGCCAGGGGCCCCTGGGCACATCCTTTTTCCATTTTCCCTGGGAAAGAAAACTCAGCAGTCCAGATTCCTGATGTCAGTTTGTAGGGCTCCCTTGGGTCTATCAGGGCAGCACAAGTTTGAGGTGGGGACAACTTCGGTGTGGGTTCCATCCTTCGATATAAGGATTTTTTGCAGTCAGGGCCAGGGACCCAGGGCCACGGGCCCCTGGGCACATCCTTTTTCCATTTTCCCTGGGAAAGAAAACTCAGCAGTCCAGGTTCCTGATGTCAGTTTGTAGGGCTCCCTTGGGTCTATCAGGGCAGCACAAGTTTGAGGTGGGGACAACTTCGGTGTGGGGTCCATCCTTCGATATAAGGATTTTTTGCAGTCAGGGCCAGGGGCCCCTGGGCACATCCTTTTTCCATTTTCCCTGGGAAAGAAAACTCAGCAGTCCAGGTTCCTGATGTCAGTTTGTAGGGCTCCCTTGGGTCTATCAGGGCAGCACAAGTTTGAGGTGGGGACAACTTCGGTGTGGGGTCCATCCTTCGATATAAGGATTCTTTGCAGTCAGGCCCCAGCCCAGGGCCAGGGGCCCCTGAGCACATCCTTTTTCCATTTTCCCTGGGAAAGAAAACTCAGCAGTCCAGGTTCCTGATGTCAGTTTGTAGGGCTCCCTTGGGTGTATCAGAGCTGCACATGTTTGAGGTGGGGACAACTTCGGTGTGGGCTCCATCCTTCGATATAAGGATATTTTGCAGTGAGGTCCCTGTCCAGGGCCACGGGCCCCTGGGCACATCCTTTCTCCATTTTCCCTGGGAAAGAAAACTCAGCAGTCCAGGTTCCTGATGTCAGTTTGTAGGGCTCCCTTGGGTCTATCAGGGTAGCACAAGTTTGAGGTTGCAACAACTTTGGTGTGGGGTGCATCCTTCGATATAAGGATTTTTTGTAGTGAGGTTCCTGTCCAGGGCCACGGGCCCCTGGGCACATCCTTTTTCCATTTTCCCTGGGAAAGAAAACTCAGCAGTCCAGGTTCCCGATGTCAGTTTGTAGGGCTCCCTTGGGTCTATCAGGGCAGCACAAGTTTGAGGTGGGGACAACTTCGGTGTGGGGTCCATCCTTCGATATAAGGATTTCTTGTAGTGAGGTCCCTTCCAAGGGCCAGGGGCCCCTGGGCACATCCTTTTTCCATTTTCCCTGGGAAAAAAAACTCAGCACACCAGGTTCCTGATGTCAGTTTGTAGGGCTCCCTTGGGTGTATCAGGGCAGCACAAGTTTGAGGTGGGGACAACTTCGGTGTGGGGTCCATCCTTCGATATAAGGATTTTTTGCAGTCAGGGCCAGGGGCCCCTGGGCACATCCTTTTTCCATTTTCCCTGGGAAAGAAAACTCAGCAGTCCAGGTTCCTGATGTCAGTTTGTAGGGCTCCCTTGGGTCTATCAGGGCAGCACAAGTTTGAGGTGGGGACAACTTCGGTGTGGGCTCCATCCTTCGATATAAGGATTTTTTGCAGTCAGGGCCAGGGGCCCAGGGCCAGGGGCCCCCGGGCACATCCTTTTTCCATTTTCCCTGGGAAAGAAAACTCAGCAGTCCAGGTTCCTGATGTCAGTTTGTAGGGCTCCCTTGGGTCTATCAGGGCAGCACAAGTTTGAGGTGGGGACAACTTCGGTGTGGGGTCCATCCTTCGATATAAGGATTCTTTGCAGTCAGTGCCAGGGGCCCCCGGGCACATCCTTTTTCCATTTTCCCTGGGAAAGAAAACTCAGCAGTCCAGGTTCCTGATGTCAGTTTGTAGGGCTCCCTTGGGTGTATCAGGGCAGCACAAGTTTGAGGTGGGGACAACTTCGGTTTGGGGTCCATCCTTCGATATAAGGATGTTTTGCAGTCAGGGCCAGGGGCCCCTGGGCACATCCTTTTTCCATTTTCCCTGGGAAAGAAAACTCAGCAGTCCAGGTTCCTGATGTCAGTTTGTAGGGCTCCCTTGGGTCTATCAGGGCAGCACAAGTGTGAGGTGGGGACAACTTTGGTGTGGGGTCCATTCTTCGATATAAGGATTTTTTGCAGTCAGGGCCAGGGGCCCCTGGGCACATCCTTTTTCCATTTTCCCTGGGAAAGAAAACTCAGCAGTCCAGATTCCTGATGTCAGTTTGTAGGGCTCCCTTGGGTCTATCAGGGCAGCACAAGTTTGAGGTGGGGACAACTTCGGTGTGGGGTCCATCCTTCGATATAAGGATTTTTTGCAATCAGGGCCAGGGGCCCCTGGGCACATCCTTTTATCATTTTCCCTGGGAAAGAAAACTCAGCAGTCCAAGTTCCTGATGTCAGTTTGTAGGGCTCCCTTGGGTCTATCAGGGCAGCACAAGTTTGAGGTGGGGACATCTTCGGTGTGGTGTCCATCCTTCGATATAAGGATTCTTTGCAGAGAGGCTCCAGCCAACGGCCAGGGGACCCTGGGCACATCCTTTTTCCATTTTCCCTAGGAAAGAAACTCAGCAGTCCAGGTTCCTGATGTCAGTTTGTAGGGCTCCCTTGGGTCTATCAGGGCAGCACAAGTTTGAGGTGGGGACCACTTCGGTGTGGGTTCCATCCTTCGATATAAGGATTTTTTGCAGTCAGGGCCAGGGACCCAGGGCCACGGGCCCCTGGGCACATCCTTTTTCCATTTTCCCTGGGAAAGCAAACTCAGCAGTCCAGGTTCCTGATGTCAGTTTGTAGGGCTCCCTTGGGTGTATCAGGGCAGCACAAGTTTGAGGTGGGGACAACTTCGGTGTGGGGTCCATCCTTCGATATAAGGATTCTTTGCAGTCAGGGCCAGGGGCCCAGGGCCAGGGGCCCCTGTGCACATCCTTTTTCCATTTTCCCTGGGAAAGAAAACTCAGCAGTCCAGGTTCCTGATGTCAGTTTGTAGGGCTCCCTTGGGTCTATCAGGGCAGCACAAGTTTGAGGTGGGGACAACTTCGGTGTGGGGTCCATCCTTCGATATAAGGATTCTTTGCAGTCAGTGCCAGGGGCCCCCGGGCACATCCTTTGGCCATTTTCCCTGGGAAAGAAAACTCAGCAGTCCAGGTTCCTGATGTCACTTTGTAGGGCTCCCTTGGGTCTATCAGGGCAGCACAAGTTTGAGGTGGGGACAACTTCGGTGTGGGGTCCATCCTTCTATATAAGGATTTTTTGCAGTCAGGGCCAGGGGCCCCTGGTCACATCCTTTTTCCATTTTCCCTGGGAAAGAAAACTCAGCAGTCCAGGTTCCTGATGTCAGTTTGTAGGGCTTCCTTGGGTGTATCAGGGCAGCACAAGTTTGAGTTGGGGACAACTTCGGTGTGGGGTGCATCCTTCGATACAAAGATTTTTTGCAGTCAGGGCCAGGGGCCCCAGGGCACATCCTTTTTCCATTTTCCCTGGGAAAGAAAACTCAGCAGTCCAGGTTCCTGATGTCAGTTTGTAGGGCTCCCTTGGGTCTATCAGGGCAGCACAAGTTTGAGGTGTGGAGAACGTCGGTGTGGGGTCCATCCTTCGATATAAGGATTTTTTGCAGTGAGGTCCCTGCCCAGGGCCAGGGGCCCCTGTGCACATCCTTTTTCCATTTTCCCTGGGAAAGAAAACTCAGCAGTCCAGGTTCCTGATGTCAGTTTGTAGGGCTCCCTTGGGTCTATCAGGGCAGCACAAGTTTGAGGTGGGGACAACTTTGGTGTGGGGTCCATCCTTCGATATAAGGATTTCTTGTTGTGAGGTCCCTGCCAAGGGCCAGGGGCCGCTGGGCACATCCTTTTTCCATTTTCCCTGGGAAAGAAAACTCAGCAGTCCAGGTTCCTGATGTCAGTTTGTAGGGCTCCCTTGGGTCTATCAGGGCAGCACAAGTTTGAGGTGGGGACAACTTCGGTGTGGGGTCCATCCTTCGATATAAGGATTTTTTGAAGTCAGGGCCAGGGGCCCCTGGGCACACCCTTTGGCCATTTTCCCTGGGAAAGAAAACTCAGCAGTCCAGGTTCCTGATGTCAGTTTGTAGGGCTCCCTTGGGTCTATCAGGGCAGCACGAGTTTGAGGTGGGGACAACTTTGGTGTGGGGTCCATCCTTCGATATAAGGATTTTTTGCAGTCATGGCGAGGGGCCCCTGTGCACATCCTTTTTCCATTTTCCCTGGGAAAGAAAACTCAGCAGTCCAGGTTCCTGATGTCAGTTTGTAGGGCTCCCTTGGGTCTATCAGGGCAGCACAAGTTTGAGGTGGGGACAACTTCGGTGTGGGCTCCATCCTTCGATATAAGGATTTTTTGCAGTCAGGGCCAGGGGCCCAGGGCCAGGGGCCCCCGGGCACATCCTTTTTCCATTTTCCCTGGGAAAGAAAACTCAGCAGTCCAGGTTCCTGATGTCAGTTTGTAGGGCTCCCTTGGGTCTATCAGGGCAGCACAAGTTTGAGGTGGGGACAACTTCGGTGTGGGGTCCATCCTTCGATATAAGGATTCTTTGCAGTCAGTGCCAGGGGCCCCCGGGCACATCCTTTGGCCATTTTCCCTGGGAAAGAAAACTCAGCAGTCCAGGTTCCTGATGTCAGTTTGTAGGGCTCCCTTGGGTCTATCAGGGCAGCACAAGTTTGAGGTGGGGACAACTTTGGTGTGGGGTCCATCCTTCGATATAAGGATTTTTTGCAGTCAGGGCCAGGGGCCCCTGGTCACATCCTTTCTCCATTTTCCCTGGGAAAGAAAACTCAGCAGTCCAGGTTCCTGATGTCAGTTTGTAGGGCTTCCTTGGGTGTATCAGGGCAGCACAAGTTTGAGTTGGGGACAACTTCGGTGTGGGGTGCATCCTTCGATACAAAGATTTTTTGCAGTCAGGGCCAGGGGCCCCAGGGCACATCCTTTTTCCATTTTCCCTGGGAAAGAAAACTCAGCAGTCCAGGTTCCTGATGTCAGTTTGTAGGGCTCCCTTGGGTCTATCAGGGCAGCACAAGTTTGAGGTGGGGACAACTTCGGTGTGGGGTCCATCCTTCGATATAAGGATTTTTTGCAGTGAGGTCCCTGCCCATGGCCAGGGGCCCCTGTGCACATCCTTTTTCCATTTTCCCTGGGAAAGAAAACTCAGCAGTCCAGGTTCCTGATGTCAGTTTGTAGGGCTCCCTTGGGTCTATCAGGGCAGCACAAGTTTGAGGTGGGGACAACTTTGGTGTGGGGTCCATCCTTCGATATAAGGATTTCTTGTTGTGAGGTCCCTGCCAAGGGCCAGGGGTCGCTGGGCACATCCTTTTTCCATTTTCCCTGGGAAAGAAAACTCAGCAGTCCAGGTTCCTGATGTCAGTTTGTAGGGCTCCCTTGGGTCTATCAGGGCAGCACAAGTTTGAGGTGGGGACAACTTCGGTGTGGGGTCCATCCTTCGATATAAGGATTTTTTGCAGTCAGGGCCAGGGGCCCCTGGGCACATCCTTTTTCCATTTTCCCTGGGAAAGAAAACTCAGCAGTCCAGGTTCCTGATGTCAGTTTGTAGGGCTCCCTTGGGTCTATCAGGGCAGCACAAGTTTGAGGTGGGGACAACTTCGGTGTGGGGTCCATCCTTCGATATAAGGATTTTTTGCATTGAGGCCCAGCCCATGTCCAGGGGCCCCTGTGCACATCCTTTTTCCATTTTCCCTGGGAAAGAAAACTCAGCAGTCCAGGTTCCTGATGTCAGTTTGTAGGGCTCCCTTGGGTCTATCAGGGCAGCACGAGTTTGAGGTGGGGACAACTTTGGTGTGGGGTCCATCCTTCGATATAAGGATTTTTTGCAGTCATGGCGAGGGGCCCCTGTGCACATCCTTTTTCCATTTTCCCTGGGAAAGAAAACTCAGCAGTCCAGGTTCCTGATGTCAGTTTGTAGGGCTCCCTTGGGTCTATCAGGGCAGCACAAGTTTGAGGTGGGGACAACTTCGGTGTGGGCTCCATCCTTCGATATAAGGATTTTTTGCAGTCAGGGCCAGGGGCCCAGGGCCAGGGGCCCCCGGGCACATCCTTTTTCCATTTTCCCTGGGAAAGAAAACTCAGCAGTCCAGGTTCCTGATGTCAGTTTGTAGGGCTCCCTTGGGTCTATCAGGGCAGCACAAGTTTGAGGTGGGGACAACTTCGGTGTGGGGTCCATCCTTCGATATAAGGATTTTTTGCAGTCAGGGCCAGGGGCCCCCGGGCACATCCTTTGGCCATTTTCCCTGGGAAAGAAAACTCAGCAGTCCAGGTTCCTGACGTCAGTTTGTAGGGCTCCCTTGGGTCTATCAGGGCAGCACAAGTTTGAGGTGGGGACAACTTCGGTGTGGGGTCCATCCTTCGATATAAGGATTTTTTGAAGTCAGGGCCAGGGGCCCCTGGGCACATCCTTTTTCCATTTTCCCTGGGAAAGGAAACTCAGCAGTCCAGGTTCCTGATGTCAGTTTGTAGGGCTCCCTTGGGTCTATCAGGGCAGCACAAGTTTGAGGTGGGGACAACTTCGGTGTGGGGTCCATCCTTCGATATAATGATTTTTTGCATTGAGGCCCAGCCCATGTCCAGGGGCCCCTGTGCACATCCTTTTTCCATTTTCCCTGGGAAGGAAAACTCAGCAGTCCAGGTTCCTGATGTCAGTTTGTAGGGCTCCCTTGGGTCTATCAGGGCAGCACAAGTTTGAGGTGGGGACAACTTTGGTGTGGGGTCCATCCTTCGATATAAGGATTTTTTGCAGTCAGGGCCAGGGGCCCCTGGGCACATCCTTTTTCCATTTACCCTGGGAAAGAAAAGTCAGCAGTCCAGGTTCCTGATGTCAGTTTGTAGGGCTCCCTTGGGTCTATCAGGGCAGCACAAGTTTGAGGTGGGGACAACTTCGGTGTGGGGTCCATCCTTCGATATAAGGATTTTTTGCAGTGAGGTCCCTGCCCAGGGCCAGGGGCCCCTGGGCACATCCTTTTTCCATTTTCCCTGGGAAAGAAAACTCAGCAGTCCAGGTTCCTGATGTCAGTTTGTAGGGCTCCCTTGGGTCTATCAGGGCAGCACGAGTTTGAGGTGGGGACAACTTTGGTGTGGGGTCCATCCTTCGATATAAGGATTTTTTGCAGTCATGGCGAGGGGCCCCTGTGCACATCCTTTTTCCATTTTCCCTGGGAAAGAAAACTCAGCAGTCCAGGTTCCTGATGTCAGTTTGTAGGGCTCCCTTGGGTCTATCAGGGCAGCACAAGTTTGAGGTGGGGACAACTTCGGTGTGGGCTCCATCCTTCGATATAAGGATTTTTTGCAGTCAGGGCCAGGGGCCCAGGGCCAGGGGCCCCCGGGCACATCCTTTTTCCATTTTCCCTGGGAAAGAAAACTCAGCAGTCCAGGTTCCTGATGTCAGTTTGTAGGGCTCCCTTGGGTCTATCAGGGCAGCACAAGTTTGAGGTGGGGACAACTTTGGTGTGGGGTCCATCCTTCGATATAAGGATTCTTTGCAGTCAGTGCCAGGGGCCCCCGGGCACATCCTTTGGCCATTTTCCCTGGGAAAGAAAACTCAGCAGTCCAGGTTCCTGATGTCAGTTTGTAGGGCTCCCTTGGGTCTATCAGGGCAGCACAAGTTTGAGGTGGGGACAACTTTGGTGTGGGGTCCATCCTTCGATATAAGGATTTTTTGCAGTCAGGGCCAGGGGCCCCTGGTCACATCCTTTCTCCATTTTCCCTGGGAAAGAAAACTCAGCAGTCCAGGTTCCTGATGTCAGTTTGTAGGGCTTCCTTGGGTGTATCAGGGCAGCACAAGTTTGAGTTGGGGACAACTTCGGTGTGGGGTGCATCCTTCGATACAAAGATTTTTTGCAGTCAGGGCCAGGGGCCCCAGGGCACATCCTTTTTCCATTTTCCCTGGGAAAGAAAACTCAGCAGTCCAGGTTCCTGATGTCAGTTTGTAGGGCTCCCTTGGGTCTATCAGGGCAGCACAAGTTTGAGGTGGGGACAACTTCGGTGTGGGGTCCATCCTTCGATATAAGGATTTTTTGCAGTGAGGTCCCTGCCCATGGCCAGGGGCCCCTGTGCACATCCTTTTTCCATTTTCCCTGGGAAAGAAAACTCAGCAGTCCAGGTTCCTGATGTCAGTTTGTAGGGCTCCCTTGGGTCTATCAGGGCAGCACAAGTTTGAGGTGGGGACAACTTTGGTGTGGGGTCCATCCTTCGATATAAGGATTTCTTGTTGTGAGGTCCCTGCCAAGGGCCAGGGGTCGCTGGGCACATCCTTTTTCCATTTTCCCTGGGAAAGAAAACTCAGCAGTCCAGGTTCCTGATGTCAGTTTGTAGGGCTCCCTTGGGTCTATCAGGGCAGCACAAGTTTGAGGTGGGGACAACTTCGGTGTGGGGTCCATCCTTCGATATAAGGATTTTTTGCAGTCAGGGCCAGGGGCCCCTGGGCACATCCTTTTTCCATTTTCCCTGGGAAAGAAAACTCAGCAGTCCAGGTTCCTGATGTCAGTTTGTAGGGCTCCCTTGGGTCTATCAGGGCAGCACAAGTTTGAGGTGGGGACAACTTCGGTGTGGGGTCCATCCTTCGATATAAGGATTTTTTGCATTGAGGCCCAGCCCATGTCCAGGGGCCCCAGGGCACATCCTTTTTCCATTTTCCCTGGGAAAGAAAACTCAGCAGTCCAGGTTCCTGATGTCAGTTTGTAGGGCTCCCTTGGGTCTATCAGGGCAGCACGAGTTTGAGGTGGGGACAACTTTGGTGTGGGGTCCATCCTTCGATATAAGGATTTTTTGCAGTCATGGCGAGGGGCCCCTGTGCACATCCTTTTTCCATTTTCCCTGGGAAAGAAAACTCAGCAGTCCAGGTTCCTGATGTCAGTTTGTAGGGCTCCCTTGGGTCTATCAGGGCAGCACAAGTTTGAGGTGGGGACAACTTCGGTGTGGGCTCCATCCTTCGATATAAGGATTTTTTGCAGTCAGGGCCAGGGGCCCAGGGCCAGGGGCCCCCGGGCACATCCTTTTTCCATTTTCCCTGGGAAAGAAAACTCAGCAGTCCAGGTTCCTGATGTCAGTTTGTAGGGCTCCCTTGGGTCTATCAGGGCAGCACAAGTTTGAGGTGGGGACAACTTCGGTGTGGGGTCCATCCTTCGATATAAGGATTTTTTGCAGTCAGGGCCAGGGGCCCCCGGGCACATCCTTTGGCCATTTTCCCTGGGAAAGAAAACTCAGCAGTCCAGGTTCCTGACGTCAGTTTGTAGGGCTCCCTTGGGTCTATCAGGGCAGCACAAGTTTGAGGTGGGGACAACTTCGGTGTGGGGTCCATCCTTCGATATAAGGATTTTTTGAAGTCAGGGCCAGGGGCCCCTGGGCACATCCTTTTTCCATTTTCCCTGGGAAAGGAAACTCAGCAGTCCAGGTTCCTGATGTCAGTTTGTAGGGCTCCCTTGGGTCTATCAGGGCAGCACAAGTTTGAGGTGGGGACAACTTCGGTGTGGGGTCCATCCTTCGATATAATGATTTTTTGCATTGAGGCCCAGCCCATGTCCAGGGGCCCCTGTGCACATCCTTTTTCCATTTTCCCTGGGAAGGAAAACTCAGCAGTCCAGGTTCCTGATGTCAGTTTGTAGGGCTCCCTTGGGTCTATCAGGGCAGCACAAGTTTGAGGTGGGGACAACTTTGGTGTGGGGTCCATCCTTCGATATAAGGATTTTTTGCAGTCAGGGCCAGGGGCCCCTGGGCACATCCTTTTTCCATTTACCCTGGGAAAGAAAAGTCAGCAGTCCAGGTTCCTGATGTCAGTTTGTAGGGCTCCCTTGGGTCTATCAGGGCAGCACAAGTTTGAGGTGGGGACAACTTCGGTGTGGGGTCCATCCTTCGATATAAGGATTTTTTGCAGTGAGGTCCCTGCCCAGGGCCAGGGGCCCCTGGGCACATCCTTTTTCCATTTTCCCTGGGAAAGAAAACTCAGCAGTCCAGGTTCCTGATGTCAGTTTATAGGGCTCCCTTGGGTCTATCAGGGCAGCACAAGTTTGAGGTGGGGACAACTTCGGTGTGGGGTCCATCCTTCGATATAAGGATTCTTTGCAGTCAGGGCCAGGGGCCCCCTGGCACACCCTTTGGCCATTTTCCCTGGGAAAGAAAACTCAGCAGTCCAGGTTCCTGATGTCAGTTTGTAGGGCTCCCTTGGGTCTATCAGGGCAGCACAAGTTTGAGGTGGGGACAACTTCGGTGTGGGGTCCATCCTTCGATATAAGGATTTTTTTCAGTGAGGCCCAGCCAGGACCAGGGGCCCTAGGGCACATCCTTTTTCCATTTTCCCTGGGAAAGAAAACTCAGCAGTCCCGGTTCCTGATGTCAGTTTGTAGAGCTCCCTTGGGTCTATCAGGTCAGCACAAGTTTGAGGTGGGGACAACTTCGGTGTGGGCTCCATCCTTCGATATAAGGATTTTTTGCAGTGAGGTCCCTGTCGAGGGCCAGGGGCCCCTGGGCACATCCTTTTCCCATTTTCCCTGGGAAAGAAAACTCAGCAGTCCAGGTTCCTGATGTCAGTTTGTAGGGCTCCCTTGGGTCTATCAGGGTAGCACAAGTTTGAGGTGGGGACAACTTTGGTGTGGGGTGCATCCTTCGATATAAGGATTTTTTGCAGTGAGGTCCCTGTCCAGGGCCAGGGGCCCCTGGGCACATCCTTTTTCCATTTTCCCTGGGAAAGAAAACTCAGCAGTCCAGGTTCCTGATGTCAGCTTGTAGGGCTCCCTTGGGTCTATCAGGGCAGCACAAGTTTGAGGTGGGGACAACTTTGGTGTGGGGTCCATTCTTCGATATAAGGATTTTTTGCAGTCAGGGCCAGGGGCCCCTGGGCACATCCTTTTTCCATTTTCCCTGGGAAAGAAAACTCAGCAGTCCAGGTTCCTGATGTCAGTTTGTAGGGCTCCCTTGGGTCTATCAGGGCAGTACAAGTTTGAGGTGCGGACAACTTCGGTGTGGGGTCCATCCTTCGATATAAGGATTTTTTGCTGTCAGGGCCAGGGGCCCAGGGCCAGGAGCCCCTGTGCACATCCTTTTTCCATTTTCCCTGGGAAAGAAAACTCAGCAGTCCAGGTTCCTGATGTCAGTTTGTAGGGCTCCCTTGGGTCTATCAGGGCAGCACAAGTGTGAGGTGGGGACAACTTCGGTGTGGGGTCCATCCTTCGATATAAGGATTTTTTGTAGTGAGGACCCAGCCCAGGGCCAGAGGCCCCTGGGCACATCCTTTTTGCATTTTCCCTGGGAAAGAAAACTCAGCAGTCCAGGTTCCTGATGTCAGTTTGTAGGGTTCCATTGGGTCTATCACGGCAGCACAAGTTTGAGGTGGGGACAACTTCGGTGTGGGGTCCATCCTTCGATATAAGGATTTTTTGCAGTCAGGGCCAGGGGCCCCTGGGCACATCCTTTTTCCATTTTCCCTGGGAAAGAAAACTCAGCAGTCCAGGTTCCTGATGTCAGTTTGTAGGGCTCCCTTGGGTCTATCAGGGCAGCACAAGTTTGAGGTGGGGACAACTTCGGTGTGGGGTCCATCCTTCGATATATGGATTCTTTGCAGTGTGGCCCCAGCCCAGAGCCAGGGGCCCCTGGGCACATCCTTTTTCCATTTTCCCTGGGAAAGAAAACTCAGCAGTCCAGGTTCCTGATGTCAGTTTGTAGGGCTCCCTTGGGTGTATCAGGGCAGCACAAGTTTGAGGTGGGGGCAAATTCGGTGTGGGCTCCATCCTTCGATATAAGGATTTTTTGCAGTCAGGGCCAGGGGCCCCTGGGCACATCTTTTTTCCATTTTCCCTGGGAAAGAAAACTCAGCAGTCCAGGTTCCTGATGTCAGTTTGTAGGGCTCCCTTGGGTCTATCAGGGCAGCACAAGTTTGAGGTGGGGACATCTTCGGTGTGGGGTCCATCCTTCGATATAAGGATTCTTTGCAGAGAGGCCCCAGCCCAGGTCCAGGGGCCCCTGGGCACATCCTTTTTCCATTTTCCCTGGGAAAGAAAACTCAGCAGTCCAGGTTCCTGATGTCAGTTTGTAGGGCTCCCTTGGGTCTATCAGGGCAGCACAAGTTTGAGGTGGGGACAACTTCGGTGTGGGGTCCATCCTTCGATATAAGGATTCTTTGCAGTCAGGGCCAGGGGCCCCTGGGCACATCCTTTTTCCATTTTCCCTGGGAAAGAAAACTCAGCAGTCCAGGTTCCTGATGTCAGTTTGTAGGGCTCCCTTGGGTCTATCAGGGCAGCACAAGTGTGAGGTGGGGACAACTTCGATGTGGGGTCCATCATTCGATATAAGGATTTTTTGCAATCAGGGCCAGGGGCCCCTGGGCACATCCTTTTATCATTTTCCCTGGGAAAGAAAACTCAGCAGTCCAAGTTCCTGATGTCAGTTTGTAGGGCTCCCTTGGGTCTATCAGGGCAGCACAAGTTAGAGGTGGGGACATCTTCGTTGTGGTGTCCATCCTTCGATATAAGGATTCTTTGCAGAGAGGCTCCAGCCAAGGGCCAGGGGACCCTGGGCACATCCTTTTTCCATTTTCCCTGGGAAAGAAACTCAGCAGTCCAGGTTCCTGATGTCAGTTTGTAGGGCTCCCTTGGGTGTATCAGGGCAGCACAAGTTTGAGGTGGGGACAACTTCGGTGTGGGTTCCATCCTTCGATATAAGGATTTTTGCAGTCAGGGCCAGGGACCCAGGGCCACGGGCCCCTGGGCACATCCTTTTTCCGTTTTCCCTGGGAAAGAAAACTCAGTAGTCCAGGTTCCTGATGTCAGTTTGTAGGGCTCCCTTGGGTGTATCAGGGCAGCACAAGTTTGAGGTGGGGACAACTTCGGTGTGGGGTCCATCCTTCGATATAAGGATTCTTTGTAGTCAGGGCCAGGGGCCCCTGGGCACATCCTTTTTCCATTTTCCCTGGGAAAGAAAACTCAGCAGTCCAGGTTCCTGATGTCAGTTTGTAGGGCTCCCTTGGGTCTATCAGGGCAGCACAAGTTTGAGGTGGGGACAACTTCGGTGTGGGGTCCATCCTTCGATATAAGGATTTTTTGCAGTCAGGGCCAGGGGCCCCTGGGCACATCCTTTTTCCATTTTCCCTGGGAAAGAAAACTCAGCAGTCCAGGTTCCTGATGTCAGTTTGTAGGGCTCCCTTGGTTCTATCAGGGCAGCACAAGTTTGAGGTGGGGACAACTTCGGTGTGGGGTCCATCCTTCGATATAAGGATTCTTTGCAGTCAGGCCCCAGCCCAGGGCCAGGGGCCCCTGTGCACATCCTTTTTCCATTTTCCCTGGGAAAGAAAACTCAGCAGTCCAGGTTCCTGATGTCAGTTTGTAGGGCTCCCTTGGGTCTATCAGGGCAGCACAAGTTTGAGGTGGGGACAACTTCGGTGTGGGGTCCATCCTTCGATATAAGGATTTTTTGCAGTGAGGCCCAGCCCAGGGCCAGGGGCCCCTGGGCACATCCTTTTTCATTTTCCCTGGGAAAGAAAACTCAGCAGTCCAGGTTCCTGATGTCAGTTTGTAGGGCTCCCTTGGGTGTATCGGGGTAGCACAAGTTTGAGGTGGGGACAACTTCGGTGTGGGGTCCATCCTTCGATATAAGGATTTTTTGCAGTCAGGGCCAGGGGCCCCTGGGCACATCCTTTTTCCATTTTCCCTGGGAAAGAAAACTCAGCAGTCCAGGTTCCTGATGTCAGTTTGTAGGGCTCCCTTGGTTCTATCAGGGCAGCACAAGTTTGAGGTGGGGACAACTTCGGTGTGGGGTCCATCCTTCGATATAAGGATTCTTTGCAGTCAGGCCCCAGCCCAGGGCCAGGGGCCCCTGTGCACATCCTTTTTCCATTTTCCCTGGGAAAGAAAACTCAGCAGTCCAGGTTCCTGATGTCAGTTTGTAGGGCTCCCTTGGGTCTATCAGGGCAGCACAAGTTTGAGGTGGGGACAACTTCGGTGTGGGGTCCATCCTTCGATATAAGGATTTTTTGCAGTGAGGCCCAGCCCAGGGCCAGGGGCCCCTGGGCACATCCTTTTTCATTTTCCCTGGGAATGAAAACTCAGCAGTCCAGGTTCCTGATGTCAGTTTGTAGGGCTCCCTTGGGTGTATCAGGGTAGCACAAGTTTGAGGTGGGGACAACTTCGGTGTGGGGTCCATCCTTCGATATAAGGATTTTTTTCAGTGAGGCCCAGGGCCAGGGGCCCCAGGGCACAACCTTTTTCCATTTTCCCTGGGAAAGAAAACTCAGCAGTCCAGGTTCCTGATGTCAGTTTGTAGAGCTCCCTTGGGTCTATCAGGGCAGCACAAGTTTGAGGTGGGGACAACTTCGGTGTGGGGTCCATCCTTCGATATAAGGATTTTTTTCAGTGAGGCCCAGCCCAGGGCCAGGGGCCCCAGGGCACATCCTTTTTCCATTTTCCCTGGGAAAGAAAACTCAGCAGTCCAGGTTCCTGATGTCAGTTTGTAGGGCTCCCTTGGGTGTATCAGAGCTGCACATGTTTGAGGTGGGGACAACTTCGGTGTGGGCTCCATCCTTCGATATAAGGATATTTTGCAGTGAGGTCCCTGTCCAGGGCCACGGGCCCCTGGGCACATCCTTTTTCCATTTTCCCTGGGAAAGAAAACTCAGCAGTCCAAGTTCCTGATGTCAGTTTGTAGGGCTCCCTTGGGTCTATCAGGGTAGCACAAGTTTGAGGTTGCAACAACTTTGGTGTGGGGTGCATCCTTCGATATAAGGATTTTTTGTAGTGAGGTTCCTGTCCAGGGCCAGGGGCCCCTGGGCACATCCTTTTTCCATTTTCCCTGGGAAAGAAAACTCAGCAGTCCAGGTTCCCGATGTCAGTTTGTAGGGCTCCCTTGGGTCTATCAGGGCAGCACAAGTTTGAGGTGGGGACAATTTAGGTGTGGGATCCATCCTTCGATATAAGGATTTCTTGTAGTGAGGTCCCTGCCAAGGGCCAGGGGCCCCTGGGCACATCCTTTTTCCATTTTCCCTGGGAAAAAAAACTCAGCAGTCCAGGTTCCTGATGTCAGTTTGTAGGGCTCCCTTGGGTGTATCAGGGCAGCACAAGTTTGAGGTGGGGACAACTTCGGTGTGGGGTCCATCCTTCGATATAAGGATTTTTTGCAGTCAGGGCCAGGGGCCCCTGGGCACATCCTTTTTCCATTTTCCCTGGGAAAGAAAACTCAGCAGTCCAGGTTCCTGATGTCAGTTTGTAGGGCTCCCTTGGGTCTATCAGGGCAGCACAAGTTTGAGGTGGGGACAACTTCGGTGTGGGCTCCATCCTTCGATATAAGGATTTTTTGCAGTCAGGGCCAGGGGCCCAGGGCCAGGGGCCCCCGGGCACATCCTTTTTCCATTTTCCCTGGGAAAGAAAACTCAGCAGTCCAGGTTCCTGATGTCAGTTTGTAGGGCTCCCTTGGGTCTATCAGGGCAGCACAAGTTTGAGGTGGGGACAACTTCGGTGTGGGGTCCATCCTTCGATATAAGGATTCTTTGCAGTCAGTGCCAGGGGCCCCTGGGCACATCCTTTGGCCATTTTCCCTGGGAAAGAAAACTCAGCAGTCCAGGTTCCTGATGTCAGTTTGTAGGGCTCCCTTGGGTCTATCAGGGCAGCACAAGTTTGAGGTGGGGACAACTTTGGTGTGGGGTCCATCCTTCGATATAAGGATTTTTTGCAGTCAGGGCCAGGGGCCCCTGGTCACATCCTTTCTCCATTTTCCCTGGGAAAGAAAACTCAGCAGTCCAGGTTCCTGATGTCAGTTTGTAGGGCTTCCTTGGGTGTATCAGGGCAGCAAAAGTTTGAGTTGGGGACAACTTCGGTGTGGGGTGCATCCTTCGATACAAAGATTTTTTGCAGTCAGGGCCAGGGGCCCCAGGGCACATCCTTTTTCCATTTTCCCTGGGAAAGAAAACTCAGCAGTCCAGGTTCCTGATGTCAGTTTGTAGGGCTCCCTTGGGTCTATCAGGGCAGCACAAGTTTGAGGTGGGGACAACTTTGGTGTGGGGTCCATCCTTCGATATATGGATTTTTTGCAGTGAGGTCCCTGCCCAGGGCCAGGGGCCCCTGTGCACATCCTTTTTCCATTTTCCCTGGGAAAGAAAACTCAGCAGTCCAGGTTCCTGATGTCAGTTTGTAGGGCTCCCTTGGGTCTATCAGGGCAGCACAAGTTTGAGGTGGGGACAACTTTGGTGTGGGGTCCATCCTTCGATATAAGGATTTCTTGTTGTGAGGACCCTGCCAAGGGCCAGGGGCCGCTGGGCACATCCTTTTTCCATTTTCCCTGGGAAAGAAAACTCAGCAGTCCAGGTTCCTGATGTCAGTTTGTAGGGCTCCCTTGGGTCTATCAGGGCAGCACAAGTTTGAGGTGGGGACAACTTCGGTGTGGGGTCCATCCTTCGATATAAGGATTTTTTGAAGTCAGGGCCAGGGGCCCCTGGGCACACCCTTTGGCCATTTTCCCTGGGAAAGAAAACTCAGCAGTCCAGGTTCCTGATGTCAGTTTGTAGGGCTCCCTTGGGTGTATCAGGGCAGCACAAGTTTGAGGTGGGGACAACTTCGGTGTGGGGTCCATCCTTCGATATAAGGATTTTTTGCAGTCAGGGCCAGGGGCCCCTGGGCACATCCTTTTTCCATTTTCCCTGGGAAAGAAAACTCAGCAGTCCAGGTTCCTGATGTCAGTTTGTAGGGCTCCCTTGGGTCTATCAGGGCAGCACAAGTTTGAGGTGGGGACAACTTCGGTGTGGGCTCCATCCTTCGATATAAGGATTTTTTGCAGTCAGGGCCAGGGGCCCAGGGCCAGGGGCCCCCGGGCACATCCTTTTTCCATTTTCCCTGGGAAAGAAAACTCAGCAGTCCAGGTTCCTGATGTCAGTTTGTAGGGCTCCCTTGGGTCTATCAGGGCAGCACAAGTTTGAGGTGGGGACAACTTCGGTGTGGGGTCCATCCTTCGATATAAGGATTCTTTGCAGTCAGTGCCAGGGGCCCCCGGGCACATCCTTTGGCCATTTTCCCTGGGAAAGAAAACTCAGCAGTCCAGGTTCCTGATGTCAGTTTGTAGGGCTCCCTTGGGTCTATCAGGGCAGCACAAGTTTGAGGTGGGGACAACTTTGGTGTGGGGTCCATCCTTCGATATAAGGATTTTTTGCAGTCAGGGCCAGGGGCCCCTGGTCACATCCTTTCTCCATTTTCCCTGGGAAAGAAAACTCAGCAGTCCAGGTTCCTGATGTCAGTTTGTAGGGCTTCCTTGGGTGTATCAGGGCAGCACAAGTTTGAGTTGGGGACAACTTCGGTGTGGGGTGCATCCTTTGATACAAAGATTTTTTGCAGTCAGGGCCAGGGGCCCCAGGGCACATCCTTTTTCCATTTTCCCTGGGAAAGAAAACTCAGCAGTCCAGGTTCCTGATGTCAGTTTGTAGGGCTCCCTTGGGTCTATCAGGGCAGCACAAGTTTGAGGTGGGGACAACTTCGGTGTGGGGTCCATCCTTCGATATAAGGATTTTTTGCAGTGAGGTCCCTGCCCAGGGCCAGGGGCCCCTGTGCACATCCTTTTTCCATTTTCCCTGGGAAAGAAAACTCAGCAGTCCAGGTTCCTGATGTCAGTTTGTAGGGCTCCCTTGGGTCTATCAGGGCAGCACAAGTTTGAGGTGGGGACAACTTTGGTGTGGGGTCCATCCTTCGATATAAGGATTTCTTGTTGTGAGGTCCCTGCCAAGGGCCAGGGGCCGCTGGGCACATCCTTTTTCCATTTTCCCTGGGAAAGAAAACTCAGCAGTCCAGGTTCCTGATGTCAGTTTGTAGGGCTCCCTTGGGTCTATCAGGGCAGCACAAGTTTGAGGTGGGGACAACTTCGGTGTGGGGTCCATCCTTCGATATAAGGATTTTTTGAAGTCAGGGCCAGGGGCCCCTGGGCACACCCTTTGGCCATTTTCCCTGGGAAAGAAAACTCAGCAGTCCAGGTTCCTGATGTCAGTTTGTAGGGCTCCCTTGGGTCTATCAGGGCAGCACGAGTTTGAGGTGGGGACAACTTTGGTGTGGGGTCCATCCTTCGATATAAGGATTTTTTGCAGTCATGGCGAGGGGCCCCTGTGCACATCCTTTTTCCATTTTCCCTGGGAAGGAAAACTCAGCAGTCCAGGTTCCTGATGTCAGTTTGTAGGGCTCCCTTGGGTCTATCAGGGCAGCACAAGTTTGAGGTGGGGACAACTTCGGTGTGGGGTCCATCCTTCGATATAAGGATTTTTTGCAGTCAGGGCCAGGGGCCCCTGGGCACATCCTTTTTCCATTTCCCCTGGGAAAGAAAAGTCAGCAGTCCAGGTTCCTGATGTCAGTTTGTAGGGCTCCCTTGGGTCTATCAGGGCAGCACAAGTTTGAGGTGGGGACAACTTCGGTGTGGGGTCCATCCTTCGATATAAGGATTTTTTGCAGTGAGGTCCCTGCCCAGGGCCAGGGGCCGCTGGGCACATCCTTTTTCCATTTTCCCTGGGAAAGAAAACTCAGCAGTCCAGGTTCCTGATGTCAGTTTATAGGGCTCCCTTGGGTGTATCAGGGCAGCACAATTTTGAGGTGGGGACAACTTCGGTGTGGGGTCCATCCTTCAATATAAGGATTCTTTGCAGTCAGGGCCAGGGGCCCCCTGGCACACCCTTTGGCCATTTTCCCTGGGAAAGAAAACTCAGCAGTCCAGGTTCCCGATGTCAGTTTGTAGGGCTCCCTTGGGTCTATCAGGGCAGCACAAGTTTGAGGTGGGGACAACTTAGGTGTGGGGTCCATATTTCGATATAAGGATTTCTTGTAGTGAGGTCCCTGCCAAGGGCCAGGGGCCCCTGGGCACATCCTTTTTCCATTTTCCCTGGGAAAGAAAACTCAGCAGTCCAGGTTCCCGATGTCAGTTTGTAGGGCTCCCTTGGGTCTATCAGGGCAGCACAAGTTTGAGGTGGGGACAACTTCGGTGTGGGGTCCATCCTTCGATATAAGGATTTTTTGCAGTCAGGGCCAGGGGCCCCTGGGCACATCCTTTTTCCATTTTCCCTGGGAAAGAAAACTCAGCAGTCCAGGTTCCTGATGTCAGTTTGTAGGGCTCCCTTGGGTCTATCAGGGCAGCACAAGTTTGAGGTGGGGACAACTTCGGTGTGGGCTCCATCCTTCGATATAAGGATTTTTTGCAGTGAGGGCCAGGGGCCCAGGGCCAGGGGCCCCCGGGCACATCCTTTTTCCATTTTCCCTGGGAAAGAAAACTCAGCAGTCCAGGTTCCTGATGTCAGTTTGTAGGGCTCCCTTGGGTCTATCAGGGCAGCACAAGTTTGAGGTGGGGACAACTTCGGTGTGGGGTCCATCCTTCGATATAAGGATTCTTTGCAGTCAGTGCCAGGGGCCCCCGGGCACATCCTTTGGCCATTTTCCCTGGGAAAGAAAACTCAGCAGTCCAGGTTCCTGATGTCAGTTTGTAGGGCTCCCTTGGGTCTATCAGGGCAGCACAAGTTTGAGGTGGGGACAACTTCGGTGTGGGGTCCATCCTTCGATATAAGGATTTTTTGCAGTCAGGGCCAGGGGCCCCTGGTCACATCCTTTCTCCATTTTCCCTGGGAAAGAAAACTCAGCAGTCCAGGTTCCTGATGTCAGTTTGTAGGGCTTCCTTGGGTGTATCAGGGCAGCACAAGTTTGAGTTGGGGACAACTTCGGTGTGGGGTGCATCCTTCGATACAAAGATTTTTTGCAGTCAGGGCCAGGGGCCCCAGGGCACATCCTTTTTCCATTTTCCCTGGGAAAGAAAACTCAGCAGTCCAGGTTCCTGATGTCAGTTTGTAGGGCTCCCTTGGGTCTATCAGGGCAGCACAAGTTTGAGGTGGGGACAACTTCGGTGTGGGGTCCATCCTTCGATATAAGGATTTTTTGCAGTGAGGCCCAGCCCAGGGCCAGGGGCCCCAGGGCACATCCTTTTTCCATTTTCCCTGGGAAAGAAAACTCAGCAGTCCAGGTTCCTGATGTCAGTTTGTAGGGCTCCCTTGGGTGTATCAGAGCTGCACATGTTTGAGGTGGGGACAACTTCGGTGTGGGCTCCATCCTTCGATATAAGGATATTTTGCAGTGAGGTTCCTGTCCAGGGCCACGGGCCCCTGGGCACATCCTTTTTCCATTTTCCCTGGGAAAGAAAACTCAGCAGTCCAAGTTCCTGATGTCAGTTTGTAGGGCTCCCTTGGGTCTATCAGGGTAGCACAAGTTTGAGGTTGCAACAACTTTGGTGTGGGGTGCATCCTTCGATATAAGGATTTTTTGTAGTGAGGTTCCTGTCCAGGGCCAGGGGCCTCTGGGCACATCCTTTTTCCATTTTCCCTGGGAAAGAAAACTCAGCAGTCCAGGTTCCCGATGTCAGTTTGTAGGGCTCCCTTGGGTCTATCAGGGCAGCACAAGTTTGAGGTGGGGACAACTTAGGTGTGGGGTCCATCCTTCGATATAAGGATTTCTAGTAGTGACGTCCCTGCCAAGGGCCAGGGGCCCCTGGGCACATCCTTTTTCCATTTTCCCTGGGAAAGAAAACTCAGCAGTCCAGGTTCCCGATGTCAGTTTGTAGGGCTCCCTTGGGTGTATCAGGGCAGCACAAGTTTGAGGTGGGGACAACTTCGGTGTGGGGTCCATCCTTCGATATAAGGATTTTTTGCAGTCAGGGCCAGGGGCCCCTGGGCACATCCTTTTTCCATTTTCCCTGGGAAAGAAAACTCAGCAGTCCAGGTTCCTGATGTCAGTTTGTAGGGCTCCCTTGGGTGTATCAGGGCAGCACAAGTTTGAGGTGGGGACAACTTCGGTGTGGGCTCCATCCTTCGATATAAGGATTTTTTGCAGTGAGGTTCCTGTCCAGGGCCACGGGCCCCTGGGCACATCCTTTTTCCATTTTCCCTGGGAAAGAAAACTCAGCAGTCCAAGTTCCTGATGTCAGTTTGTAGGGCTCCCTTGGGTCTATCAGGGTAGCACAAGTTTGAGGTTGCAACAACTTTGGTGTGGGGTGCATCCTTCGATATAAGGATTTTTTGTAGTGAGGTTCCTGTCCAGGGCCAGGGGCCCCTGGGCACATCCTTTTTCCATTTTCCCTGGGAAAGAAAACTCAGCAGTCCAGGTTCCCGATGTCAGTTTGTAGGGCTCCCTTGGGTCTATCAGGGCAGCACAAGTTTGAGGTGGGGACAACTTAGGTGTGGGGTCCATCCTTCGATATAAGGATTTCTTGTAGTGAGGTCCCTGCCAAGGGCCAGGGGCCCCTGGGCACATCCTTTTTCCATTTTCCCTGGGAAAGAAAACTCAGCAGTCCAGGTTCCCGATGTCAGTTTGTAGGGCTCCCTTGGGTGTATCAGGGCAGCACAAGTTTGAGGTGGGGACAACTTCGGTGTGGGGTCCATCCTTCGATATAAGGATTTTTTGCAGTCAGGGCCAGGGGCCCCTGGGCACATCCTTTTTCCATTTTCCCTGGGAAAGAAAACTCAGCAGTCCAGGTTCCTGATGTCAGTTTGTAGGGCTCCCTTGGGTCTATCAGGGCAGCACAAGTTTGAGGTGGGGACAACTTCGGTGTGGGCTCCATCCTTCGATATAAGGATTTTTTGCAGTCAGGGCCAGGGGCCCAGGGCCAGGGGCCCCCGGGCACATCCTTTTTCCATTTTCCCTGGGAAAGAAAACTCAGCAGTCCAGGTTCCTGATGTCAGTTTGTAGGGCTCCCTTGGGTCTATCAGGGCAGCACAAGTTTGAGGTGGGGACAACTTCGGTGTGGGGTCCATCCTTCGATATAAGGATTCTTTGCAGTCAGTGCCAGGGGCCCCCGGGCACATCCTTTGGCCATTTTCCCTGGGAAAGAAAACTCAGCAGTCCAGGTTCCTGATGTCAGTTTGTAGGGCTCCCTTGGGTCTATCAGGGCAGCACAAGTTTGAGGTGGGGACAACTTTGGTGTGGGGTCCATCCTTCGATATAAGGATTTTTTGCAGTCAGGGCCAGGGGCCCCTGGTCACATCCTTTCTCCATTTTCCCTGGGAAAGAAAACTCAGCAGTCCAGGTTCCTGATGTCAGTTTGTAGGGCTTCCTTGGGTGTATCAGGGCAGCACAAGTTTGAGTTGGGGACAACTTCGGTGTGGGGTGCATCCTTTGATACAAAGATTTTTTGCAGTCAGGGCCAGGGGCCCCAGGGCACATCCTTTTTCCATTTTCCCTGGGAAAGAAAACTCAGCAGTCCAGGTTCCTGATGTCAGTTTGTAGGGCTCCCTTGGGTCTATCAGGGCAGCACAAGTTTGAGGTGGGGACAACTTCGGTGTGGGGTCCATCCTTCGATATAAGGATTTTTTGCAGTGAGGTCCCTGCCCAGGGCCAGGGGCCCCTGTGCACATCCTTTTTCCATTTTCCCTGGGAAAGAAAACTCAGCAGTCCAGGTTCCTGATGTCAGTTTGTAGGGCTCCCTTGGGTCTATCAGGGCAGCACAAGTTTGAGGTGGGGACAACTTTGGTGTGGGGTCCATCCTTCGATATAAGGATTTCTTGTTGTGAGGTCCCTGCCAAGGGCCAGGGGCCGCTGGGCACATCCTTTTTCCATTTTCCCTGGGAAAGAAAACTCAGCAGTCCAGGTTCCTGATGTCAGTTTGTAGGGCTCCCTTGGGTCTATCAGGGCAGCACAAGTTTGAGGTGGGGTCAACTTCGGTGTGGGGTCCATCCTTCGATATAAGGATTTTTTGAAGTCAGGGCCAGGGGCCCCTGGGCACACCCTTTGGCCATTTTCCCTGGGAAAGAAAACTCAGCAGTCCAGGTTCCTGATGTCAGTTTGTAGGGCTCCCTTGGGTCTATCAGGGCAGCACGAGTTTGAGGTGGGGACAACTTTGGTGTGGGGTCCATCCTTCGATATAAGGATTTTTTGCAGTCATGGCGAGGGGCCCCTGTGCACATCCTTTTTCCATTTTCCCTGGGAAAGAAAACTCAGCAGTCCAGGTTCCTGATGTCAGTTTGTAGGGCTCCCTTGGGTCTATCAGGGCAGCACAAGTTTGAGGTGGGGACAACTTCGGTGTGGGGTCCATCCTTCGATATAAGGATTTTTTGCATTGAGGCCCAGCCCATGTCCAGGGGCCCCTGTGCACATCCTTTTTCCATTTTCCCTGGGAAGGAAAACTCAGCAGTCCAGGTTCCTGATGTCAGTTTGTAGGGCTCCCTTGGGTCTATCAGGGCAGCACAAGTTTGAGGTGGGGACAACTTCGGTGTGGGGTCCATCCTTCGATATAAGGATTTTTTGCAGTCAGGGCCAGGGGCCCCTGGGCACATCCTTTTTCCATTTCCCCTGGGAAAGAAAAGTCAGCAGTCCAGGTTCCTGATGTCAGTTTGTAGGGCTCCCTTGGGTCTATCAGGGCAGCACAAGTTTGAGGTGGGGACAACTTCGGTGTGGGGTCCATCCTTCGATATAAGGATTTTTTGCAGTGAGGTCCCTGCCCAGGGCCAGGGGCCCCTGGGCACATCCTTTTTCCATTTTCCCTGGGAAAGAAAACTCAGCAGTCCAGGTTCCTGATGTCAGTTTATAGGGCTCCCTTGGGTGTATCAGGGCAGCACAATTTTGAGGTGGGGACAACTTCGGTGTGGGGTCCATCCTTCAATATAAGGATTCTTTGCAGTCAGGGCCAGGGGCCCCCTGGCACACCCTTTGGCCATTTTCCCTGGGAAAGAAAACTCAGCAGTCCAGGTTCCTGATGTCAGTTTGTAGGGCTCCCTTGGGTCTATCAGGGCAGCACAAGTTTGAGGTGGGGACAACTTCGGTGTGGGGTCCATCCTTCGATATAAGGATTTTTTGCAGTGAGGCCCTGCCCAGGGCCAGGGGCCCCTGGGCACATCCTTTTTCATTTTCCCTGGGAAAGAAAACTCAGCAGTCCAGGTTCCTGATGTCAGTTTGTAGGGCTCCCTTGGGTGTATCAGGGTAGCACAAGTTTGAGGTGGGGACAACTTCGGTGTGGGGTCCATCCTTCGATATAAGGATTTTTTTCAGTGAGGCCCAGCCCAGGGCCAGGGGCCCCAGGGCACAACCTTTTTCCATTTTCCCTGGGAAAGAAAACTCAGCAGTCCAGGTTCCTGATGTCAGTTTGTAGAGCTCCCTTGGGTCTATCAGGGCAGCACAAGTTTGAGGTGGGGACAACTTCGGTGTGGGGTCCATCCTTCGATATAAGGATTTTTTTCAGTGAGGCCCAGCCCAGGGCCAGGGGCCCCAGGGCACATCCTTTTTCCATTTTCCCTGGGAAAGAAAACTCAGCAGTCCAGGTTCCTGATGTCAGTTTGTAGGGCTCCCTTGGGTGTATCAGAGCTGCACATGTTTGAGGTGGGGACAACTTCGGTGTGGGCTCCATCCTTCGATATAAGGATATTTTGCAGTGAGGTCCCTGTCCAGGGCCACGGGCCCCTGGGCACATCCTTTTTCCATTTTCCCTGTGAAAGAAAACTCAGCAGTCCAAGTTCCTGATGTCAGTTTGTAGGGCTCCCTTGGGTCTATCAGGGTAGCACAAGTTTGAGGTTGCAACAACTTTGGTGTGGGGTGCATCCTTCGATATAAGGATTTTTTGTAGTGAGGTTCCTGTCCAGGGCCAGGGGCCCCTGGGCACATCCTTTTTCCATTTTCCCTGGGAAAGAAAACTCAGCAGTCCAGGTTCCCGATGTCAGTTTGTAGGGCTCCCTTGGGTCTATCAGGGCAGCACAAGTTTGAGGTGGGGACAACTTCGGTGTGGGGTCCATCCTTCGATATAAGGATTTTTTGCAGTCAGTGCCAGGGGCCCCCGGGCACATCCTTTGGCCATTTTCCCTGGGAAAGAAAACTCAGCAGTCCAGGTTCCTGATGTCAGTTTGTAGGGCTCCCTTGGGTCTATCAGGGCAGCACAAGTTTGAGGTGGGGACAACTTCGGTGTGGGGTCCATCCTTCGATATAAGGATTTTTTGCAGTGAGGTCCCTGCCCAGGGCCAGGGGCCCCTGTGCACATCCTTTTTCCATTTTCCCTGGGAAAGAAAACTCAGCAGTCCAGGTTCCTGATGTCAGTTTGTAGGGCTCCCTTGGGTCTATCAGGGCAGCACAAGTTTGAGGTGGGGACAACTTTGGTGTGGGGTCCATCCTTCGATATAAGGATTTCTTGTTGTGAGGTCCCTGCCAAGGGCCAGGGGCCGCTGGGCACATCCTTTTTCCATTTTCCCTGGGAAAGAAAACTCAGCAGTCCAGGTTCCTGATGTCAGTTTGTAGGGCTCCCTTGGGTCTATCAGGGCAGCACAAGTTTGAGGTGGGGACAACTTCGGTGTGGGGTCCATCCTTCGATATAAGGATTCTTTGCAGTCAGGGCCAGGGGCCCCCTGGCACATCCTTTGGCCATTTTCCCTGGGAAAGAAAACTCAGCAGTCCAGGTTCCTGATGTCAGTTTGTAGGGCTCCCTTGGGTCTATCAGGGCAGCACAAGTTTGAGGTGGGGACAACTTCGGTGTGGGGTCCATCCTTCGATATAAGGATTTTTTGCAGTGAGGCCCTGCCCAGGGCCAGGGGCCCCTGGGCACATCCTTTTTCATTTTCCCTGGGAAAGAAAACTCAGCAGTCCAGGTTCCTGATGTCAGTTTGTAGGGCTCCCTTGGGTCTATCAGGGTAGCACAAGTTTGAGGTGGGGACATCTTCGGTGTGGGGTCCATCCTTCGATATAAGGATTTTTTTCAGTGAGGCCCAGCCCAGGGCCAGGGGCCCCAGGGCACAACCTTTTTCCATTTTCCCTGGGAAAGAAAACTCCGCAGTCCAGGTTCCTGATGTCAGTTTGTAGAGCTCCCTTGGGTCTATCAGGGCAGCACAAGTTTGAGGTGGGGACAACTTCGGTGTGGGGTCCATCCTTCGATATAAGGATTTTTTTCAGTGAGGCCCAGCCCAGGGCCAGGGGCCCCAGGGCACATCCTTTTTCCATTTTCCCTGGGAAAGAAAACTCAGCAGTCCAGGTTCCTGATGTCAGTTTGTAGGGCTCCCTTGGGTGTATCAGAGCTGCACATGTTTGAGGTGGGGACAACTTCGGTGTGGGCTCCATCCTTCGATATAAGGATATTTTGCAGTGAGGTCCCTGTCCAGGGCCACGGGCCCCTGGGCACATCCTTTTTCCATTTTCCCTGGGAAAGAAAACTCAGCAGTCCAAGTTCCTGATGTCAGTTTGTAGGGCTCCCTTGGGTCTATCAGGGTAGCACAAGTTTGAGGTTGCAACAACTTTGGTGTGGGGTGCATCCTTCGATATAAGGATTTTTTGTAGTGAGGTTCCTGTCCAGGGCCAGGGGCCCCTGGGCACATCCTTTTTCCATTTTCCCTGGGAAAGAAAACTCAGCAGTCCAGGTTCCCGATGTCAGTTTGTAGGGCTCCCTTGGGTCTATCAGGGCAGCACAAGTTTGAGGTGAGGACAACTTAGGTGTGGGGTCCATACTTCGATATAAGGATTTCTTGTAGTGAGGTCCCTGCCAAGGGCCAGGGGCCCCTGGGCACATCCTTTTTCCATTTTCCCTGGGAAAGAAAACTCAGCAGTCCAGGTTCCCGATGTCAGTTTGTAGGGCTCCCTTGGGTGTATCAGGGCAGCACAAGTTTGAGGTGGGGACAACTTCGGTGTGGGGTCCATCCTTCGATATAAGGATTTTTTGCAGTCAGGGCCAGGGGCTCCTGGGCACATCCTTTTTCCATTTTCCCTGGGAAAGAAAACTCAGCAGTCCAGGTTCCTGATGTCAGTTTGTAGGGCTCCCTTGGGTCTATCAGGGCAGCACAAGTTTGAGGTGGGGACAACTTCGGTGTGGGCTCCATCCTTCGATATAAGGATTTTTTGCAGTCAGGGCCAGGGGCCCAGGGCCAGGTGCCCCCGGGCACATCCTTTTTCCATTTTCCCTGGGAAAGAAAACTCAGCAGTCCAGGTTCCTGATGTCAGTTTGTAGGGCTCCCTTGGGTCTATCAGGGCAGCACAAGTTTGAGGTGGGGACAACTTCGGTGTAGGGTCCATCCTTCGATATAAGGATTCTTTGCAGTCAGTGCCAGGGGCCCCCAGGCACATCCTTTGGCCATTTTCTCTGGGAAAGAAAACTCAGCAGTCCAGGTTCCTGATGTCAGTTTGTAGGGCTCCCTTGGGTCTATCAGGGCAGCACAAGTTTGAGGTGGGGACAACTTCGGTGTGGGGTCCATCCTTCGATATAAGGATTTTTTGCAGTCAGGGCCAGGGGCCCCTGGGCACATCCTTTCTCCATTTTCCCTGGGAAAGAAAACTCAGCAGTCCAGGTTCCTGATGTCAGTTTGTAGGGCTTCCTTGGGTGTATCAGGGCAGCACAAGTTTGAGTTGGGGACAACTTCGGTGTGGGGTGCATCCTTCGATACAAAGATTTTTAGCAGTCAGGGCCAGGGGCCCCAGGGCACATCCTTTTTCCATTTTCCCTGGGAAAGAAAACTCAGCAGTCCAGGTTCCTGATGTCAGTTTGTAGGGCTCCCTTGGGTCTATCAGGACAGCACAAGTTTGAGGTGGGGACAACTTCGGTGTGGGGTCCATCCTTCGATATAAGGATTTTTTGCAGTGAGGTCCCTGCCCAGGGCCAGGGGCCCCTGTGCACATCCTTTTTCCATTTTCCCTGGGAAAGAAAACTCAGCAGTCCAGGTTCCTGATGTCAGTTTGTAGGGCTCCCTTGGGTCTATCAGGGCAGCACAAGTTTGAGGTGGGGACAACTTTGGTGTGGGGTCCATCCTTCGATATAAGGATTTCTTGTTGTGAGGTCCCTGCCAAGGGCCAGGGGCCGCTGGGCACATCCTTTTTCCATTTTCCCTGGGAAAGAAAACTCAGCAGTCCAGGTTCCTGATGTCAGTTTGTAGGGCTCCCTTGGGTCTATCAGGGCAGCACAAGTTTGAGGTGGGGACAACTTCGGTGTGGGGTCCATCCTTCGATATAAGGATTTTTTGAAGTCAGGGCCAGGGGCCCCTGGGCACACCCTTTGGCCATTTTCCCTGGGAAAGAAAACTCAGCAGTCCAGGTTCCTGATGTCAGTTTGTAGGGCTCCCTTGGGTCTATCAGGGCAGCACGAGTTTGAGGTGGGGACAACTTTGGTGTGGGGTCCATCCTTCGATATAAGGATTTTTTGCAGTCATGGCGAGGGGCCCCTGTGCACATCCTTTTTCCATTTTCCCTGGGAAAGAAAACTCAGCAGTCCAGGTTCCTGATGTCAGTTTGTAGGGCTCCCTTGGGTCTATCAGGGCAGCACAAGTTTGAGGTGGGGACAACTTCGGTGTGGGGTCCATCCTTCGATATAAGGATTTTTTGCATTGAGGCCCAGCCCATGTCCAGGGGCCCCTGTGCACATCCTTTTTCCATTTTCCCTGGGAAGGAAAACTCAGCAGTCCAGGTTCCTGATGTCAGTTTGTAGGGCTCCCTTGGGTCTATCAGGGCAGCACAAGTTTGAGGTGGGGACAACTTCGGTGTGGGGTCCATCCTTCGATATAAGGATTTTTTGCAGTCAGGGCCAGGGGCCCCTGGGCACATCCTTTTTCCATTTCCCCTGGGAAAGAAAAGTCAGCAGTCCAGGTTCCTGATGTCAGTTTGTAGGGCTCCCTTGGGTCTATCAGGGCAGCACAAGTTTGAGGTGGGGACAACTTCGGTGTGGGGTCCATCCTTCGATATAAGGATTTTTTGCAGTGAGGTCCCTGCCCAGGGCCAGGGGCCCCTGGGCACATCCTTTTTCCATTTTCCCTGGGAAAGAAAACTCAGCAGTCCAGGTTCCTGATGTCAGTTTATAGGGCTCCCTTGGGTGTATCAGGGCAGCACAATTTTGAGGTGGGGACAACTTCGGTGTGGGGTCCATCCTTCAATATAAGGATTCTTTGCAGTCAGGGCCAGGGGCCCCCTGGCACACCCTTTGGCCATTTTCCCTGGGAAAGAAAACTCAGCAGTCCAGGTTCCTGATGTCAGTTTGTAGGGCTCCCTTGGGTCTATCAGGGCAGCACAAGTTTGAGGTGGGGACAACTTCGGTGTGGGGTCCATCCTTCGATATAAGGATTTTTTGCAGTGAGGCCCTGCCCAGGGCCAGGGGCCCCTGGGCACATCCTTTTTCATTTTCCCTGGGAAAGAAAACTCAGCAGTCCAGGTTCCTGATGTCAGTTTGTAGGGCTCCCTTGGGTGTATCAGGGTAGCACAAGTTTGAGGTGGGGACAACTTCGGTGTGGGGTCCATCCTTCGATATAAGGATTTTTTTCAGTGAGGCCCAGCCCAGGGCCAGGGGCCCCAGGGCACAACCTTTTTCCATTTTCCCTGGGAAAGAAAACTCAGCAGTCCAGGTTCCTGATGTCAGTTTGTAGAGCTCCCTTGGGTCTATCAGGGCAGCACAAGTTTGAGGTGGGGACAACTTCGGTGTGGGGTCCATCCTTCGATATAAGGATTTTTTTCAGTGAGGCCCAGCCCAGGGCCAGGGGCCCCAGGGCACATCCTTTTTCCATTTTCCCTGGGAAAGAAAACTCAGCAGCCCAGGTTCCTGATGTCAGTTTGTAGGGCTCCCTTGGGTGTATCAGAGCTGCACATGTTTGAGGTGGGGACAACTTCGGTGTGGGCTCCATCCTTCGATATAAGGATATTTTGCAGTGAGGTCCCTGTCCAGGGCCACGGGCCCCTGGGCACATCCTTTTTCCATTTTCCCTGGGAAAGAAAACTCAGCAGTCCAAGTTCCTGATGTCAGTTTGTAGGGCTCCCTTGGGTCTATCAGGGTAGCACAAGTTTGAGGTTGCAACAACTTTGGTGTGGGGTGCATCCTTCGATATAAGGATTTTTTGTAGTGAGGTTCCTGTCCAGGGCCAGGGGCCCCTGGGCACATCCTTTTTCCATTTTCCCTGGGAAAGAAAACTCAGCAGTCCAGGTTCCCGATGTCAGTTTGTAGGGCTCCCTTGGGTCTATCAGGGCAGCACAAGTTTGAGGTGGGGACAACTTCGGTGTGGGGTCCATCCTTCGATATAAGGATTCTTTGCAGTCAGGGCCAGGGGCCCCCGGGCACATCCTTTGGCCATTTTCCCTGGGAAAGAAAACTCAGCAGTCCAGGTTCCTGATGTCAGTTTGTAGGGCTCCCTTGGGTCTATCAGGGCAGCACAAGTTTGAGGTGGGGACAACTTCGGTGTGGGGTCCATCCTTCGATATAAGGATTTTTTGCAGTGAGGTTCCTGCCCAGGGCCAGGGGCCCCTGTGCACATCCTTTTTCCATTTTCCCTGGGAAAGAAAACTCAGCAGTCCAGGTTCCTGATGTCAGTTTGTAGGGCTCCCTTGGGTCTATCAGGGCAGCACAAGTTTGAGGTGGGGACAACTTTGGTGTGGGGTCCATCCTTCGATATAAGGATTTCTTGTTGTGAGGTCCCTGCCAAGGGCCAGGGGCCGCTGGGCACATCCTTTTTCCATTTTCCCTGGGAAAGAAAACTCAGCAGTCCAGGTTCCTGATGTCAGTTTGTAGGGCTCCCTTGGGTCTATCAGGGCAGCACAAGTTTGAGGTGGGGACAACTTCGGTGTGGGGTCCATCCTTCGATATAAGGATTCTTTGCAGTCAGGGCCAGGGGCCCCCTGGCACACCCTTTGGCCATTTTCCCTGGGAAAGAAAACTCAGCAGTCCAGGTTCCTGATGTCAGTTTGTAGGGCTCCCTTGGGTCTATCAGGGCAGCACAAGTTTGAGGTGGGGACAACTTCGGTGTGGGGTCCATCCTTCGATATAAGGATTTTTTGCAGTGAGGCCCTGCCCAGGGCCAGGGGCCCCTGGGCACATCCTTTTTCATTTTCCCTGGGAAAGAAAACTCAGCAGTCCAGGTTCCTGATGTCAGTTTGTAGGGCTCCCTTGGGTCTATCAGGGTAGCACAAGTTTGAGGTGGGGACAACTTCGGTGTGGGGTCCATCCTTCGATATAAGGATTTTTTTCAGTGAGGCCCAGCCCAGGGCCAGGGGCCCCAGGGCACAACCTTTTTCCATTTTCCCTGGGAAAGAAAACTCCGCAGTCCAGGTTCCTGATGTCAGTTTGTAGAGCTCCCTTGGGTCTATCAGGGCAGCACAAGTTTGAGGTGGGGACAACTTCGGTGTGGGGTCCATCCTTCGATATAAGGATTTTTTTCAGTGAGGCCCAGCCCAGGGCCAGGGGCCCCAGGGCACATCCTTTTTCCATTTTCCCTGGGAAAGAAAACTCAGCAGTCCAGGTTCCTGATGTCAGTTTGTAGGGCTCCCTTGGGTGTATCAGAGCTGCACATGTTTGAGGTGGGGACAACTTCGGTGTGGGCTCCATCCTTCGATATAAGGATATTTTGCAGTGAGGTCCCTGTCCAGGGCCACGGGCCCCTGGGCACATCCTTTTTCCATTTTCCCTGGGAAAGAAAACTCAGCAGTCCAAGTTCCTGATGTCAGTTTGTAGGGCTCCCTTGGGTCTATCAGGGTAGCACAAGTTTGAGGTTGCAACAACTTTGGTGTGGGGTGCATCCTTCGATATAAGGATTTTTTGTAGTGAGGTTCCTGTCCAGGGCCAGGGGCCCCTGGGCACATCCTTTTTCCATTTTCCCTGGGAAAGAAAACTCAGCAGTCCAGGTTCCCGATGTCAGTTTGTAGGGCTCCCTTGGGTCTATCAGGGCAGCACAAGTTTGAGGTGGGGACAACTTAGGTGTGGGGTCCATACTTCGATATAAGGATTTCTTGTAGTGAGGTCCCTGCCAAGGGCCAGGGGCCCCTGGGCACATCCTTTTTCCATTTTCCCTGGGAAAGAAAACTCAGCAGTCCAGGTTCCCGATGTCAGTTTGTAGGGCTCCCTTGGGTGTATCAGGGCAGCACAAGTTTGAGGTGGGGACAACTTCGGTGTGGGGTCCATCCTTCGATATAAGGATTTTTTGCAGTCAGGGCCAGGGGCTCCTGGGCACATCCTTTTTCCATTTTCCCTGGGAAAGAAAACTCAGCAGTCCAGGTTCCTGATGTCAGTTTGTAGGGCTCCCTTGGGTCTATCAGGGCAGCACAAGTTTGAGGTGGGGACAACTTCGGTGTGGGCTCCATCCTTCGATATAAGGATTTTTTGCAGTCAGGGCCAGGGGCCCAGGGCCAGGTGCCCCCGGGCACATCCTTTTTCCATTTTCCCTGGGAAAGAAAACTCAGCAGTCCAGGTTCCTGATGTCAGTTTGTAGGGCTCCCTTGGGTCTATCAGGGCAGCACAAGTTTGAGGTGGGGACAACTTCGGTGTAGGGTCCATCCTTCGATATAAGGATTCTTTGCAGTCAGTGCCAGGGGCCCCCAGGCACATCCTTTGGCCATTTTCCCTGGGAAAGAAAACTCAGCAGTCCAGGTTCCTGATGTCAGTTTGTAGGGCTCCCTTGGGTCTATCAGGGCAGCACAAGTTTGAGGTGGGGACAACTTCGGTGTGGGGTGCATCCTTCGATATAAGGATTTTTTGCAGTCAGGGCCAGGGGCCCCTGGGCACATCCTTTCTCCATTTTCCCTGGGAAAGAAAACTCAGCAGTCCAGGTTCCTGATGTCAGTTTGTAGGGCTTCCTTGGGTGTATCAGGGCAGCACAAGTTTGAGTTGGGGACAACTTCGGTGTGGGGTGCATCCTTCGATACAAAGATTTTTAGCAGTCAGGGCCAGGGGCCCCAGGGCACATCCTTTTTCCATTTTCCCTGGGAAAGAAAACTCAGCAGTCCAGGTTCCTGATGTCAGTTTGTAGGGCTCCCTTGGGTCTATCAGGACAGCACAAGTTTGAGGTGGGGACAACTTCGGTGTGGGGTCCATCCTTCGATATAAGGATTTTTTGCAGTGAGGTCCCTGCCCAGGGCCAGGGGCCCCTGTGCACATCCTTTTTCCATTTTCCCTGGGAAAGAAAACTCAGCAGTCCAGGTTCCTGATGTCAGTTTGTAGGGCTCCCTTGGGTCTATCAGGGCAGCACAAGTTTGAGGTGGGGACAACTTCGGTGTGGGGTCCATCCTTCGATATAAGGATTTCTTGTTGTGAGGTCCCTGCCAAGGGCCAGGGGCCGCTGGGCACATCCTTTTTCCATTTTCCCTGGGAAAGAAAACTCAGCAGTCCAGGTTCCTGATGTCAGTTTGTAGGGCTCCCTTGGGTCTATCAGGGCAGCACAAGTTTGAGGTGGGGACAACTTCGGTGTGGGGTCCATCCTTCGATATAAGGATTTTTTGAAGTCAGGGCCAGGGGCCCCTGGGCACACCCTTTGGCCATTTTCCCTGGGAAAGAAAACTCAGCAGTCCAGGTTCCTGATGTCAGTTTGTAGGGCTCCCTTGGGTCTATCAGGGCAGCACGAGTTTGAGGTGGGGACAACTTTGGTGTGGGGTCCATCCTTCGATATAAGGATTTTTTGCAGTCATGGCGAGGGGCCCCTGTGCACATCCTTTTTCCATTTTCCCTGGGAAAGAAAACTCAGCAGTCCAGGTACCTGATGTCAGTTTGTAGGGCTCCCTTGGGTCTATCAGGGCAGCACAAGTTTGAGTTGGGGACACCTTCGGTGTGGGGTGCATCCTTCGATACAAAGATTTTTTGCAGTCAGGGCCAGGGGCCCCTGGGCACATCCTTTTTCCATTTTCCCTGGGAAAGAAAACTCAGCAGTCCAGGTTCCTGATGTCAGTTTGTAGGGCTCCCTTGGGTCTATCAGGGCAGCACAAGTTTGAGGTGGGGACAACTTCGGTGTGGGGTCCATCCTTCGATATAAGGATTTTTTGCATTGAGGCCCAGCCCATGTCCAGGGGCCCCTGTGCACATCCTTTTTCCATTTTCCCTGGGAAGGAAAACTCAGCAGTCCAGGTTCCTGATGTCAGTTTGTAGGGCTCCCTTGGGTCTATCAGGGCAGCACAAGTTTGAGGTGGGGACAACTTCGGTGTGGGGTCCATCCTTCGATATAAGGATTTTTTGCAGTCAGGGCCAGGGGCCCCTGGGCACATCCTTTTTCCATTTCCCCTGGGAAAGAAAAGTCAGCTGTCCAGGTTCCTGATGTCAGTTTGTAGGGCTCCCTTGGGTCTATCAGGGCAGCACAAGTTTGAGGTGGGGACAACTTCGGTGTGGGGTCCATCCTTCGATATAAGGATTTTTTGCAGTGAGGTCCCTGCCCAGGGCCAGGGGCCCCTGGGCACATCCTTTTTCCATTTTCCCTGGGAAAGAAAACTCAGCAGTCCAGGTTCCTGATGTCAGTTTATAGGGCTCCCTTGGGTGTATCAGGGCAGCACAAGTTTGAGGTGGGGACAACTTCGGTGTGGGGTCCATCCTTCGATATAAGGATTTTTTTCAGTGAGGCCCAGCCAGGACCAGGGGCCCTAGGGCACATCCTTTTTCCATTTTCCCTGGGAAAGAAAACTCAGCAGTCCCGGTTCCTGATGTCAGTTTGTAGAGCTCCCTTGGGTCTATCAGGTCAGCACAAGTTTGAGGTGGGGACAACTTCGGTGTGGGCTCCATCCTTCGATATAAGGATTTTTTGCAGTGAGGTCCCTGTCCAGGGCCATGGGCCCCTGGGCACATCCTTTTCCCATTTTCCCTGGGAAAGAAAACTCAGCAGTCCAGGTTCCTGATGTCAGTTTGTAGGGCTCCCTTGGGTCTATCAGGGTAGCACAAGTTTGAGGTGGGGACAACTTTGGTGTGGGGTGCATCCTTCGATATAAGGATTTTTTGTAGTGAGGTCCCTGTCCAGGGCCAGGGGCCCCTGGGCACATCCTTTTTCCATTTTCCCTGGGAAAGAAAACTCAGCAGTCCAGGTTCCTGATGTCAGTTTGTAGGGCTCCCTTGGGTCTATCAGGGCAGCACAAGTTTGAGGTGGGGACAACTTCGGTGTGGGGTCCATCCTTCGATATAAGGATTTTTTGCTGTCAGGGCCAGGGGCCCAGGGCCAGGGGCCCCTGGGCACATCCTTTTTCCATTTTCCCTGGGAAAGAAAACTCAGCAGTCCAGGTTCCTGATGTCAGTTTTTTAGGGTTCCCTTGGGTCTATCAGGGCAGCACAAGTTTGAGGTGGGGACAACTTCGGTGTGGGGTCCATCCTTCGATATAAGGATTTTTTGCAGTCAGGGCCAGGGGCCCCTGGGCACATCCTTTTTCCATTTCCCCTGGGAAAGAAAACTCAGCAGTCCAGGTTCCTGATGTCAGTTTGTAGGGCTCCCTTGGGTCTATCAGGGCAGCACAAGTTTGAGGTGGGGACAACTTCGGTGTGGGGTCCATCCTTCGATATAAGGATTTTTTGCAGTGCGGTCCCTGCCCAGGGCCAGGGGCCCCTGTGCACATCCTTTTTCCATTTTCCCTGGGAAAGAAAACTCAGCAGTCCAGGTTCCTGATGTCAGTTTATAGGGCTCCCTTGGGTGTATCAGGGCAGCACAATTTTGAGGACGGGACAACTTCGGTGTGGGGTCCATCCTTCGATATAAGGATTCTTTGCAGTCAGGGCCAGGGGCCCCCTGGCACACCCTTTGGCCATTTTCCCTGGGAAAGAAAACTCAGCAGTCCCGGTTCCTGATGTCAGTTTGTAGAGCTGCCTTGGGTCTATCAGGTCAGCACAAGTTTGAGGTGGGGACAACTTCGGTGTGGGGTCCATCCTTCGATATAAGGATTTTTTGCAGTGAGGTCCCTGCCCAGGGCCAGGGGCCCCTGGGCACATCCTTTTCCCATTTTCCCTGGGAAAGAAAACTCAGCAGTCCAGGTTCCTGATGTCAGTTTGTAGGGCTCCCTTGGGTCTATCAGGGTAGCACAAGTTTGAGGTGGGGACAACTTTGGTGTGGGGTGCATCCTTCGATATAAGGATTTTTTGTAGTGAGGTCCCTGTCCAGGGCCAGGGGCCCCTGGGCACATCCTTTTTCCATTTTCCCTGGGAAAGAAAACTCAGCAGTCCAGGTTCCTGATGTCAGCTTGTAGGGCTCCCTTGGGTCTATCAGGGCAGCACAAGTTTGAGGTGGGGACAACTTCGGTGTGGGGTCCATCCTTCGATATAAGGATTTTTTGCAGTCAGGGCCAGGGGCCCCTGGGCACATCCTTTTTCCATTTTCCCTGGGAAAGAAAACTCAGCAGTCCAGGTTCCTGATGTCAGTTTGTAGGGCTCCCTTGGGTGTATCAGGGCAGTACAAGTTTGAGGTGGGGACAACTTCGGTGTGGGGTCCATCCTTCGATATAAGGATTTTTTGCTGTCAGGGCCAGGGGCCCAGGGCCAGGGGCCCCTGTGCACATCCTTTTTCCATTTTCCCTGGGAAAGAAAACTCAGCAGTCCAGGTTGCTGATGTCAGTTTGTAGGGCTCCCTTGGGTGTATCAGAGCTGCACATGTTTGAGGTGGGGACAACTTCGGTGTGGGCTCCATCCTTCGATATAAGGATATTTTGCAGTGAGGTTCCTGTCCAGGGCCACGGGCCCCTGGGCACATCCTTTTTCCATTTTCCCTGGGAAAGAAAACTCAGCAGTCCAAGTTCCTGATGTCAGTTTGTAGGGCTCCCTTGGGTCTATCAGGGTAGCACAAGTTTGAGGTTGCAACAACTTTGGTGTGGGGTGCATCCTTCGATATAAGGATTTTTTGTAGTGAGGTTCCTGTCCAGGGCCAGGGGCCCCTGGGCCCATCCTTTTTCCATTTTCCCTGGGAAAGAAAACTCAGCAGTCCAGGTTCCCGATGTCAGTTTGTAGGGCTCCCTTGGGTCTATCAGGGCAGCACAAGTTTGAGGTGTGGACAACTTCGGTGTGGGGTCCATCCTTCGATATAAGGATTTCTTGTAGTGAGGTCCCTGCCAAGGGCCAGGGGCCGCTGTGCACATCCTTTTTCCATTTTCCTGGGAAAAAAAACTCAGCACACCAGGTTCCCGATGTCAGTTTGTAGGGCTCCCTTGGGTGTATCAGGGCAGCACAAGTTTGAGGTGGGGACAACTTCGGTGTGGGGTCCATCCTTCGATATAAGGATTTTTTGCAGTCAGGGCCAGGGGCCCCTGGGCACATCCTTTTTCCATTTTCCCTGGGAAAGAAAACTCAGCAGTCCAGGTTCCTGATGTCAGTTTGTAGGGCTCCCTTGGGTCTATCAGGGCAGCACAAATTTGAGGTGGGGACAACTTCGGTGTGGGCTCCATCCTTCGATATAAGGATTTTTTGCAGTCAGGGCCAGGGGCCCCCGGGCACATCCTTTTTCCATTTTCCCTGGGAAAGAAAACTCAGCAGTCCAGGTTCCTGATGTCAGTTTGTAGGGCTCCCTTGGGTCTATCAGGGCAGCACAAGTTTGAGGTGGGGACAACTTCGGTGTGGGGTCCATCCTTCGATATAAGGATTCTTTGCAGTCAGTGCCAGGGGCCCCTGTGCACATCCTTTGGCCATTTTCCCTGGGAAAGAAAACTCAGCAGTCCAGGTTCCTGATGTCAGTTTGTAGGGCTCCCTTGGGTCTATCAGGGCAGCACAAGTTTGAGGTGGTGACAACTTTGGTGTGGGGTCCATCCTTCGATATAAGGATTTTTTGCAGTCAGGGCCAGGGGCCCCTGGTCACATCCTTTCTCCATTTTCCCTGGGAAAGAAAACTCAGCAGTCCAGGTTCCTGATGTCAGTTTGTAGGGCTTCCTTGGGTGTATCAGGGCAGCACAAGTTTGAGTTGGGGACAACTTCGGTGTGGGGTGCATCCTTTGATACAAAGATTTTTTGCAGTCAGGGCCAGGGGCCCCAGGGCACATCCTTTTTCCATTTTCCCTGGGAAAGAAAACTCAGCAGTCCAGGTTCCTGATGTCAGTTTGTAGGGCTCCCTTGGGTCTATCAGGGCAGCACAAGTTTGAGGTGGGGACAACTTCGGTGTGGGGTCCATCCTTCGATATAAGGATTTTTTGCAGTGAGGTCCCTGCCCAGGGCCAGGGGCCCCTGTGCACATCCTTTTTCCATTTTCCCTGGGAAAGAAAACTCAGCAGTCCAGGTTCCTGATGTCAGTTTGTAGGGCTCCCTTGGGTCTATCAGGGCAGCACAAGTTTGAGGTGGGGACAACTTTGGTGTGGGGTCCATCCTTCGATATAAGGATTTCTTGTTGTGAGGTCCCTGCCAAGGGCCAGGGGCCGCTGGGCACATCCTTTTTCCATTTTCCCTGGGAAAGAAAACTCAGCAGTCCAGGTTCCCGATGTCAGTTTGTAGGGCTCCCTTGGGTCTATCAGGGCAGCACAAGTTTGAGGTGGGGACAACTTCGGTGTGGGGTCCATCCTTCGATATAAGGATTTTTTGAAGTCAGGGCCATGGGCCCCTGGGCAGACCCTTTGGCCATTTTCCCTGGGAAAGAAAACTCAGCAGTCCAGGTTCCTGATGTCAGTTTGTAGGGCTCCCTTGGGTGTATCAGGGCAGCACAATTTTGAGGTGGGGACAACTTCGGTGTGGGGTCCATCCTTCGATATAAGGATTTTTTGCAGTGATGTCCCTGCCCAGGGCCAGGGGCCCCTGGGCACATCCTTTTTCCATTTTCCCTGGGAAAGAAAACTCAGCAGTCCAGGTTCCTGATGTCAGTTTATAGGGCTCCCTTGGGTGTATCAGGGCAGCACAATTTTGAGGTGGGGACAACTTCGGTGTGGGGTCCATCCTTCGATATAAGGATTTTTTTCAGTGAGGCCCAGCCCAGGGCCAGGGGCCCCAGGGCACATCCTTTTTCCATTTTCCCTGGGAAAGAAAACTCAGCAGTCCAGGTTCCTGATGTCAGTTTGTAGGGCTCCCTTGGGTGTATCAGAGCTGCACATGTTTGAGGTGGGGACAACTTCGGTGTGGGCTCCATCCTTCGATATAAGGATATTTTGCAGTGAGGTCCTGTCCAGGGCCACGGGCCCCTGGGCACATCCTTTTTCCATTTTCCCTGGGAAAGAAAACTCAGCAGTCCAAGTTCCTGATGTCAGTTTGTAGGGCTCCCTTGGGTCTATCAGGGTAGCACAAGTTTGAGGTTGCAACAATTTTGGTGTGGGGTGCATCCTTCGATATAAGGATTTTTTGCAGTGAGGTTCCTGTCCAGGGCCAGGGGCCCCTGGGCACATCCTTTTTCCATTTTCCCTGGGAAAGAAAACTCAGCAGTCCAGGTTCCTGCTGTCAGTTTGTAGGGCTCCCTTGGGTCTATCAGGGCAGCACAAGTTTGAGGTGGGGACAACTTCGGTGTGGGGTCCATCCTTCGATATAAGGATTCTTTGCAGTCAGTGCCAGGGGCCCCCGGGCACATCCTTTGGCCATTTTCCCTGGGAAAGAAAACTCAGCAGTCCAGGTTCCTGATGTCAGTTTGTAGGGCTCCCTTGGGTCTATCAGGGCAGCACAAGTTTGAGGTGGGGACAACTTCGGTGTGGGGTCCATCCTTCGATATAAGGATTTTTTGCAGTGAGGTCCCTGCCCAGGGCCAGGGGCCCCTGTGCACATCCTTTTTCCATTTTCCCTGGGAAAGAAAACTCAGCAGTCCAGGTTCCTGATGTCAGTTTGTAGGGCTCCCTTGGGTCTATCAGGGCAGCACAAGTTTGAGGTGGGGACAACTTTGGTGTGGGGTCCATCCTTCGATATAAGGATTTCTTGTTGTGAGGTCCCTGCCAAGGGCCAGGGGCCGCTGGGCACATCCTTTTTCCATTTTCCCTGGGAAAGAAAACTCAGCAGTCCAGGTTCCTGATGTCAGTTTGTAGGGCTTCCTTGGGTCTATCAGGGCAGCACAAGTTTGAGGTGGGGACAACTTCGGTGTGGGGTCCATCCTTCGATATAAGGATTTTTTGAAGTCAGGGCCAGGGGCCCCTGGGCACACCCTTTGGCCATTTTCCCTGGGAAAGAAAACTCAGCAGTCCAGGTTCCTGATGTCAGTTTGTAGGGCTCCCTTGGGTCTATCAGGGCAGCACGAGTTTGAGGTGGGGACAACTTTGGTGTGGGGTCCATCCTTCGATATAAGGATTTTTTGCAGTCATGGCGAGGGGCCCCTGTGCACATCCTTTTTCCATTTTCCCTGGGAAAGAAAACTCAGCAGTCCAGGTTCCTGATGTCAGTTTGTAGGGCTCCCTTGGGTCTATCAGGGCAGCACAAGTTTGAGGTGGGGACAACTTCGGTGTGGGGTCCATCCTTCGATATAAGGATTTTTTGCATTGAGGCCCAGCCCATGTCCAGGGGCCCCTGTGCACATCCTTTTTCCATTTTCCCTGGGAAGGAAAACTCAGCAGTCCAGGTTCCTGATGTCAGTTTGTAGGGCTCCCTTGGGTCTATCAGGGCAGCACAAGTTTGAGGTGGGGATAACTTCGGTGTGGGGTCCATCCTTCGATATAAGGATTTTTTGCAGTCAGGGCCAGGGGCCCCTGGGCACATCCTTTTTCCATTTCCCCTGGGAAAGAAAAGTCAGCAGTCCAGGTTCCTGATGTCAGTTTGTAGGGCTCCCTTGGGTCTATCAGGGCAGCACAAGTTTGAGGTGGGGACAACTTCGGTGTGGGGTCCATCCTTCGATATAAGGATTTTTTGCAGTGAGGTCCCTGCCCAGGGCCAGGGGCCCCTGGGCACATCCTTTTTCCATTTTCCCTGGGAAAGAAAACTCAGCAGTCCAGGTTCCTGATGTCAGTTTATAGGGCTCCCTTGGGTGTATCAGGGCAGCACAAGTTTGAGGTGGGGACAACTTCGGTGTGGGGTCCATCCTTCGATATAAGGATTTTTTTCAGTGAGGCCCAGCCAGGACCAGGGGCCCTAGGGCACATCCTTTTTCCATTTTCCCTGGGAAAGAAAACTCAGCAGTCCCGGTTCCTGATGTCAGTTTGTAGAGCTCCCTTGGGTCTATCAGGTCAGCACAAGTTTGAGGTGGGGACAACTTCGGTGTGGGCTCCATCCTTCGATATAAGGATTTTTTGCAGTGAGGTCCCTGTCCAGGGCCATGGGCCCCTGGGCACATCCTTTTCCCATTTTCCCTGGGAAAGAAAACTCAGCAGTCCAGGTTCCTGATGTCAGTTTGTAGGGCTCCCTTGGGTCTATCAGGGTAGCACAAGTTTGAGGTGGGGACAACTTTGGTGTGGGGTGCATCCTTCGATATAAGGATTTTTTGTAGTGAGGTCCCTGTCCAGGGCCAGGGGCCCCTGGGCACATCCTTTTTCCATTTTCCCTGGGAAAGAAAACTCAGCAGTCCAGGTTCCTGATGTCAGTTTGTAGGGCTCCCTTGGGTCTATCAGGGCAGCACAAGTTTGAGGTGGGGACAACTTCGGTGTGGGGTCCATCCTTCGATATAAGGATTTTTTGCTGTCAGGGCCAGGGGCCCAGGGCCAGGGGCCCCTGGGCACATCCTTTTTCCATTTTCCCTGGGAAAGAAAACTCAGCAGTCCAGGTTCCTGATGTCAGTTTTTTAGGGTTCCCTTGGGTCTATCAGGGCAGCACAAGTTTGAGGTGGGGACAACTTCGGTGTGGGGTCCATCCTTCGATATAAGGATTTTTTGCAGTCAGGGCCAGGGGCCCCTGGGCACATCCTTTTTCCATTTCCCCTGGGAAAGAAAACTCAGCAGTCCAGGTTCCTGATGTCAGTTTGTAGGGCTCCCTTGGGTCTATCAGGGCAGCACAAGTTTGAGGTGGGGACAACTTCGGTGTGGGGTCCATCCTTCGATATAAGGATTTTTTGCAGTGCGGTCCCTGCCCAGGGCCAGGGGCCCCTGTGCACATCCTTTTTCCATTTTCCCTGGGAAAGAAAACTCAGCAGTCCAGGTTCCTGATGTCAGTTTATAGGGCTCCCTTGGGTGTATCAGGGCAGCACAATTTTGAGGACGGGACAACTTCGGTGTGGGGTCCATCCTTCGATATAAGGATTCTTTGCAGTCAGGGCCAGGGGCCCCCTGGCACACCCTTTGGCCATTTTCCCTGGGAAAGAAAACTCAGCAGTCCCGGTTCCTGATGTCAGTTTGTAGAGCTCCCTTGGGTCTATCAGGTCAGCACAAGTTTGAGGTGGGGACAACTTCGGTGTGGGGTCCATCCTTCGATATAAGGATTTTTTGCAGTGAGGTCCCTGCCCAGGGCCAGGGGCCCCTGGGCACATCCTTTTTCCATTTTCCCTGGGAAAGAAAACTCAGCAGTCCAGGTTCCTGATGTCAGTTTGTAGGGCTCCCTTGGGTCTATCAGGGTAGCACAAGTTTGAGGTGGGGACAACTTTGGTGTGGGGTGCATCCTTCGATATAAGGATTTTTTGTAGTGAGGTCCCTGTCCAGGGCCAGGGGCCCCTGGGCACATCCTTTTTCCATTTTCCCTGGGAAAGAAAACTCAGCAGTCCAGGTTCCTGATGTCAGCTTGTAGGGCTCCCTTGGGTCTATCAGGGCAGCACAAGTTTGAGGTGGGGACAACTTCGGTGTGGGGTCCATTCTTCGATATAAGGATTTTTTGCAGTCAGGGCCAGGGGCCCCTGGGCACATCCTTTTTCCATTTTCCCTGGGAAAGAAAACTCAGCAGTCCAGGTTCCTGATGTCAGTTTGTAGGGCTCCCTTGGGTGTATCAGGGCAGTACAAGTTTGAGGTGGGGACAACTTCGGTGTGGGGTCCATCCTTCGATATAAGGATTTTTTGCTGTCAGGGCCAGGGGCCCAGGGCCAGGGGCCCCTGTGCACATCCTTTTTCCATTTTCCCTGGGAAAGAAAACTCAGCAGTCCAGGTTGCTGATGTCAGTTTGTAGGGCTCCCTTGGGTGTATCAGAGCTGCACATGTTTGAGGTGGGGACAACTTCGGTGTGGGCTCCATCCTTCGATATAAGGATATTTTGCAGTGAGGTTCCTGTCCAGGGCCACGGGCCCCTGGGCACATCCTTTTTCCATTTTCCCTGGGAAAGAAAACTCAGCAGTCCAAGTTCCTGATGTCAGTTTGTAGGGCTCCCTTGGGTCTATCAGGGTAGCACAAGTTTGAGGTTGCAACAACTTTGGTGTGGGGTGCATCCTTCGATATAAGGATTTTTTGTAGTGAGGTTCCTGTCCAGGGCCAGGGGCCCCTGGGCCCATCCTTTTTCCATTTTCCCTGGGAAAGAAAACTCAGCAGTCCAGGTTCCCGATGTCAGTTTGTAGGGCTCCCTTGGGTCTATCAGGGCAGCACAAGTTTGAGGTGTGGACAACTTCGGTGTGGGGTCCATCCTTCGATATAAGGATTTCTTGTAGTGAGGTCCCTGCCAAGGGCCAGGGGCCGCTGGGCACATCCTTTTTCCATTTTCCTGGGAAAAAAAACTCAGCACACCAGGTTCCCGATGTCAGTTTGTAGGGCTCCCTTGGGTGTATCAGGGCAGCACAAGTTTGAGGTGGGGACAACTTCGGTGTGGGGTCCATCCTTCGATATAAGGATTTTTTGCAGTCAGGGCCAGGGGCCCCTGGGCACATCCTTTTTCCATTTTCCCTGGGAAAGAAAACTCAGCAGTCCAGGTTCCTGATGTCAGTTTGTAGGGCTCCCTTGGGTCTATCAGGGCAGCACAAGTTTGAGGTGGGGACAACTTCGGTGTGGGCTCCATCCTTCGATATAAGGATTTTTTGCAGTCAGGGCCAGGGGCCCCCGGGCACATCCTTTTTCCATTTTCCCTGGGAAAGAAAACTCAGCAGTCCAGGTTCCTGATGTCAGTTTGTAGGGCTCCCTTGGGTCTATCAGGGCAGCACAAGTTTGAGGTGGGGACAACTTCGGTGTGGGGTCCATCCTTCGATATAAGGATTCTTTGCAGTCAGTGCCAGGGGCCCCTGTGCACATCCTTTGGCCATTTTCCCTGGGAAAGAAAACTCAGCAGTCCAGGTTCCTGATGTCAGTTTGTAGGGCTCCCTTGGGTCTATCAGGGCAGCACAAGTTTGAGGTGGTGACAACTTTGGTGTGGGGTCCATCCTTCGATATAAGGATTTTTTGCAGTCAGGGCCAGGGGCCCCTGGTCACATCCTTTCTCCATTTTCCCTGGGAAAGAAAACTCAGCAGTCCAGGTTCCTGATGTCAGTTTGTAGGGCTTCCTTGGGTGTATCAGGGCAGCACAATTTTGAGGTGGGGACAACTTCGGTGTGGGGTCCATCCTTCGATATAAGGATTTTTTTCAGTGAGGCCCAGCCCAGGGCCAGGGGCCCCAGGGCACATCCTTTTTCCATTTTCCCTGGGAAAGAAAACTCAGCAGTCCAGGTTCCTGATGTCAGTTTGTAGGGCTCCCTTGGGTGTATCAGAGCTGCACATGTTTGAGGTGGGGACAACTTCGGTGTGGGCTCCATCCTTCGATATAAGGATATTTTGCAGTGAGGTCCTGTCCAGGGCCACGGGCCCCTGGGCACATCCTTTTTCCATTTTCCCTGGGAAAGAAAACTCAGCAGTCCAAGTTCCTGATGTCAGTTTGTAGGGCTCCCTTGGGTCTATCAGGGTAGCACAAGTTTGAGGTTGCAACAATTTTGGTGTGGGGTGCATCCTTCGATATAAGGATTTTTTGCAGTGAGGTTCCTGTCCAGGGCCAGGGGCCCCTGGGCACATCCTTTTTCCATTTTCCCTGGGAAAGAAAACTCAGCAGTCCAGGTTCCTGCTGTCAGTTTGTAGGGCTCCCTTGGGTCTATCAGGGCAGCACAAGTTTGAGGTGGGGACAACTTCGGTGTGGGGTCCATCCTTCGATATAAGGATTCTTTGCAGTCAGTGCCAGGGGCCCCCGGGCACATCCTTTGGCCATTTTCCCTGGGAAAGAAAACTCAGCAGTCCAGGTTCCTGATGTCAGTTTGTAGGGCTCCCTTGGGTCTATCAGGGCAGCACAAGTTTGAGGTGGGGACAACTTCGGTGTGGGGTCCATCCTTCGATATAAGGATTTTTTGCAGTGAGGTCCCTGCCCAGGGCCAGGGGCCCCTGTGCACATCCTTTTTCCATTTTCCCTGGGAAAGAAAACTCAGCAGTCCAGGTTCCTGATGTCAGTTTGTAGGGCTCCCTTGGGTCTATCAGGGCAGCACAAGTTTGAGGTGGGGACAACTTTGGTGTGGGGTCCATCCTTCGATATAAGGATTTCTTGTTGTGAGGTCCCTGCCAAGGGCCAGGGGCCGCTGGGCACATCCTTTTTCCATTTTCCCTGGGAAAGAAAACTCAGCAGTCCAGGTTCCTGATGTCAGTTTGTAGGGCTTCCTTGGGTCTATCAGGGCAGCTCAAGTTTGAGGTGGGGACAACTTCGGTGTGGGGTCCATCCTTCGATATAAGGATTTTTTGAAGTCAGGGCCAGGGGCCCCTGGGCACACCCTTTGGCCATTTTCCCTGGGAAAGAAAACTCAGCAGTCCAGGTTCCTGATGTCAGTTTGTAGGGCTCCCTTGGGTCTATCAGGGCAGCACGAGTTTGAGGTGGGGACAACTTTGGTGTGGGGTCCATCCTTCGATATAAGGATTTTTTGCAGTCATGGCGAGGGGCCCCTGTGCACATCCTTTTTCCATTTTCCCTGGGAAAGAAAACTCAGCAGTCCAGGTTCCTGATGTCAGTTTGTAGGGCTCCCTTGGGTCTATCAGGGCAGCACAAGTTTGAGGTGGGGACAACTTCGGTGTGGGGTCCATCCTTCGATATAAGGATTTTTTGCATTGAGGCCCAGCCCATGTCCAGGGGCCCCTGTGCACATCCTTTTTCCATTTTCCCTGGGAAGGAAAACTCAGCAGTCCAGGTTCCTGATGTCAGTTTGTAGGGCTCCCTTGGGTCTATCAGGGCAGCACAAGTTTGAGGTGGGGACAACTTCGGTGTGGGGTCCATCCTTCGATATAAGGATTTTTTGCAGTCAGGGCCAGGGGCCCCTGGGCACATCCTTTTTCCATTTCCCCTGGGAAAGAAAAGTCAGCAGTCCAGGTTCCTGATGTCAGTTTGTAGGGCTCCCTTGGGTCTATCAGGGCAGCACAAGTTTGAGGTGGGGACAACTTCGGTGTGGGGTCCATCCTTCGATATAAGGATTTTTTGCAGTGAGGTCCCTGCCCAGGGCCAGGGGCCCCTGGGCACATCCTTTTTCCATTTTCCCTGGGAAAGAAAACTCAGCAGTCCAGGTTCCTGATGTCAGTTTATAGGGCTCCCTTGGGTGTATCAGGGCAGCACAAGTTTGAGGTGGGGACAACTTCGGTGTGGGGTCCATCCTTCGATATAAGGATTCTTTGCAGTCAGGGCCAGGGGCCCCCTGGCACACCCTTTGGCCATTTTCCCTGGGAAAGAAAACTCAGCAGTCCAGGTTCCTGATGTCAGTTTGTAGGGCTCCCTTGGGTATATCAGGGCAGCACAAGTTTGAGGTGGGGACAACTTCGGTGTGGGGTCCATCCTTCGATATAAGGATTTTTTGCAGTGAGGCCCTGCCCAGGGCCAGGGGCCCCTGGGCACATCCTTTTTCATTTTCCCTGGGAAAGAAAACTCAGCAGTCCAGGTTCCTGATGTCAGTTTGTAGGGCTCCCTTGGGTCTATCAGGGTAGCACAAGTTTGAGGTGGGGACAACTTTGGTGTGGGGTCCATCCTTCGATATAAGGATTTTTTTCAGTGAGGCCCAGCCCAGGGCCAGGGGCCCCAGGGCACATCCTTTTTCCATTTTCCCTGGGAAAGAAAACTCCGCAGTCCAGGTTCCAGATGTCAGTTTGTAGAGCTCCCTTGGGTCTATCAGGGCAGCACAAGTTTGAGGTGGGGACAACTTCGGTGTGGGCTCCATCCTTCGATATAAGGATTTTTTGCAGTCAGGGCCAGGGGCCCAGGGCCAGGTGCCCCCGGGCACATCCTTTTTCCATTTTCCCTGGGAAAGAAAACTCAGCAGTCCAGGTTCCTGATGTCAGTTTGTAGGGCTCCCTTGGGTCTATCAGGGCAGCACAAGTTTGAGGTGGGGACAACTTCGGTGTGGGGTCCATCCTTCGATATAAGGATTCTTTGCAGTCAGTGCCAGGGGCCCCACGGCACATCCTTTGGCCATTTACCCTGGGAAAGAAAACTCAGCAGTCCAGGTTCCTGATGTCAGTTTGTAGGGCTCCCTTGGGTCTATCAGGGCAGCACAAGTTTGAGGTGGGGACAACTTTGGTGTGGGGTCCATCCTTCGATATAAGGATTTTTTGCAGTCAGGGCCAGGGGCCCCTGGGCACATCCTTTCTCCATTTTCCCTGGGAAAGAAAACTCAGCAGTCCAGGTTCCTGATGTCAGTTTGTAGGGCTTCCTTGGGTGTATCAGGGCAGCACAAGTTTGAGTTGGGGACAACTTCGGTGTGGGGTGCATCCTTCGATACAAAGATTTTTAGCAGTCAGGGCCAGGGGCCCCAGGGCACATCCTTTTTCCATTTTCCCTGGGAAAGAAAACTCAGCAGTCCAGGTTCCTGATGTCAGTTTGTAGGGCTCCCTTGGGTCTATCAGGACAGCACAAGTTTGAGGTGGGGACAACTTCGGTGTGGGGTCCATCCTTCGATATAAGGATTTTTTGCAGTGAGGTCCCTGCCCAGGGCCAGGGGCCCCTGTGCACATCCTTTTTCCATTTTCCCTGGGAAAGAAAACTCAGCAGTCCAGGTTCCTGATGTCAGTTTGTAGGGCTCCCTTGGGTCTATCAGGGCAGCACAAGTTTGAGGTGGGGACAACTTTGGTGTGGGGTCCATCCTTCGATATAAGGATTTCTTGTTGTGAGGTCCCTGCCAAGGGCCAGGGGCCGCTGGGCACATCCTTTTTCCATTTTCCCTGGGAAAGAAAACTCAGCAGTCCAGGTTCCTGATGTCAGTTTGTAGGGCTCCCTTGGGTCTATCAGGGCAGCACAAGTTTGAGGTGGGGACAACTTCGGTGTGGGGTCCATCCTTCGATATAAGGATTTTTTGAAGTCAGGGCCAGGGGCCCCTGGGCACACCCTTTGGCCATTTTCCCTGGGAAAGAAAACTCAGCAGTCCAGGTTCCTGATGTCAGTTTGTAGGGCTCCCTTGGGTCTATCAGGGCAGCACGAGTTTGAGGTGGGGACAACTTTGGTGTGGGGTCCATCCTTCGATATAAGGATTTTTTGCAGTCATGGCGAGGGGCCCCTGTGCACATCCTTTTTCCATTTTCCCTGGGAAAGAAAACTCAGCAGTCCAGGTACCTGATGTCAGTTTGTAGGGCTCCCTTGGGTCTATCAGGGCAGCACAAGTTTGAGTTGGGGACACCTTCGGTGTGGGGTGCATCCTTCGATACAAAGATTTTTTGCAGTCAGGGCCAGGGGCCCCTGGGCACATCCTTTTTCCATTTTCCCTGGGAAAGAAAACTCAGCAGTCCAGGTTCCTGATGTCAGTTTGTAGGGCTCCCTTGGGTCTATCAGGGCAGCACAAGTTTGAGGTGGGGACAACTTCGGTGTGGGGTCCATCCTTCGATATAAGGATTTTTTGCATTGAGGCCCAGCCCATGTCCAGGGGCCCCTGTGCACATCCTTTTTCCATTTTCCCTGGGAAGGAAAACTCAGCAGTCCAGGTTCCTGATGTCAGTTTGTAGGGCTCCCTTGGGTCTATCAGGGCAGCACAAGTTTGAGGTGGGGACAACTTCGGTGTGGGGTCCATCCTTCGATATAAGGATTTTTTGCAGTCAGGGCCAGGGGCCCCTGGGCACATCCTTTTTCCATTTCCCCTGGGAAAGAAAAGTCAGCAGTCCAGGTTCCTGATGTCAGTTTGTAGGGCTCCCTTGGGTCTATCAGGGCAGCACAAGTTTGAGGTGGGGACAACTTCGGTGTGGGGTCCATCCTTCGATATAAGGATTTTTTGCAGTGAGGTCCCTGCCCAGGGCCAGGGGCCCCTGTGCACATCCTTTTTCCATTTTCCCTGGGAAGGAAAACTCAGCAGTCCAGGTTCCTGATGTCAGTTTGTAGGGCTCCCTTGGGTGTATCAGGGCAGCACAAGTTTGAGGTGGGGACAACTTCGGTGTGGGGTCCATCCTTCGATATAAGGATTTTTTTCAGTGAGGCCCAGCCAGGACCAGGGGCCCTAGGGCACATCCTTTTTCCATTTTCCCTGGGAAAGAAAACTCAGCAGTCCCGGTTCCTGATGTCATTTTGTAGAGCTCCCTTGGGTCTATCAGGTCAGCACAAGTTTGAGGTGGGGACAACTTCGGTGTGGGCTCCATCCTTCGATATAAGGATTTTTTGCAGTGAGGTCCCTGTCCAGGGCCATGGGCCCCTGGGCACATCCTTTTCCCATTTTCCCTGGGAAAGAAAACTCAGCAGTCCAGGTTCCTGATGTCAGTTTGTAGGGCTCCCTTGGGTCTATCAGGGTAGCACAAGTTTGAGGTGGGGACAACTTTGGTGTGGGGTGCATCCTTCGATATAAGGATTTTTTGTAGTGAGGTCCCTGTCCAGGGCCAGGGGCCCCTGGGCACATCCTTTTTCCATTTTCCCTGGGAAAGAAAACTCAGCAGTCCAGGTTCCTGATGTCAGTTTGTAGGGCTCCCTTGGGTCTATCAGGGCAGCACAAGTTTGAGGTGGGGACAACTTCGGTGTGGGGTCCATCCTTCGATATAAGGATTTTTTGCTGTCAGGGCCAGGGGCCCAGGGCCAGGGGCCCCTGGGCACATCCTTTTTCCATTTTCCCTGGGAAAGAAAACTCAGCAGTCCAGGTTCCTGATGTCAGTTTGTAGGGTTCCCTTGGGTCTATCAGGGCAGCACAAGTTTGAGGTGGGGACAACTTCGGTGTGGGGTCCATCCTTCGATATAAGGATTTTTTGCAGTCAGGGCCAGGGGCCCCTGGGCACATCCTTTTTCCATTTCCCCTGGGAAAGAAAACTCAGCAGTCCAGGTTCCTGATGTCAGTTTGTAGGGCTCCCTTGGGTCTATCAGGGCAGCACAAGTTTGAGGTGGGGACAACTTCGGTGTGGGGTCCATCCTTCGATATAAGGATTTTTTGCAGTGAGGTCCCTGTCCAGGGCCAGGGGCCCCTGGGCACATCCTTTTTCCATTTTCCCTGGGAAAGAAAACTCAGCAGTCCAGGTTCCTGATGTCAGTTTATAGGGCTCCCTTGGGTGTATCAGGGCAGCACAAGTTTGAGGTGGGGACAACTTCGGTGTGGGGTCCATCCTTCGATATAAGGATTCTTTGCAGTCAGGGCCAGGGGCCCCCTGGCACACCCTTTGGCCATTTTCCCTGGGAAAGAAAACTCAGCAGTCCAGGTTCCTGATGTCAGTTTGTAGGGCTCCCTTGGGTCTATCAGGGCAGCACAAGTTTGAGGTGGGGACAACTTCGGTGTGGGGTCCATCCTTCGATATAAGGATTTTTTTCAGTGAGGCCCAGGCAGGAGCAGGGGCCCTAGGGCACATCCTTTTTCCATTTTCCCTGGGAAAGAAAACTCAGCAGTCCAGGTTCCTGATGTCAGTTTGTAGGGCTCCCTTGGGTCTATCAGGGTAGCACAAGTTTGAGGTGGGGACAACTTTGGTGTGGGGTCCATCCTTCGATATAAGGATTTTTTTCAGTGAGGCCCAGCCCAGGGTCAGGGGCCCCAGGGCACAACCTTTTTCCATTTTCCCTGGGAAAGAAAACTCCGCAGTCCAGGTTCCTGATGTCAGTTTGTAGAGCTCCCTTGGGTCTATCAGGGCAGCACAAGTTTGAGGTGGGGACAACTTCGGTGTGGGGTCCATCCTTCGATATAAGGATTTTTTTCAGTGAGGCCCAGCCCAGGGCCAGGGGCCCCAGGGCACATCCTTTTTCCATTTCCCCTGGGAAAGAAAACTCAGCAGTCCAGGTTCCTGATGTCAGTTTGTAGGGCTCCCTTGGGTGTATCAGAGCTGCACATGTTTGAGGTGGGGACAACTTCGGTGTGGGCTCCATCCTTCGATATAAGGATATTTTGCAGTGAGGTTCCTGTCCCGGGCCACGGGCCCCTGGGCACATCCTTTTTCCATTTTCCCTGGGAAAGAAAACTCAGCAGTCCAAGTTCCTGATGTCAGTTTGTAGGGCTCCCTTGGGTCTATCAGGGTAGCACAAGTTTGAGGTTGCAACAACTTTGGTGTGGGGTGCATCCTTCGATATAAGGATTTTTTGTAGTGAGGTTCCTGTCCAGGGCCAGGGGTCCCTGGGCACATCCTTTTTCCATTTTCCCTGGGAAAGAAAACTCAGCAGTCCAGGTTCCCGATGTCAGTTTGTAGGGCTCCCTTGGGTCTATCAGGGCAGCACAAGTTTGAGGTGGGGACAACTTAGGTGTGGGGTCCATACTTCGATATAAGGATTTCTTGTAGTGAGGTCCCTGCCAAGGGCCAGGGGCCCCTGGGCACATCCTTTTTCCATTTTCCCTGGGAAAGAAAACTCAGCAGTCCAGGTTCCCGATGTCAGTTTGTAGGGCTCCCTTGGGTGTATCAGGGCAGCACAAGTTTGAGGTGGGGACAACTTCGGTGTGGGGTCCATCCTTCGATATAAGGATTTTTTGCAGTCAGGGCCAGGGGCTCCTGGGCACATCCTTTTTCCATTTTCCCTGGGAAAGAAAACTCAGCAGTCCAGGTTCCTGATGTCAGTTTGTAGGGCTCCCTTGGGTCTATCAGGGCAGCACAAGTTTGAGGTGGGGACAACTTCGGTGTGGGCTCCATCCTTCGATATAAGGATTTTTTGCAGTCAGGGCCAGGGGCCCAGGGCCAGGTGCCCCCGGGCACATCCTTTTTCCATTTTCCCTGGGAAAGAAAACTCAGCAGTCCAGGTTCCTGATGTCAGTTTGTAGGGCTCCCTTGGGTCTATCAGGGCAGCACAAGTTTGAGGTGGGGACAACTTCGGTGTGGGGTCCATCCTTCGATATAAGGATTCTTTGCAGTCAGTGCCAGGGGCCCCCAGGCACATCCTTTGGCCATTTTCCCTGGGAAAGAAAACTCAGCAGTCCAGGTTCCTGATGTCAGTTTGTAGGGCTCCCTTGGGTCTATCAGGGCAGCACAAGTTTGAGGTGGGGACAACTTTGGTGTGGGGTCCATCCTTCGATATAAGGATTTTTTGCAGTCAGGGCCAGGGGCCCCTGGGCACATCCTTTCTCCATTTTCCCTGGGAAAGAAAACTCAGCAGTCCAGGTTCCTGATGTCAGTTTGTAGGGCTTCCTTGGGTGTATCAGGGCAGCACAAGTTTGAGTTGGGGACAACTTCGGTGTGGGGTGCATCCTTCGATACAAAGATTTTTAGCAGTCAGGGCCAGGGGCCCCAGGGCACATCCTTTTTCCATTTTCCCTGGGAAAGAAAACTCAGCAGTCCAGGTTCCTGATGTCAGTTTGTAGGGCTCCCTTGGGTCTATCAGGACAGCACAAGTTTGAGGTGGGGACAACTTCGGTGTGGGGTCCATCCTTCGATATAAGGATTTTTTGCAGTGAGGTCCCTGCCCAGGGCCAGGGGCCCCTGTGCACATCCTTTTTCCATTTTCCCTGGGAAAGAAAACTCAGCAGTCCAGGTTCCTGATGTCAGTTTGTAGGGCTCCCTTGGGTCTATCAGGGCAGCACAAGTTTGAGGTGGGGACAACTTTGGTGTGGGGTCCATCCTTCGATATAAGGATTTCTTGTTGTGAGGTCCCTGCCAAGGGCCAGGGGCCGCTGGGCACATCCTTTTTCCATTTTCCCTGGGAAAGAAAACTCAGCAGTCCAGGTTCCTGATGTCAGTTTGTAGGGCTCCCTTGGGTCTATCAGGGCAGCACAAGTTTGAGGTGGGGACAACTTCGGTGTGGGGTCCATCCTTCGATATAAGGATTTTTTGAAGTCAGGGCCAGGGGCCCCTGGGCACACCCTTTGGCCATTTTCCCTGGGAAAGAAAACTCAGCAGTCCAGGTTCCTGATGTCAGTTTGTAGGGCTCCCTTGGGTCTATCAGGGCAGCACGAGTTTGAGGTGGGGACAACTTTGGTGTGGGGTCCATCCTTCGATATAAGGATTTTTTGCAGTCATGGCGAGGGGCCCCTGGGCACATCCTTTTTCCATTTTCCCTGGGAAAGAAAACTCAGCAGTCCAGGTACCTGATGTCAGTTTGTAGGGCTCCCTTGGGTCTATCAGGGCAGCACAAGTTTGAGTTGGGGACACCTTCGGTGTGGGGTGCATCCTTCGATACAAAGATTTTTTGCAGTCAGGGCCAGGGGCCCCTGGGCACATCCTTTTTCCATTTTCCCTGGGAAAGAAAACTCAGCAGTCCAGGTTCCTGATGTCAGTTTGTAGGGCTCCCTTGGGTCTATCAGGGCAGCACAAGTTTGAGGTGGGGACAACTTCGGTGTGGGGTCCATCCTTCGATATAAGGATTTTTTGCATTGAGGCCCAGCCCATGTCCAGGGGCCCCTGTGCACATCCTTTTTCCATTTTCCCTGGGAAGGAAAACTCAGCAGTCCAGGTTCCTGATGTCAGTTTGTAGGGCTCCCTTGGGTCTATCAGGGCAGCACAAGTTTGAGGTGGGGACAACTTCGGTGTGGGGTCCATCCTTCGATATAAGGATTTTTTGCAGTCAGGGCCAGGGGCCCCTGGGCACATCCTTTTTCCATTTCCCCTGGGAAAGAAAACTCAGCAGTCCAGGTTCCTGATGTCAGTTTGTAGGGCTCCCTTGGGTCTATCAGGGCAGCACAAGTTTGAGGTGGGGACAACTTCGGTGTGGGGTCCATCCTTCGATATAAGGATTTTTTGCAGTGAGGTCCCTGCCCAGGGCCAGGGGCCCCTGGGCACATCCTTTTTCCATTTTCCCTGGGAAAGAAAACTCAGCAGTCCAGGTTCCTGATGTCAGTTTATAGGGCTCCCTTGGGTGTATCAGGGCAGCACAAGTTTGAGGTGGGGACAACTTCGGTGTGGGGTCCATCCTTCGATATAAGGATTTTTTTCAGTGAGGCCCAGCCAGGACCAGGGGCCCTAGGGCACATCCTTTTTCCATTTTCCCTGGGAAAGAAAACTCAGCAGTCCCGGTTCCTGATGTCAGTTTGTAGAGCTCCCTTGGGTCTATCAGGGCAGCACAAGTTTGAGGTGGGGACAACTTCGGTGTGGGGTCCATCCTTCGATATAAGGATTTTTTTCAGTGAGGCCCAGGCAGGAGCAGGGGCCCTAGGGCACATCCTTTTTCCATTTTCCCTGGGAAAGAAAACTCAGCAGTCCCGGTTCCTGATGTCAGTTTGTAGAGCTCCCTTGGGTCTATCAGGTCAGCACAAGTTTGAGGTGGGGACAACTTCGGTGTGGGGTCCATCCTTCGATATAAGGATTTTTTGCAGTGAGGTCCCTGCCCAGGGCCAGGGGCCCCTGGGCACATCCTTTTCCCATTTTCCCTGGGAAAGAAAACTCAGCAGTCCAGGTTCCTGATGTCAGTTTGTAGGGCTCCCTTGGGTCTATCAGGGTAGCACAAGTTTGAGGTGGGGACAACTTTGGTGTGGGGTGCATCCTTCGATATAAGGATTTTTTGTAGTGAGGTCCCTGTCCAGGGCCAGGGGCCCCTGGGCACATCCTTTTTCCATTTTCCCTGGGAAAGAAAACTCAGCAGTCCAGGTTCCTGATGTCAGCTTGTAGGGCTCCCTTGGGTCTATCAGGGCAGCACAAGTTTGAGGTGGGGACAACTTCGGTGTGGGGTCCATTCTTCGATATAAGGATTTTTTGCAGTCAGGGCCAGGGGCCCCTGGGCACATCCTTTTTCCATTTTCCCTGGGAAAGAAAACTCGGCAGTCCAGGTTCCTGATGTCAGTTTGTAGGGCTCCCTTGGGTGTATCAGGGTAGTACAAGTTTGAGGTGGGGACAACTTCGGTGTGGGGTCCATCCTTCGATATAAGGATTTTTTGCTGTCAGGGCCAGGGGCCCAGGGCCAGGGGCCCCTGTGCACATCCTTTTTCCATTTTCCCTGGGAAAGAAAACTCAGCAGTCCAGGTTCCTGATGTCAGTTTGTAGGGCTCCCTTGGGTGTATCAGAGCTGCACATGTTTGAGGTGGGGACAACTTCGGTGTGGGCTCCATCCTTCGATATAAGGATATTTTGCAGTGAGGTTCCTGTCCAGGGCCACGGGCCCCTGGGCACATCCTTTTTCCATTTTCCCTGGGAAATAAAACTCAGCAGTCCAAGTTCCTGATGTCAGTTTGTAGGGCTCCCTTGGGTCTATCAGGGTAGCACAAGTTTGAGGTTGCAACAACTTTGGTGTGGGGTGCATCCTTCGATATAAGGATTTTTTGTAGTGAGGTTCCTGTCCAGGGCCAGGGGCCCCTGGGCCCATCCTTTTTCCATTTTCCCTGGGAAAGAAAACTCAGCAGTCCAGGTTCCCGATGTCAGTTTGTAGGGCTCCCTTGGGTCTATCAGGGCAGCACAAGTTTGAGGTGTGGACAACTTCGGTGTGGGGTCCATCCTTCGATATAAGGATTTCTTGTAGTGAGGTCCCTGCCAAGGGCCAGGGGCCCCTGGGCACATCCTTTTTCCATTTTCCCTGGGAAAGAAAACTCAGCAGTCCAGGTTCCCGATGTCAGTTTGTAGGGCTCCCTTGGGTGTATCAGGGCAGCACAAGTTTGAGGTGGGGACAACTTCGGTGTGGGGTCCATCCTTCGATATAAGGATTTTTTGCAGTCAGGGCCAGGGGCTCCTGGGCACATCCTTTTTCCATTTTCCCTGGGAAAGAAAACTCAGCAGTCCAGGTTCCTGATGTCAGTTTGTAGGGCTCCCTTGGGTCTATCAGGGCAGCACAAGTTTGAGGTGGGGACAACTTCGGTGTGGGCTCCATCCTTCGATATAAGGATTTTTTGCAGTCAGGGCCAGGGGCCCAGGGCCAGGTGCCCCCGGGCACATCCTTTTTCCATTTTCCCTGGGAAAGAAAACTCAGCAGTCCAGGTTCCTGATGTCAGTTTGTAGGGCTCCCTTGGGTCTATCAGGGCAGCACAAGTTTGAGGTGGGGACAACTTCGGTGTGGGGTCCATCCTTCGATATAAGGATTCTTTGCAGTCAGTGCCAGGGGCCCCCAGGCACATCCTTTGGCCATTTTCCCTGGGAAAGAAAACTCAGCAGTCCAGGTTCCTGATGTCAGTTTGTAGGGCTCCCTTGGGTCTATCAGGGCAGCACAAGTTTGAGGTGGGGACAACTTTGGTGTGGGGTCCATCCTTCGATATAAGGATTTTTTGCAGTCAGGGCCAGGGGCCCCTGGGCACATCCTTTCTCCATTTTCCCTGGGAAAGAAAACTCAGCAGTCCAGGTTCCTGATGTCAGTTTGTAGGGCTTCCTTGGGTGTATCAGGGCAGCACAAGTTTGAGTTGGGGACAACTTCGGTGTGGGGTGCATCCTTCGATACAAAGATTTTTAGCAGTCAGGGCCAGGGGCCCCAGGGCACATCCTTTTTCCATTTTCCCTGGGAAAGAAAACTCAGCAGTCCAGGTTCCTGATGTCAGTTTGTAGGGCTCCCTTGGGTCTATCAGGACAGCACAAGTTTGAGGTGGGGACAACTTCGGTGTGGGGTCCATCCTTCGATATAAGGATTTTTTGCAGTGAGGTCCCTGCCCAGGGCCAGGGGCCCCTGTGCACATCCTTTTTCCATTTTCCCTGGGAAAGAAAACTCAGCAGTCCAGGTTCCTGATGTCAGTTTGTAGGGCTCCCTTGGGTCTATCAGGGCAGCACAAGTTTGAGGTGGGGACAACTTTGGTGTGGGGTCCATCCTTCGATATAAGGATTTCTTGTTGTGAGGTCCCTGCCAAGGGCCAGGGGCCGCTGGGCACATCCTTTTTCCATTTTCCCTGGGAAAGAAAACTCAGCAGTCCAGGTTCCTGATGTCAGTTTGTAGGGCTCCCTTGGGTCTATCAGGGCAGCACAAGTTTGAGGTGGGGACAACTTCGGTGTGGGGTCCATCCTTCGATATAAGGATTTTTTGAAGTCAGGGCCAGGGGCCCCTGGGCACACCCTTTGGCCATTTTCCCTGGGAAAGAAAACTCAGCAGTCCAGGTTCCTGATGTCAGTTTGTAGGGCTCCCTTGGGTCTATCAGGGCAGCACGAGTTTGAGGTGGGGACAACTTTGGTGTGGGGTCCATCCTTCGATATAAGGATTTTTTGCAGTCATGGCGAGGGGCCCCTGTGCACATCCTTTTTCCATTTTCCCTGGGAAAGAAAACTCAGCAGTCCAGGTACCTGATGTCAGTTTGTAGGGCTCCCTTGGGTCTATCAGGGCAGCACAAGTTTGAGGTGGGGACAACTTCGGTGTGGGGTCCATCCTTCGATACAAAGATTTTTTGCAGTCAGGGCCAGGGGCCCCTGGGCACATCCTTTTTCCATTTTCCCTGGGAAAGAAAACTCAGCAGTCCAGGTTCCTGATGTCAGTTTGTAGGGCTCCCTTGGGTCTATCAGGGCAGCACAAGTTTGAGGTGGGGACAACTTCGGTGTGGGGTCCATCCTTCGATATAAGGATTTTTTGCATTGAGGCCCAGCCCATGTCCAGGGGCCCCTGTGCACATCCTTTTTCCATTTTCCCTGGGAAGGAAAACTCAGCAGTCCAGGTTCCTGATGTCAGTTTGTAGGGCTCCCTTGGGTCTATCAGGGCAGCACAAGTTTGAGGTGGGGACAACTTCGGTGTGGGGTCCATCCTTCGATATAAGGATTTTTTTCAGTGAGGCCCAGCCAGGACCAGGGGCCCTAGGGCACATCCTTTTTCCATTTTCCCTGGGAAAGAAAACTCAGCAGTCCCCGTTCCTGATGTCAGTTTGTAGAGCTCCCTTGGGTCTATCAGGGCAGCACAAGTTTGAGGTTGGGACAACTTCGGTGTGGGGTCCATCCTTCGATATAAGGATTTTTTTCAGTGAGGCCCAGGCAGGAGCAGGGGCCCTAGGGCACATCCTTTTTCCATTTTCCCTGGGAAAGAAAACTCAGCAGTCCCGGTTCCTGATGTCAGTTTGTAGAGCTCCCTTGGGTCTATCAGGTCAGCACAAGTTTGAGGTGGGGACAACTTCGGTGTGGGGTCCATCCTTCGATATAAGGATTTTTTGCAGTGAGGTCCCTGCCCAGGGCCAGGGGCCCCTGGGCACATCCTTTTCCCATTTTCCCTGGGAAAGAAAACTCAGCAGTCCAGGTTCCTGATGTCAGTTTGTAGGGCTCCCTTGGGTCTATCAGGGTAGCACAAGTTTGAGGTGGGGACAACTTTGGTGTGGGGTGCATCCTTCGATATAAGGATTTTTTGTAGTGAGGTCCCTGTCCAGGGCCAGGGGCCCCTGGGCACATCCTTTTTCCATTTTCCCTGGGAAAGAAAACTCAGCAGTCCAGGTTCCTGATGTCAGTTTGTAGGGCTCCCTTGGGTCTATCAGGGCAGCACAAGTTTGAGGTGGGGACAACTTCGGTGTGGGGTCCATTCTTCGATATAAGGATTTTTTGCAGTCAGGGCCAGGGGCCCCTGGGCACATCCTTTTTCCATTTTCCCTGGGAAAGAAAACTCGGCAGTCCAGGTTCCTGATGTCAGTTTGTAGGGCTCCCTTGGGTGTATCAGGGCAGTACAAGTTTGAGGTGGGGACAACTTCGGTGTGGGGTCCATCCTTCGATATAAGGATTTTTTGCTGTCAGGGCCAGGGGCCCAGGTCCAGGGGCCCCTGTGCACATCCTTTTTCCATTTTCCCTGGGAAAGAAAACTCAGCAGTCCAGGTTCCTGATGTCAGTTTGTAGGGCTCCCTTGGGTTTATCAGGGCAGCACAAGTTTGAGGTGGGGACAACTTCGGTGTGGGGTCCATCCTTCGATATAAGGATTCTTTGCAGTCAGTGCCAGGGGCCCCCGGGCACATCCTTTGGCCATTTTCCCTGGGAAAGAAAACTCAGCAGTCCAGGTTCCTGATGTCAGTTTGTAGGGCTCCCTTGGGTCTATCAGGGCAGCACAAGTTTGAGGTGGGGACAACTTCGGTGTGGGGTCCATCCTTCGATATAAGGATTCTTTGCAGTCAGTGCCAGGGGCCCCTGGGCACACCCTTTGGCCATTTTCCCTGGGAAAGAAAACTCAGCAGTCCAGGTTCCTGATGTCAGTTTGTAGGGCTCCCTTGGGTCTATCAGGGCAGCACGAGTTTGAGGTGGGGACAACTTTGGTGTGGGGTCCATCCTTCGATATAAGGATTTTTTGCAGTCATGGCGAGGGGCCCCTGTGCACATCCTTTTTCCATTTTCCCTGGGAAAGAAAACTCAGCAGTCCAGGTTCCTGATGTCAGTTTGTAGGGCTCCCTTGGGTGTATCAGGGCAGCACAAGTTTGAGTTGGGGACACCTTCGGTGTGGGGTGCATCCTTCGATACAAAGATTTTTTGCAGTCAGGGCCAGGGGCCCCTGTGCACATCCTTTTTCCATTTTCCCTGGGAAAGAAAACTCAGCAGTCCAGGTTCCTGATGTCAGTTTGTAGGGCTCCCTTGGGTCTATCAGGGCAGCACAAGTTTGAGGTGGGGACAACTTCGGTGTGGGGTCCATCCTTCGATATAAGGATTTTTTGCATTGAGGCCCAGCCCATGTCCAGGGGCCCCTGTGCACATCCTTTTTCCATTTTCCCTGGGAAGGAAAACTCAGCAGTCCAGGTTCCTGATGTCAGTTTGTAGGGCTCCCTTGGGTCTATCAGGGCAGCACAAGTTTGAGGTGGGGACAACTTCGGTGTGGGGTCCATCCTTCGATATAAGGATTTTTTGCAGTCAGGGCCAGGGGCCCCTGGGCACATCCTTTTTCCATTTCCCCTGGGAAAGAAAAGTCAGCAGTCCAGGTTCCTGATGTCAGTTTGTAGGGCTCCCTTGGGTCTATCAGGGCAGCACAAGTTTGAGGTGGGGACAACTTCGGTGTGGGGTCCATCCTTCGATATAAGGATTTTTTGCAGTGAGGTCCCTGCCCAGGGCCAGGGGCCCCTGGGCACATCCTTTTTCCATTTTCCCTGGGAAAGAAAACTCAGCAGTCCAGGTTCCTGATGTCAGTTTATAGGGCTCCCTTGGGTGTATCAGGGCAGCACAAGTTTGAGGTGGGGACAACTTCGGTGTGGGGTCCATCCTTCGATATAAGGATTCTTTGCAGTCAGGGCCAGGGGCCCCCTGGCACACCCTTTGGCCATTTTCCCTGGGAAAGAAAACTCAGCAGTCCAGGTTCCTGATGTCAGTTTGTAGGGCTCCCTTGGGTCTATCAGGGCAGCACAAGTTTGAGGTGGGGACAACTTCGGTGTGTGGTCCATCCTTCGATATAAGGATTTTTTTCAGTGAGGCCCAGCCAGGACCAGGGGCCCTAGGGCACATCCTTTTTCCATTTTCCCTGGGAAAGAAAACTCAGCAGTCACGGTTCCTGATGTCAGTTTGTAGAGCTCCCTTGGGTCTATCAGGTCAGCACAAGTTTGAGGTGGGGACAACTTCGGTGTGGGGTCCATCCTTCGATATAAGGATTTTTTGCAGTGAGGTCCCTGTCCAGGGCCTGGGGCCCCTGGGCACATCCTTTTCCCATTTTCCCTGGGAAAGAAAACTCAGCAGTCCAGGTTCCTGATGTCAGTTTGTAGGGCTCCCTTGGGTCTATCAGGGTAGCACAAGTTTGAGGTGGGGACAACTTTGGTGTGGGGTGCATCCTTCGATATAAGGATTTTTTGTAGTGAGGTCCCTGTCCAGGGCCAGGGGCCCCTGGGCACATCCTTTTTCCATTTTCCCTGGGAAAGAAAACTCAGCAGTCCAGGTTCCTGATGTCAGCTTGTAGGGCTCCCTTGGGTCTATCAGGGCAGCACAAGTTTGAGGTGGGGACAACTTCGGTGTGGGGTCCATTCTTCGATATAAGGATTTTTTGCAGTCAGGGCCAGGGGCCCCTGGGCACACCCTTTTTCCATTTTCCCTGGGAAAGAAAACTCAGCAGTCCAGGTTCCTGATGTCAGTTTGTAGGGCTCCCTTGGGTGTATCAGGGCAGTACAAGTTTGAGGTGGGGACAACTTCGGTGTGGGGTCCATCCTTCGATATAAGGATTTTTTGCTGTCAGGGCCAGGGGCCCAGGGCCAGGGGCCCCTGGGCACATCCTTTTTCCATTTTCCCTGGGAAAGAAAACTCAGCAGTCCAGGTTCCTGATGTCAGTTTGTAGGGTTCCCTTGGGTCTATCAGGGCAGCACAAGTTTGAGGTGGGGACAACTTCGGTGTGGGGTCCATCCTTCGATATAAGGATTCTTTGCAGTCAGGGCCAGGGGCCCCTGGGCACATCCTTTTTCCATTTTCCCTGGGAAAGAAAACTCAGCAGTCCAGGTTCCTGATGTCAGTTTGTAGGGCTCCCTTGGGTCTATCAGGGCAGCACAAGTTTGAGGTGGGGACAACTTCGGTGTGGGGTCCATCCTTCGATATATGGATTCTTTGCAGTGTGGCCCCAGCCCAGGGCCAGGGGCCCCTGGGCACATCCTTTTTCCATTTTCCCTGGGAAAGAAAACTCAGCAGTCCAGGTTCCTGATGTCAGTTTGTAGGGCTCCCTTGGGTGTATCAGGGCAGCACAAGTTTGAGGTGGGGACAAATTCGGTGTGGGCTCCATCCTTCGATATAAGGATTTTTTGCAGTCAGGGCCAGGGCCCCCTGGGCACATCTTTTTTCCATTTTCCCTGGGAAAGAAAACTCAGCAGTCCAGGTTCCTGATGTCAGTTTGTAGGGCTCCCTTGGGTCTATCAGGGCAGCACAAGTTTGAGGTGGGGACATCTTCGGTGTGGGGTCCATCCTTCGATATAAGGATTCTTTGCAGAGAGGCCCCAGCCCAGGTCCAGGGGCCCCTGGGCACATCCTTTTTCCATTTTCCCTGGGAAAGAAAACTCAGCAGTCCAGGTTCCTGATGTCAGTTTGTAGGGCTCCCTTGGGTGTATCAGGGCAGCACAAGTTTGAGGTGGGGACAACTTCGGTGTGGGGTCCATCCTTCGATATAAGGATTTTTTGCAGTCAGGGCCAGGGGCCCCTGGGCACATCCTTTTTCCATTTTCCCTGGGAAAGAAAACTCAGCAGTCCAGGTTCCTGATGTCAGTTTGTAGGGCTCCCTTGGGTCTATCAGGGCAGCACAAGTTTGAGGTGGGGACAACTTCGGTGTGGGGTCCATCCTTCGATATACGGATGTTTTGCAGTCAGGGCCAGGGGCCCCTGGGCACATCCTTTTTCCATTTTCCCTGGGAAAGAAAACTCAGCAGTCCAGGTTCCTGATGTCAGTTTGTAGGGCTCCCTTGGGTCTATCAGGGCAGCACAAGTGTGAGGTGGGGACAACTTCGGTGTGGGGTCCATCCTTCGATATAAGGATTTTTTGCAGTCAGGGCCAGGGGCCCCTGGGCACATCCTTTTTCCATTTTCCCTGGGAAAGAAAACTCAGCAGTCCAGGTTCCTGATGTCAGTTTGTAGGGCTCCCTTGGGTCTATCAGGGCAGCACAAGTTTGAGGTGGGGACAACTTTGGTGTGGGGTCCATCCTTCGATATAAGGATTTTTTGCAATCAGGTCCAGGGGCCCCTGGGCACATCCTTTTATCATTTTCCCTGGGAAAGAAAACTCAGCAGTCCAAGTTCCTGATGTCAGTTTGTAGGGCTCCCTTGGGTCTATCAGGGCAGCACAAGTTAGAGGTGGGGACATCTTCGGTGTGGTCTCCATCCTTCGATATAAGGATTCTTTGCAGAGAGGCTCCAGCCAAGGGCCAGGGGACCCTGGGCACATCCTTTTTCCATTTTCCCTGGGAAAGAAACTCAGCAGTCCAGGTTCCTGATGTCAGATTGTAGGGCTCCCTTGGGTGTATCAGGGCAGCACAAGTTTGAGGTGGGGACAACTTCGGTGTGGGTTCCATCCTTCGATATAATGATTTTTTGCAGTCAGGGCCAGGGACCTAGGGCCACGGGCCCCTGGGCACATCCTTTTTCCATTTTCCCTGGGAAAGAAAACTCAGCAGTCCAGGTTCCTGATGTCAGTTTGTAGGGCTCCCTTGGGTGTATCAGGGCAGCACAAGTTTGAGGTGGGGACAACTTCGGTGTGGGGTCCATCCTTCGATATAAGGATTTTTTGCAGTCAGGGCCAGGGGCCCCTGGGCACATCCTTTTTCCATTTTCCCTGGGAAAGAAAACTCAGCAGTCCAGGTTCCTGATGTCAGTTTGTAGGGCTCCCTTGGGTCTATCAGGGCAGCACAAGTTTGAGGTGGGGACAACTTCGGTGTGGGGTCCATCCTTCGATATAAGGATTCTTTGCAGTCAGGCCCCAGCCCAGGGCCAGGGGCCCCTGTGCACATCCTTTTTCCATTTTCCCTGGGAAAGAAAACTCAGCAGTCCAGGTTCCTGATGTCAGTTTGTAGGGCTCCCTTGGGTCTATCAGGGCAGCACAAGTTTGAGGTGGGGACAATTTCGGTGTGGGGTCCTTCCTTCGATATAAGGATTTTTTGCAGTGAGGCCCAGGGCCAGGGGCCCCTGGGCACATCCTTTTTCATTTTCCCTGGGAAAGAAAACTCAGCAGTCCAGGTTCCTGATGTCAGTTTGTAGGGCTCCCTTGGGTGTATCAGGGTAGCACAAGTTTGAGGTGGGGACAACTTCGGTGTGGGGTCCATCCTTCGATATAAGGATTTTTTTCAGTGAGGCCCAGCCCAGGGCCAGGGGCCCCAGGGCACAACCTTTTTCCGTTTTCCCTGGGAAAGAAAACTCAGCAGTCCAGGTTCCTGATGTCAGTTTGTAGAGCTCCCTTGGGTCTATCAGGGCAGCACAAGTTTGAGGTGGGGACAACTTCGGTGTGGGGTCCATCCTTCGATATAAGGATTTTTTTCAGTGAGGCCCAGCCCAGGGCCAGGGGCCCCAGGGCACATCCTTTTTCCATTTTCCCTGGGAAAGAAAACTCAGCAGTCCAGGTTCCTGATGTCAGTTTGTAGGGCTCCCTTGGGTGTATCAGAGCTGCACATGTTTGAGGTGGGGACAACTTCGGTGTGGGCTCCATCCTTCGATATAAGGATATTTTGCAGTGAGGTTCCTGTCCAGGGCCACGGGCCCCTGGGCACATCCTTTTTCCATTTTCCCTGGGAAAGAAAACTCAGCAGTCCAAGTTCCTGATGTCAGTTTGTAGGGCTCCCTTGGGTCTATCAGGGTAGCACAAGTTTGAGGTTGCAACAACTTTGGTGTGGGGTGCATCCTTCGATATAAGGATTTTTTGTAGTGAGGTTCCTGTCCAGGGCCAGGGGCCCCTGGGCACATCCTTTTTCCATTTTCCCTGGGAAAGAAAACTCAGCAGTCCAGGTTCCCGATGTCAGTTTGTAGGGCTCCCTTGGGTCTATCAGGGCAGCACAAGTTTGAGGTGGGGACAACTTCGGTGTGGGGTCCATCCTTCGATATAAGGATTTCTTGTAGTGAGGTCCCTGCCAAGGGCCAGGGGCCGCTGGGCACATCCTTTTTCCATTTTCCCTGGGAAAAAAAACTCAGCACACCAGGTTCCTGATGTCAGTTTGTAGGGCTCCCTTGGGTGTATCAGGGCAGCACAAGTTTGAGGTGGGGACAACTTCGGTGTGGGCTCCATCCTTCGATATAAGGATTTTTTGCAGTCAGGGCCAGGGGCCCCTGGGCACATCCTTTTTCCATTTTCCCTGGGAAAGAAAACTCAGCAGTCCAGGTTCCTGATGTCAGTTTGTAGGGCTCCCTTGGGTCTATCAGGGCAGCACAAGTTTGAGGTGGGGACAACTTCGGTGTGGGCTCCATCCTTCGATATAAGGATTTTTTGCAGTCAGGGCCAGGGGCCCAGGGCCAGGGGCCCCCGGGCACATCCTTTTTCCATTTTCCCTGGGAAAGAAAACTCAGCAGTCCAGGTTCCTGATGTCAGTTTGTAGGGCTCCCTTGGGTCTATCAGGGCAGCACAAGTTTGAGGTGGGGACAACTTCGGTGTGGGGTCCATCCTTCGATATAAGAATTCTTTGCAGTCAGTGCCAGGGGCCCCCGGGCACATCCTTTGGCCATTTTCCCTGGGAAAGAAAACTCAGCAGTCCAGGTTCCTGATGTCAGTTTGTAGGGCTCCCTTGGGTCTATCAGGGCAGCACAAGTTTGAGGTGGGGACAACTTTGGTGTGGGGTCCATCCTTCGATATAAGGATTTTTTGCAGTCAGGGCCAGGGGCCCCTGGTCACATCCTTTCTCCATTTTCCCTGGGAAAGAAAACTCAGCAGTCCAGGTTCCTGATGTCAGTTTGTAGGGCTTCCTTGGGTGTATCAGGGCAGCACAAGTTTGAGTTGGGGACAACTTCGGTGTGGGGTGCATCCTTCGATACAAAGATTTTTTGCAGTCAGGGCCAGGGGCCCCAGGGCACATCCTTTTTCCATTTTCCCTGGGAAAGAAAACTCAGCAGTCCAGGTTCCTGATGTCAGTTTGTAGGGCTCCCTTGGGTCTATCAGGGCAGCACAAGTTTGAGGTGGGGACAACTTCGGTGTGGGGTCCATCCTTCGATATAAGGATTTTTTGCAGTCAGGGCCAGGGGCCCCTGGGCACATCCTTTTTCCATTTTCCCTGGGAAAGAAAACTCAGCAGTCCAGGTTCCTGATGTCAGTTTGTAGGGCTCCCTTGGGTCTATCAGGGCAGCACAAGTTTGAGGTGGGGACAACTTCGGTGTGGGGTCCATCCTTCGATATAAGGATTCTTTGCAGTCAGGCCCCAGCCCAGGGCCAGGGGCCCCTGTGCACATCTTTTTTCCATTTTCCCTGGGAAAGAAAACTCAGCAGTCCAGGTTCCTGATGTCAGTTTGTAGGGCTCCCTTGGGTCTATCAGGGCAGCACAAGTTTGAGGTGGGGACAACTTCGGTGTGGGGTCCTTCCTTCGATATAAGGATTTTTTGCAGTGAGGCCCAGCCCAGGGCCAGGGGCCCCTGGGCACATCCTTTTTCATTTTCCCTGGGAAAGAAAACTCAGCAGTCCAGGTTCCTGATGTCAGTTTGTAGGGCTCCCTTGGGTGTATCAGGGTAGCACAAGTTTGAGGTGGGGACAACTTCGGTGTGGGGTCCATCCTTCGATATAAGGATTTTTTTCAGTGAGGCCCAGCCCAGGGCCAGGGGCCCCAGGGCACAACCTTTTTCCATTTTCCCTGGGAAAGAAAACTCAGCAGTCCAGGTTCCTGATGTCAGTTTGTAGAGCTCCCTTGGGTCTATCAGGGCAGCACAAGTTTGAGGTGGGGACAACTTCGGTGTGGGGTCCATCCTTCGATATAAGGATTTTTTTCAGTGAGGCCTAGCCCAGGGCCAGGGGCCCCAGGGCACATCCTTTTTCCATTTTCCCTGGGAAAGAAAACTCAGCAGTCCAGGTTCCTGATGTCAGTTTGTAGGGCTCCCTTGGGTGTATCAGAGCTGCACATGTTTGAGGTGGGGACAACTTCGGTGTGGGCTCCATCCTTCGATATATGGATATTTTGCAGTGAGGTTCCTGTCCAGGGCCACGGGCCCCTGGGCACATCCTTTTTCCATTTTCCCTGGGAAAGAAAACTCAGCAGTCCAAGTTCCTGATGTCAGTTTGTAGGGCTCCCTTGGGTCTATCAGGGTAGCACAAGTTTGAGGTTGCAACAACTTTGGTGTGGGGTGCATCCTTCGATATAAGGATTTTTTGTAGTGAGGTTCCTGTCCAGGGCCAGGGGCCCCTGGGCACATCCTTTTTCCATTTTCCCTGGGAAAGAAAACTCAGCAGTCCAGGTTCCCGATGTCAGTTTGTAGGGCTCCCTTGGGTCTATCAGGGCAGCACAAGTTTGAGGTGGGGACAACTTAGGTGTGGGGTCCATCCTTCGATATAAGGATTTCTTGTTGTGAGGTCCCTGCCAAGGGCCAGGGGCCGCTGGGCACATCCTTTTTCCATTTTCCCTGGGAAAGAAAACTCAGCAGTCCAGGTTCCTGATGTCAGTTTGTAGGGCTCCCTTGGGTGTATCAGGGCAGCACAAGTTTGAGGTGGGGACAACTTCGGTGTGGGGTCCATCCTTCGATATAAGGATTTTTTGCAGTCAGGGCCAGGGGCCCCTGGGCACATCCTTTTTCCATTTTCCCTGGGAAAGAAAACTCAGCAGTCCAGGTTCCTGATGTCAGTTTGTAGGGCTCCCTTGGGTCTATCAGGGCAGCACAAGTTTGAGGTGGGGACAACTTCGGTGTGGGCTCCATCCTTCGATATAAGGATTTTTTGCAGTCAGGGCCAGGGGCCCAGGGCCAGGGGCCCCCGGGCACATCCTTTTTCCATTTTCCCTGGGAAAGAAAACTCAGCAGTCCAGGTTCCTGATGTCAGTTTTTAGGGCTCCCTTGGGTCTATCAGGGCAGCACAAGTTTGAGGTGGGGACAACTTCGGTGTGGGGTCCATCCTTCGATATAAGGATTTTTTGCAGTCAGGGCCAGGGGCCCCTGGGCACATCCTTTTTCCATTTTCCCTGGGAAAGAAAACTCAGCAGTCCAGGTTCCTGATGTCAGTTTGTAGGGCTCCCTTGGGTCTATCAGGGCAGCATATGTTTGAGGTGGCGACAACTTCGGTGTGGGTTCCATCCTTCGATATAAGGATTTTTTGCAGTCAGGGCCAGGGGCCCCTGGGCACATCCTTTTTCCATTTTCCCTGGGAAAGAAAACTCAGCAGTCCAGGTTCCTGATGTCAGTTTGTAGGGCTCCCTTGGGTGTATCAGGGCAGCACAAGTTTGAGGTGGGGACAACTTCGGTGTGGGGTCCATCCTTCGATATAAGGATTTTTTGCAGTCAGGGCCAGGGGCCCCTGGGCACATCCTTTTTCCATTTTCCCTGGGAAAGAAAACTCAGCAGTCCAGGTTCCTGATGTCAGTTTGTAGGGCTCCCTTGGGTCTATCAGGGCAGCACAAGTTTGAGGTGGGGACAACTTCGGTGTGGGGTCCATCCTTCGATATAAGGATTCCTTGCAGTGAGGCCCCAGCCCATGTCTAGGGGCCCCTGGGCACATCCTTTTTCCATTTTCCCTGGGAAAGAAAACTCAGCAGTCCAGGTTCCTGATGTCAGTTTATAGGGCTCCCTTGGGTCTATCAGGGCAGCACAAGTTTGAGGTGGGGACAACTTCGGTGTGGGGTCCATCCTTCGATATAAGGATTTTTTGCAGTCAGGGACAGGGGCCCCTGGGCACATCCTTTTTCCATTTTCCCTGGGAAAGAAAACTCAGCAGTCCAGGTTCCTGATGTCAGTTTGTAGGGCTCCCTTGGGTCTATCAGGGCAGCACAAGTTTGAGGTGGGGACAACTTCGGTGTGGGGTCCATCCTTCGATATAACGATTCTTTGCAGTCAGGGCCAGGGGCCCCCGGCACATCCTTTTTCCATTTTCCCTGGGAAAGAAAACTCAGCAGTCCAGGTTCCTGATGTCAGTTTGTAGGGCTCCCTTGGGTGTATCAGGGCAGCACAAGTTTGAGGTGGGGACAACTTCGGTGTGGGGTCCATCCTTCGATATAAGGATTTTTTGCAGTCAGGGCCAGGGGCCCCTGGGCACATCCTTTTTCCATTTTCCCTGGGAAAGAAAACTCAGCAGTCCAGGTTCCTGATGTCAGTTTGTAGGGCTCCCTTGGGTCTATCAGGGCAGCACAAGTTTGAGGTGGGGACAACTTCGGTGTGGGGTCCATCCTTCCATATAAGGATTCTTTGCAATGAGGTCCCTACCCAGGTCCAGGGGCCCCTGGGCACATCCTTTTTCCATTTTCCCTGGGAAAGAAAACTCAGCAGTCCAGGTTCCTGATGTCAGTTTGTAGGGCTCCCTTGGGTCTATCAGGGCAGCACAAGTTTGAGGTGGGGACAACTTCGGTGTGGGGTCCATCCTTCGATATAACGATTCTTTGCAGTCAGGGCCAGGGGCCCCCGGCACATCCTTTTTCCATTTTCCCTGGGAAAGAAAACTCAGCAGTCCAGGTTCCTGATGTCAGTTTGTAGGGCTCCCTTGGGTGTATCAGGGCAGCACAAGTTTGAGGTGGGGACAACTTCGGTGTGGGGTCCATCCTTCGATATAAGGATTTTTTGCAGTCAGGGCCAGGGGCCCCTGGGCACATCCTTTTTCCATTTTCCCTGGGAAAGAAAACTCAGCAGTCCAGGTTCCTGATGTCAGTTTGTAGGGCTCCCTTGGGTCTATCAGGGCAGCACAAGTTTGAGGTGGGGACAACTTCGCTGTGGGCTCCATCCTTCGATATAAGGATTTTTTGCAGTCAGGGCCAGGGGCCCCTGGGCACATCCTTTTTCCATTTTCCCTGGGAAAGAAAACTCAGCAGTCCAGGTTCCTGATGTCAGTTTGTAGGGCTCCCTTGGGTCTATCAGGGCAGCACAAGTTTGAGGTGGGGACAACTTCGGTGTGGGGTCCATCCTTCGATATATGGATTCTTTGCAGTCAGAACCAGGGGCCCCCGGGCACATCCTTTTTCCATTTTCCTTGGGAAAGAAAACTCAGCAGTCCAGGTTCCTGATGTCAGTTTGTAGGGCTCCCTTGGGTCTATCAGGGCAGCACAAGTTTGAGGTGGGGACAACTTCGGTGTGGGGTCCATCCTTCGATATAAGGATTTTTTGCAGTCAGGGACAGGGGCCCCTGGGCAAATCCTTTTTCCATTTTCCCTGGGAAAGAAAACTCAGCAGTCCAGGTTCCTGATGTCAGTTTGTAGGGCTCCCTTGGGTCTATCAGGGCAGCACAAGTTTGAGGTGGGGACAACTTCGGTGTGGGGTCCATCCTTCGATATAAGGATTCTTTGCAATGAGGTCCCTACCCAGGTCCAGGGGCCCCTGGGCACATCCTTTTTCCATTTTCCCTGGGAAAGAAAACTCAGCAGTCCAGGTTCCTGATGTCAATTTGTAGGGCTCCCTTGGGTCTATCAGGGCAGCACAAGTTTGAGGTGGGGACAGCTTCGGTGTGGGGTCCATCCTTCGATATAAGGATTTTTTGCAGTCAGGGCCAGGGGCCCCCGGGCACATCCTTTTTCCATTTTCCCTGGGAAAGAAAACTCAGCAGTCCAGGTTCCTGATGTCAGTTTGTAGGGCTCCCTTGGGTCTATCAGGGCAGCACAAGTTTGAGGTGGGGACAACTTCGGTGTGGGGTCCATCCTTCGATATAAGGATTTTTTGCAGTCAGGGCCAGGGGACCCTGGGCACATCCTTTTTCCATTTTCCCTGGGAAAGAAAACTCAGCAGTCCAGGTTCCTGATGTCAGTTTGTAGGGCTCCCTTGGGTCTATCAGGGCAGCACAAGTTTGAGGTGGGGACAACTACGGTGTGGGGTCCATCCTTCGATATAAGGATTCTTTGCAGTGAGGTCCCTACCCAGGTCCAGGGGCCCGTGGGCACATCATTTGGCCATTTTCCCTGGGAAAGAAAACTCACCAGTCCAGGTTCCTGATGTCAGTTTGTAGGGCTCCCTTGGGTCTATCAGGGCAGCACAAGTTTGAGGTGGGGACAACTTCGGTGTGGGGTCCATCCTTCGATATAAGGATTTTTTGCAGTGAGGTCCCTGCCCAGGGCCGCGGCCCCTGGGCACATCCTTTTTCCATTTTCCCTGGGAAAGAAAACTCAGCAGTCCAGGTTCCTGATGTCAGTTTGTAGGGCTCCCTTGGGTCTATCAGGGCAGCACAAGTTTGAGGTGGGGACAACTTCGGTGTGGGCTCCATCCTTCGATATAAGGATTTTTTGCAGTGATGGCCCTGCCCAGGGCCAGGGGCCCCTGGGCACACCCTTTGGCCATTTCCCCTGGGAAAGAAAACTCAGCAGTCCAGGTTCCTGATGTCAGTTTGTAGGGCTCCCTTGGGTCTATCAGGGCAGCACAAGTTTGAGGTGGGGACAACTTCGGTGTGGGGTCCATTCTTCGATATAATGATTCTTTGCAGTGAGGTCGCAGCCCTGGGCCAGGGGCCCCTGGGCACATTCTTTTTCCATTTTCTCTGGGAAAGAAAAGTCAGCAGTCCAGGTTCCTGATGTCAGTTTGTAGGGCTCCCTTGGGTCTATCAGGGCAGTACAAGTTTGAGGTGGGGACAGCTTCGGTGTGGGGTCCATCCTTTGATATAAGGATTATTTGCAGTCAGGGCTAGGTGCCCCTGGGCACATCCTTTTTCCATTTTCCCTGGGAAAGAAAACTCAGCAGTCCAGGTTCCTGATGTCAGTTTGTAGGGCTGCCTTGGGTCTATCAGGGCAGCACAAGTTTGAGGTGGGGACAACTTCGGTGTGGGGTCCATCCTTCGATATAAGGATTTTTTGCAGTGAGGTCCCTGCCCAGGGCCAGGGCCCCTGGGCACATCCTTTTTCCATTTTCCCTGGGAAAGAAAACTCAGCAGTCCAGGTTCCTGATGTCAGTTTGTAGGGCTCCCTTGGGTCTATCAGGGCAGCACAAGTTTGAGGTGGGGACAACTTCGGTGTGGGGTCCATCCTTCGATATATGGATTCTTTGCAGTCAGAACAAGGGGCCCCCGGGCACATCCTTTTTCCATTTTCCCTGGGAAAGAAAACTCAGCAGTCCAGGTTCCTGATGTCAGTTTGTAGGGCTCCCTTGGGTCTATCAGGGCAGCACAAGTTTGAGGTGGGGACAACTTCGGTGTGGGGTCCATTCTTCGATATAATGATTCTTTGCAGTTAGGTCGCAGCCCTGGGCCAGGGGCCCCTGGGCACATTCTTTTTCCATTTTCTCTGGGAAAGAAAACTCAGCAGTCCAGGTTCCTGATGTCAGTTTGTAGGGCTGCCTTGGGTCTATCAGGGCAGTACAAGTTTGAGGTGGGGACAACTTCGGTGTGGGGTCCATCCTTTGATATAAGGATTATTTGCAGTCAGGGCTAGGTGCCCCTGGGCACATCCTTTTTTCATTTTCCCTGGGAAAGAAAACTCAGCAGTCCAGGTTCCTGATGTCAGTTTGTAGGGCTGCCTTGGGTCTATCAGGGCAGCACAAGTTTGAGGTGGGGACAACTTCGGTGTGGGGTCCATCCTTCGATATAAGGATTTTTTGCAGTGAGGTCCCTGCCCAGGGCCAGGGCCCCTGGGCACATCCTTTTTCCATTTTCCCTGGGAAAGAAAACTCAGCAGTCCAGGTTCCTGATGTCAGTTTGTAGGGCTCCCTTGGGTCTATCAGGGCAGCACAAGTTTGAGGTGGGGACAACTTCGGTGTGGGGTCCATCCTTCGATATATGGATTCTTTGCAGTCAGAACCAGGGGCCCCCGGGCACATCCTTTTTCCATTTTCCCTGGGAAAGAAAACTCAGCAGTCCAGGTTCCTGATGTCAGTTTGTAGGGCTCCCTTGGGTCTATCTGGGCAGCATATGTTTGAGGTGGCGACAACTTCGGTGTGGGTTCCATCCTTCGATATAAGGATTTTTTACAGTCAGGGCCAGGGGCCCCTGGGCACATCCTTTTTCCATTTTCCCTGGGAAAGAAAACTCAGCAGTCCAGGTTCCTGATGTCAGTTTGTAGGGCTCCCTTGGGTGTATCAGGGCAGCACAAGTTTGAGGTGGGGACAACTTCGGTGTGGGGTCCATCCTTCGATATAAGGATTTTTTGCAGTCAGGGCCAGGGGCCCCTGGGCACATCCTTTTTCCATTTTCCCTGGGAAAGAAAACTCAGCAGTCCAGGTTCCTGATGTCAGTTTGTAGGGCTCCCTTGGGTCTATCAGGGCAGCACAAGTTTGAGGTGGGGACAACTTCGGTGTGGGGTCCATCCTTCGATATAAGGATTCTTTGCAATGAGGTCCCTACCCAGGTCCAGGGGCCCCTGGGCACATCCTTTTTCCATTTTCCCTGGGAAAGAAAACTCAGCAGTCCAGGTTCCTGATGTCAGTTTGTAGGGCTCCCTTGGGTCTATCAGGGCAGCACAAGTTTGAGGTGGGGACAACTTCGGTGTGGGGTCCATCCTTCGATATAAGGATTTTTTGCAGTCAGGGCCAGGGGGCCCCCGGCACATCCTTTTTCCATTTTCCCTGGGAAAGAAAACTCAGCAGTCCAGGTTCCTGATGTCAATTTGTAGGGCTCCCTTGGGTCTATCAGGGCAGCACAAGTTTGAGGTGGGGACAACTTCGGTGTGGGCTCCATCCTTCGATATAAGGATTTTTTGCAGTCAGGGCCAGGGGCCCCTGGGCACATCCTTTTTCCATTTTCCCTGGGAAAGAAAACTCAGCAGTCCAGGTTCCTGATGTCAGTTTGTAGGGCTCCCTTGGGTCTATCAGGGCAGCACAAGTTTGAGGTGGGGACAACTTCGGTGTGGGGTCCATCCTTCGATATATGGATTCTTTGCAGTCAGAACCAGGGGCCCCCGGGCACACCCTTTTTCCATTTTCCCTGGGAAAGAAAACTCAGCAGTCCAGGTTCCTGATGTCAGTTTGTAGGGCTCCCTTGGGTCTATCAGGGCAGCACAAGTTTGAGGTGGGGACAACTTCGGTGTGGGGTCCATCCTTCGATATAAGGATTTTTTGCAGTCAGGGACAGGGGCCCCTGGGCACATCCTTTTTCCATTTTCCCTGGGAAAGAAAACTCAGCAGTCCAGGTTCCTGATGTCAGTTTGTAGGGCTCCCTTGGGTCTATCAGGGCAGCACAAGTTTGAGGTGGGGACAACTTCGGTGTGGGCTCCATCCTTCGATATAAGGATTTTTTGCAGTCAGGGCCAGGGGGCCCCCGGCACATCCTTTTTCCATTTTCCCTGGGAAAGAAAACTCAGCAGTCCAGGTTCCTGATGTCAGTTTGTAGGGCTCCCTTGGGTCTATCAGGGCAGCACAAGTTTGAGGTGGGGACAACTTCGGTGTGGGCTCCATCCTTCGATATAAGGATTTTTTGCAGTCAGGGCCAGGGGCCCCTGGGCACATCCTTTTTCCATTTTCCCTGGGAAAGAAAACTCAGCAGTCCAGGTTCCTGATGTCAGTTTGTAGGGCTCCCTTGGGTCTATCCGGGCAGCACAAGTTTGAGGTGGGGACAACTTCGGTGTGGGGTCCATCCTTCGATATAAGGATTTTTTGCAGTGAGGTCCCTGCCCAGGGCCAGGGCCCCTGGGCACATCCTTTTTCCATTTTCCCTGGGAAAGAAAACTCAGCAGTCCAGGTTCCTGATGTCAATTTGTAGGGCTCCCTTGGGTCTATCAGGGCAGCACAAGTTTGAGGTGGGGACAACTTCGGTGTGGGGTCCATCCTTCGATATATGGATTCTTTGCAGTCAGAACCAGGGGCCCCTGGGCACATCCTTTTTCCATTTTCCCTGGGAAAGAAAACTCAGCAGTCCAGGTTCCTGATGTCAGTTTGTAGGGCTCCCTTGGGTCTATCAGGGCAGCACAAGTTTGAGGTGGGGACAACTTCGGTGTGGGGTCCATCGTTCGATATAAGGATTTTTTGCAGTCAGGGACAGGGGCCCCTGGGCACATCCTTTTTCCATTTTCCCTGGGAAAGAAAACTCAGCAGTCCAGGTTCCTGATGTCAGTTTGTAGGGCTCCCTTGGGTCTATCAGGGCAGCACAAGTTTGAGGTGGGGACAACTTCGGTGTGGGGTCCATCCTTCGATATAAGGATTCTTTGCAATGAGGTCCCTACCCAGGTCCAGGGGCCCCTGGGCACATCATTTGGCCATTTTCCCTGGGAAAGAAAACTCAGCAGTCCAGGTTCCTGATGTCAATTTGTAGGGCTCCCTTGGGTCTATCAGGGCAGCACAAGTTTGATGTGGGGACAGCTTCGGTGTGGGGTCCATCCTTCGATATAAGGATTTTTTGCAGTCAGGGCCAGGGGCCCCCGGGCACATCCTTTTTCCATTTTCCCTGGGAAAGAAAACTCAGCAGTCCAGGTTCCTGATGTCAGTTTGTAGGGCTCCCTTGGGTCTATCAGGGCAGCACAAGTTTGAGGTGGGGACAACTTCGGTGTGGGGTCCATCCTTCGATATAAGGATTCTTTGCAGTGAGGTCCCTACCCAGGTCCAGGGGCCCCTGGGCACATCATTTGGCCATTTTCCCTGGGAAAGAACACTCACCAGCCCAGGTTCATGATGTCAGTTTGTAGGGCTCCCTTGGGTCTATCAGGGCAGCACAAGTTTGAGGTGGGGACAACTTCGGTGTGGGGTCCATCCTTCGATATATGGATTTTTTGCAGTGAGGTCCCTGCCCAGGGCCGGGGCCCCCGGGCACATCCTTTTTCCATTTTCCCTGGGAAAGAAAACTCACCAGTCCAGGTTCCTGATGTCAGTTTGTAGGGCTCCCTTGGGTCTATCAGGGCAGCACAAGTTTGAGGTGGGGACAACTTCGGTGTGGGGTCCATCCTTCGATATAAGGATTCTTTGCAGTCAGGGCCAGGGGCCCCCGGGCACATCCTTTTTCCATTTTCCCTGGGAAAGAAAACTCAGCAGTCCAGGTTCCTGATGTCAGTTTGTAGGGCTCCCTTGGGTCTATCAGGGCAGCACAAGTTTGAGGTGGGGACAACTTCGGTGTGGGGTCCATCCTTCGATATAAGGATTCTTTGCAGTCAGGGCCAGGGGCCCCCGGGCACATCCTTTTTCCATTTTCCCTGGGAAAGAAAACTCAGCAGTCCAGGTTCCTGATGTCAGTTTGTAGGGCTCCCTTGGGTCTATCAGGGCAGCACAAGTTTGAGGTGGGGACAACTTCGGTGTGGGGTCCATCCTTCGATATAAGGATTCTTTGCAGTCAGGGCCAGGGGCCCCCGGGCACATCCTTTTTCCATTTTCCCTGGGAAAGAAAACTCAGCAGTCCAGGTTCCTGATGTCAGTTTGTAGGGCTCCCTTGGGTCTATCAGGGCAGCACAAGTTTGAGGTGGGGACAACTTCGGTGTGGGGTCCATCCTTCGATATAAGGATTTTTTGCAGTCAGGGCCAGGGGCCCCTGGGCACATCCTTTTTCCATTTTCCCTGGGAAAGAAAACTCAGCAGTCCAGGTTCCTGATGTCAGTTTGTAGGGCTCCCTTGGGTCTATCAGGGCAGCACAAGTTTGAGGTGGGGACAACTTCGGTGTGGGCTCCATCCTTCGATATAAGGATTTTTTGCAGTCAGGGCCAGGGGCCCCTGGGCACATCCTTTTTCCATTTTCCCTGGGAAAGAAAACTCAGCAGTCCAGGTTCCTGATGTCAGTTTGTAGGGCTCCCTTGGGTCTATCAGGGCAGCACAAGTTTGAGGTGGGGACAACTTCGGTGTGGGGTCCATCCTTCGATATAAGGATTTTTTGCAGTCAGGGACAGGGGCCCCTGGGCACATCCTTTTTCCATTTTCCCTGGGAAAGAAAACTCAGCAGTCCAGGTTCCTGATGTCAGTTTGTAGGGCTCCCTTGGGTGTATCAGGGCAGCACAAGTTTGAGGTGGGGACAACTTCGGTGTGGGGTCCATCCTTCGATATAAGGATTCTTTGCAATGAGGTCCCTACCCAGGTCCAGGGGCCCCTGGGCACATCCTTTTTCCATTTTCCCTGGGAAAGAAAACTCAGCAGTCTAGGTTCCTGATGTCAGTTTGTAGGGCTCCCTTGGGTCTATCAGGGCAGCACAAGTTTGAGGTGGGGACAACTTCGGTGTGGGGTCCATCCTTCGATATAAGGATTTTTTGCAGTGAGGTCCCTGCCCAGGGCCAGGGTCTCTGGGCACATCCTTTTTCCATTTTCCCTGGGAAAGAAAACTCAGCAGTCCAGGTTCCTGATGTCAGTTTGTAGGGCTCCCTTGGGTCTATCAGGGCAGCACAAGTTTGAGGTGGGGACAACTTCGGTGTGGGGTCCATCCTTCGATATAAGGATTTTTTGCAGTCAGGGCCAGGGGGCCCCCGGCACATCCTTTTTCCATTTTCCCTGGGAAAGAAAACTCAGCAGTCCAGGTTCCTGATGTCAGTTTGTAGGGCTCCCTTGGGTCTATCAGGGCAGCACAAGTTTGAGGTGGGGACAACTTCGGTGTGGGCTCCATCCTTCGATATAAGGATTTTTTGCAGTCAGGGCCAGGGGCCCCTGGGCACATCCTTTTTCCATTTTCCCTGGGAAAGAAAACTCAGCAGTCCAGGTTCCTGATGTCAGTTTGTAGGGCTCCCTTGGGTCTATCAGGGCAGCACAAGTTTGAGGTGGGGACAACTTCGGTGCGGGGTCCATCCTTCGATATAAGGATTTTTTTCAGTCAGGGCCAAGGGCTCCCGGGCACAACCATTGGCCATTTTCCCTGGGAAAGAAAACTCAGCAGTCCAGGTTCCTGATGTCAGTTTGTAGGGCTCCCTTGGGTGTATCAGGGCAGCACAAGTTTGAGGTGGGGACAACTTCGGTGTGGGGTCCATCCTTCGATATAAGGATTCTTTGCAGTGAGGTCCCTACCCAGGTCCAGGGGCCCCTGGGCACATCATTTGGCCATTTTTCCTGGGAAAGAAAACTCAGCAGTCCAGGTTCCTGATGTCAGTTTGTAGGGCTCCCTTGGGTCTATCAGGGCAGCACAAGTTTGAGGTGGGGACAACTTCGGTGTGGGGTCCATCGTTCGATATAAGGATTTTTTGCAGTCAGGGACAGGGGCCCCTGGGCACATCCTTTTTCCATTTTCCCTGGGAAAGAAAACTCAGCAGTCCAGGTTCCTGATGTCAGTTTGTAGGGCTCCCTTGGGTCTATCAGGGCAGCACAAGTTTGAGGTGGGGACAACTTCGGTGTGGGGTCCATCCTTCGATATAAGGATTCTTTGCAATGAGGTCCCTACCCAGGTCCAGGGGCCCCTGGGCACATCATTTGGCCATTTTCCCTGGGAAAGAAAACTCAGCAGTCCAGGTTCCTGATGTCAATTTGTAGGGCTCCCTTGGGTCTATCAGGGCAGCACAAGTTTGATGTGGGGACAGCTTCGGTGTGGGGTCCATCCTTCGATATAAGGATTTTTTGCAGTCAGGGCCAGGGGCCCCCGGGCACATCCTTTTTCCATTTTCCCTGGGAAAGAAAACTCAGCAGTCCAGGTTCCTGATGTCAGTTTGTAGGGCTCCCTTGGGTCTATCAGGGCAGCACAAGTTTGAGGTGGGGACAACTTCGGTGTGGGGTCCATCCTTCGATATAAGGATTCTTTGCAGTGAGGTCCCTACCCAGGTCCAGGGGCCCCTGGGCACATCATTTGGCCATTTTCCCTGGGAAAGAACACTCACCAGCCCAGGTTCATGATGTCAGTTTGTAGGGCTCCCTTGGGTCTATCAGGGCAGCACAAGTTTGAGGTGGGGACAACTTCGGTGTGGGGTCCATCCTTCGATATATGGATTTTTTGCAGTGAGGTCCCTGCCCAGGGCCGGGGCCCCCGGGCACATCCTTTTTCCATTTTCCCTGGGAAAGAAAACTCACCAGTCCAGGTTCCTGATGTCAGTTTGTAGGGCTCCCTTGGGTCTATCAGGGCAGCACAAGTTTGAGGTGGGGACAACTTCGGTGTGGGGTCCATCCTTCGATATAAGGATTCTTTGCAGTCAGGGCCAGGGGCCCCCGGGCACATCCTTTTTCCATTTTCCCTGGGAAAGAAAACTCAGCAGTCCAGGTTCCTGATGTCAGTTTGTAGGGCTCCCTTGGGTCTATCAGGGCAGCACAAGTTTGAGGTGGGGACAACTTCGGTGTGGGGTCCATCCTTCGATATAAGGATTCTTTGCAGTCAGGGCCAGGGGCCCCCGGGCACATCCTTTTTCCATTTTCCCTGGGAAAGAAAACTCAGCAGTCCAGGTTCCTGATGTCAGTTTGTAGGGCTCCCTTGGGTCTATCAGGGCAGCACAAGTTTGAGGTGGGGACAACTTCGGTGTGGGGTCCATCCTTCGATATAAGGATTCTTTGCAGTCAGGGCCAGGGGCCCCCGGGCACATCCTTTTTCCATTTTCCCTGGGAAAGAAAACTCAGCAGTCCAGGTTCCTGATGTCAGTTTGTAGGGCTCCCTTGGGTCTATCAGGGCAGCACAAGTTTGAGGTGGGGACAACTTCGGTGTGGGGTCCATCCTTCGATATAAGGATTTTTTGCAGTCAGGGCCAGGGGCCCCTGGGCACATCCTTTTTCCATTTTCCCTGGGAAAGAAAACTCAGCAGTCCAGGTTCCTGATGTCAGTTTGTAGGGCTCCCTTGGGTCTATCAGGGCAGCACAAGTTTGAGGTGGGGACAACTTCGGTGCGGGGTCCATCCTTCGATATAAGGATTTTTTTCAGTCAGGGCCAAGGGCTCCCGGGCACAACCTTTGGCCATTTTCCCTGGGAAAGAAAACTCAGCAGTCCAGGTTCCTGATGTCAGTTTGTAGGGCTCCCTTGGGTCTATCAGGGCAGCACAAGTTTGAGGTGGGGACAACTTCGGTGTGGGGTCCATCCTTCGATATAAGGATTTTTTGCAGTCAGGGACAGGGGCCCCTGGGCACATCCTTTTTCCATTTTCCCTGGGAAAGAAAACTCAGCAGTCCAGGTTCCTGATGTCAGTTTGTAGGGCTCCCTTGGGTCTATCAGGGCAGCACAAGTTTGAGCTGGGGACAACTTCGGTGTGGGGTCCATCCTTCGATATAACGATTATTTGCAGTCAGGGCCAGGGGCCCCCGGCACATCCTTTTTCCATTTTCCCTGGGAAAGAAAACTCAGCAGTCCAGGTTCCTGATGTCAGTTTGTAGGGCTCCCTTGGGTGTATCAGGGCAGCACAAGTTTGAGGTGGGGACAACTTCGGTGTGGGGTCCATCCTTCGATATAAGGATTCTTTGCAATGAGGTCCCTACCCAGGTCCAGGGGCCCCTGGGCACATCCTTTTTCCATTTTCCCTGGGAAAGAAAACTCAGCAGTCTAGGTTCCTGATGTCAGTTTGTAGGGCTCCCTTGGGTCTATCAGGGCAGCACAAGTTTGAGGTGGGGACAACTTCGGTGTGGGGTCCATCCTTCGATATAAGGATTTTTTGCAGTGAGGTCCCTGCCCAGGGCCAGGGTCTCTGGGCACATCCTTTTTCCATTTTCCCTGGGAAAGAAAACTCAGCAGTCCAGGTTCCTGATGTCAGTTTGTAGGGCTCCCTTGGGTCTATCAGGGCAGCACAAGTTTGAGGTGGGGACAACTTCGGTGTGGGGTCCATCCTTCGATATAAGGATTTTTTGCAGTCAGGGCCAGGGGGCCCCCGGCACATCCTTTTTCCATTTTCCCTGGGAAAGAAAACTCAGCAGTCCAGGTTCCTGATGTCAGTTTGTAGGGCTCCCTTGGGTCTATCAGGGCAGCACAAGTTTGAGGTGGGGACAACTTCGGTGTGGGCTCCATCCTTCGATATAAGGATTTTTTGCAGTCAGGGCCAGGGGCCCCTGGGCACATCCTTTTTCCATTTTCCCTGGGAAAGAAAACTCAGCAGTCCAGGTTCCTGATGTCAGTTTGTAGGGCTCCCTTGGGTCTATCAGGGCAGCACAAGTTTGAGGTGGGGACAACTTCGGTGCGGGGTCCATCCTTCGATATAAGGATTTTTTTCAGTCAGGGCCAAGGGCTCCCGGGCACAACCATTGGCCATTTTCCCTGGGAAAGAAAACTCAGCAGTCCAGGTTCCTGATGTCAGTTTGTAGGGCTCCCTTGGGTGTATCAGGGCAGCACAAGTTTGAGGTGGGGACAACTTCGGTGTGGGGTCCATCCTTCGATATAAGGATTCTTTGCAGTGAGGTCCCTACCCAGGTCCAGGGGCCCCTGGGCACATCATTTGGCCATTTTTCCTGGGAAAGAAAACTCACCAGTCCAGGTTCCTGATGTCAGTTTGTATGGCTCCCTTGGGTCTATCAGGGCAGCACAAGTTTGAGGTGGGGACAACTTCGGTGTGGGGTCCATCCTTCGATATAAGGATTTTTTGCAGTCATGGCCAGGGGCCCCTGGGCACATCCTTTTTCCATTTTCCCTGGGAAAGAAAACTCAGCAGTCCAGGTTCCTGATGTCAGTTTGTAGGGCTCCCTTGGGTCTATCAGGGCAGCACAAGTTTGAGGTGGGGACAACTTCGGTGTGGGGTCCATCCTTCGATATAAGGATTTTTTTCAGTGAGGTCCCTGCACAGGGCCAGGGCCCCTGGGCACATCCTTTTTCCATTTTCCCTGGGAAAGAAAACTCAGCAGTCCAGGTTCCTGATGTCAGTTTGTAGGGCTCCCTTGGGTCTATCAGGGCAGCACAAGTTTGAGGTGGGGACAACTTCGGTGTGGGGTCCATCCTTTGATATATGGATTCTTTGCAGTCAGAACCAGGGGCCCCCGGGCACATGCTTTTTCCATTTTCCCTGGGAAAGAAAACTCAGCAGTCCAGGTTCCTGATGTCAGTTTGTAGGGCTCCCTTGGGTGTATCAGGGCAGCACAAGTTTGAGGTGGGGACAACTTTGGTGTGGGTTCCATCCTTCGATATAAGGATTTTTTGCAGTCAGGGCCAGGGGCCCCTGGGCACATCCTTTTTCCATTTTCCCTGGGAAAGAAAACTCAGCAGTCCAGGTTCCTGATGTCAGTTTGTAGGGCTCCCTTGGGTGTATCAGGGCAGCACAAGTTTGAGGTGGGGACAACTTCGGTGTGGGGTCCATCCTTCGATATAAGGATTTTTTGCAGTCAGGGACAGGGGCCCCTGGGCACATCCTTTTTCCATTTTCCCTGGGAAAGAAAACTCAGCAGTCCAGGTTCCTGATGTCAGTTTGTAGGGCTCCCTTGGGTCTATCAGGGCAGCACAAGTTTGAGGTGGGGACAACTTCGGTGTGGGGTCCATCCTTCGATATAAGGATTTTTTGCAGTCAGGGACAGGGGCCCCTGGGCACATCCTTTTTCCATTTTCCCTGGGAAAGAAAACTCAGCAGTCCAGGTTCCTGATGTCAGTTTGTAGGGCTCCCTTGGGTCTATCAGGGCAGCACAAGTTTGAGGTGGGGACAACTTCGGTGTGGGGTCCATCCTTCGATATAAGGATTTTTTGCAGTCAGGGACAGGGGCCCCTGGGCACATCCTTTTTCCATTTTCCCTGGGAAAGAAAACTCAGCAGTCCAGGTTCCTGATGTCAGTTTGTAGGGCTCCCTTGGGTCTATCAGGGCAGCACAAGTTTGAGGTGGGGACAACTTCGGTGTGGGGTCCATCCTTCGATATAAGGATTTTTTGCAGTCAGGGCCAGGGGCCCCTGGGCACATCCTTTTTCCATTTTCCCTGGGAAAGAAAACTCAGCAGTCCAGGTTCCTGATGTCAGTTTGTAGGGCTCCCTTGGGTGTATCAGGGCAGCACAAGTTTGAGCTGGGGACAACTTCGGTGTGGGGTCCATCCTTCGATATAAGGATTTTTTGCAGTCAGGGCCAGGGGCCCCTGGGCACATCCTTTTTCCATTTTCCCTGGGAAAGAAAACTCAGCAGTCCAGGTTCCTGATGTCAGTTTGTAGGGCTCCCTTGGGTCTATCAGGGCAGCACAAGTTTGAGGTGGGGACAACTTCGGTGTGGGCTCCATCCTTCGATATAAGGATTTTTTGCAGTGAGGTCCCTGCCCAGGGCCAGGGCCCCTGGGCACATCCTTTTTCCATTTTCCCTGGGAAAGAAAACTCAGCAGTCCAGGTTCCTGATGTCAGTTTGTAGGGCTCCCTTGGGTCTATCAGGGCAGCACAAGTTTGAGGTGGGGACAACTTCGGTGTGGGGTCCATCCTTCGATATAAGGATTTTTTGCAGTCAGGGCCAGGGCCCCTGGGCACATCCTTTTTCCATTTTCCCTGGGAAAGAAAACTCAGCAGTCCAGGTTCCTGATGTCAGTTTGTAGGGCTCCCTTGGGTGTATCAGGGCAGCACAAGTCTGAGGTGGGGACAACTTCGGTGTGGGCTCCATCCTTCGATATAAGGATTTTTTGCAGTGAGGTCCCTGCCCAGGGCCAGGGCCCCTGGGCACATCCTTTTTCCATTTTCCCTGGGAAAGAAAACTCAGCAGTCCAGGTTCCTGATGTCAGTTTGTAGGGCTCCCTTGGGTCTATCAGGGCAGCACAAGTTTGAGGTGGGGACAACTTCGGTGTGGGGTCCATCCTTCGATATAAGGATTTTTTGCAGTCAGGGCCAGGGCCCCTGGGCACATCCTTTTTCCATTTTCCCTGGGAAAGAAAACTCAGCAGTCCAGGTTCCTGATGTCAGTTTGTAGGGCTCCCTTGGGTGTATCAGGGCAGCACAAGTTTGAGGTGGGGACAACTTCGGTGTGGGGTCCATCCTTCGATATAAGGATTTTTTGCAGTGAGGTCCCTGCCCAGGGCCAGGGCCCCTGGGCACAACCTTTTTCCATTTTCCCTGGGAAAGAAAACTCAGCAGTCCAGGTTCCTGATGTCAGTTTGTAGGGCTCCCTTGGGTCTATCAGGGCAGCACAAGTTTGAGGTGGGGACAACTTCGGTGTGGGGTCCATCCTTCGATATAAGGATTTTTTTCAGTCAGGGCCAAGGGCTCCCGGGCACAACCTTTGGCCATTTTCCCTGGGAAAGAAAACTCAGCAGTCCAGGTTCCTGATGTCAGTTTGTAGGGCTCCCTTGGGTCTATCAGGGCAGCACAAGTTTGAGGTGGGGACAACTTCGGTGTGGGGTCCATCCTTCGATATAAGGATTTTTTGCAGTGAGGTCCCTGCCCAGGGCCAGGGCCCCTGGGCACATCCTTTTTCCATTTTCCCTGGGAAAGAAAACTCAGCAGTCCAGGTTCCTGATGTCAGTTTGTAGGGCTCCCTTGGGTCTATCAGGGCAGCGCAAATTTGAGGTGGGGACAACTTCGGTGTGGGTTCCATCCTTCGATATAAGGATTTTTTGCAGTCAGGGCCAGTGGCCCCTGGGCACATCCTTTTTCCATTTTCCCTGGGAAAGAAAACTCAGCAGTCCAGGTTCCTGATGTCAGTTTGTAGGGCTCCCTTGGGTCTATCAGGGCAGCACAAGTTTGAGGTGGGGACAACTTCGGTGTGGGGTCCATCCTTCGATATATGGATTCTTTGCAGCCAGAACCAGGGGCCCCTGGGCACATCCTTTTTCCATTTTCCCTGGGAAAGAAAACTCAGCAGTCCAGGTTCCTGATGTCAGTTTGTAGGGCTCCCTTGGGTCTATCAGGGCAGCACAAGTTTGAGGTGGGGACAACTTCGGTGTGGGGTCCATCCTTCGATATAAGGATTCTTTGCAATGAGGTCCCTACCCAGGTCCAGGGGCCCCTGGGCACATCATTTGGCCATTTTCCCTGGGAAAGAAAACTCACCAGTCCAGGTTCCTGATGTCAGTTTGTATGGCTCCCTTGGGTCTATCAGGGCAGCACAAGTTTGAGGTGGGGACAACTTCGGTGTGGGGTCCATCCTTCGATATAAGGATTTTTTGCAGTGAGGTCCCTGCCCAGGGCCGGGGCCCCTGGGCACATCCTTTTTCCATTTTCCCTGGGAAAGAAAACTCAGCAGTCCAGGTTCCTGATGTCAGTTTGTAGGGCTCCCTTGGGTCTATCAGGGCAGCACAAGTTTGAGGTGGGGACAACTTCGGTGTGGGGTCCATCCTTCGATATATGGATTCTTTGCAGTCAGAACCAGGGGCCCCCGGGCACATCCTTTTTCCATTTTCCCTGGGAAAGAAAACTCAGCAGTCCAGGTTCCTGATGTCAGTTTATAGGGCTCCCTTGGGTCTATCAGGGCAGCACAAGTTTGAGGTGGGGACAACTTCGGTGTGGGGTCCATCCTTCGATATAAGGATTTTTTGCAGTCAGGGACAGGGGCCCCTGGGCACATCCTTTTTCCATTTTCCCTGGGAAAGAAAACTCAGCAGTCCAGGTTCCTGATGTCAGTTTGTAGGGCTCCCTTGGGTCTATCAGGGCAGCACAAGTTTGAGGTGGGGACAACTTCGGTGTGGGGTCCATCCTTCGATATAAGGATTCTTTGCAATGAGGTCCCTACCCAGGTCCAGGGGCCCCTGGGCACATCCTTTTTCCATTTTCCCTGGGAAAGAAAACTCAGCAGTCCAGGTTCCTGATGTCAGTTTGTAGGGCTCCCTTGGGTCTATCAGGGCAGCACAAGTTTGAGGTGGGGACAACTTCGGTGCGGGGTCCATCCTTCGATATAAGGATTTTTTTCAGTCAGGGCCAAGGGCTCCCGGGCACAACCTTTGGCCATTTTCCCTGGGAAAGAAAACTCAGCAGTCCAGGTTCCTGATGTCAGTTTGTAGGGCTCCCTTGGGTGTATCAGGGCAGCACAAGTTTGAGGTGGGGACAACTTCGGTGTGGGGTCCATCCTTCGATATAAGGATTCTTTGCAGTGAGGTCCCTACCCAGGTCCAGGGGCCCCTGGGCACATCATTTGGCCATTTTCCCTGGGAAAGAAAACTCACCAGTCCAGGTTCCTGATGTCAGTTTGTATGGCTCCCTTGGGTCTATCAGGGCAGCACAAGTTTGAGGTGGGGACAACTTCGGTGTGGGCTCCATCCTTCGATATAAGGATTTTTTGCAGTCAGGGCCAGGGGCCCCTGGGCACATCCTTTTTCCATTTTCCCTGGGAAAGAAAACTCAGCAGTCCAGGTTCCTGATGTCAGTTTGTAGGGCTCCCTTGGGTCTATCAGGGCAGCACAAGTTTGAGGTGGGGACAACTTCGGTGTGGGGTCCATCCTTCGATATATGGATTCTTTGCAGTCAGAACCAGGGGCCCCTGGGCACATCCTTTTTCCATTTTCCCTGGGAAAGAAAACTCAGCAGTCCAGGTTCCTGATGTCAGTTTGTAGGGCTCCCTTGGGTCTATCAGGGCAGCACAAGTTTGAGGTGGGGACAACTTCGGTGTGGGGTCCATCCTTCAATATATGGATTCTTTGCAGTCAGAACCAGGGGCCCCCGGGCACATCCTTTTTCCATTTTCCCTGGGAAAGAAAACTCAGCAGTCCAGGTTCCTGATGTCAGTTTATAGGGCTCCCTTGGGTCTATCAGGGCAGCACAAGTTTGAGGTGGGGACAACTTCGGTGTGGGGTCCATCCTTCGATATAAGGATTTTTTGCAGTCAGGGACAGGGGCCCCTGGGCACATCCTTTTTCCATTTTCCCTGGGAAAGAAAACTCAGCAGTCCAGGTTCCTGATGTCAGTTTGTAGGGCTCCCTTGGGTCTATCAGGGCAGCACAAGTTTGAGGTGGGGACAACTTCGGTGCGGGGTCCATCCTTCGATATAAGGATTTTTTTCAGTCAGGGCCAAGGGCTCCCGGGCGCATCCTTTTTCCATTTTCCCTGGGAAAGAAAACTCAGCAGTCCAGGTTCCTGATGTCAGTTTGTAGGGCTCCCTTGGGTGTATCAGGGCAGCACAAGTTTGAGGTGGGGACATCTTCGGTGTGGGGTCCATCCTTCGATATAAGGATTCTTTGCAGTGAGGTCCCTACCCAGGTCCAGGGGCCCCTGGGCACATCATTTGGCCATTTTCCCTGGGAAAGAAAACTCACCAGTCCAGGTTCCTGATGTCAGTTTGTATGGCTCCCTTGGGTCTATCAGGGCAGCACAAGTTTGAGGTGGGGACAACTTCGGTGTGGGCTGCATCCTTCGATATAAGGATTTTTTGCAGTCAGGGCCAGGGGCCCCTGGGCACATCCTTTTTCCATTTTCCCTGGGAAAGAAAACTCAGCAGTCCAGGTTCCTGATGTCAGTTTGTAGGGCTCCCTTGGGTGTATCAGGGCAGCGCAAATTTGAGGTGGGGACAACTTCGGTGTGGGTTCCATCCTTTGATATAAGGATTTTTTGCAGTCAGGGCCAGGGGCCCCTGGGCACATCCTTTTTCCATTTTCCCTGGGAAAGAAAACTCAGCAGTCCAGGTTCCTGATGTCAGTTTGTAGGGCTCCCTTGGGTCTATCAGGGCAGCACAAGTTTGAGGTGGGGACAACTTCGGTGTGGGGTCCATCCTTCGATATATGGATTCTTTGCAGTCAGAACCAGGGGCCCCTGGGCACATCCTTTTTCCATTTTCCCTGGGAAAGAAAACTCAGCAGTCCAGGTTCCTGATGTCAGTTTGTAGGGCTCCCTTGGGTCTATCAGGGCAGCACAAGTTTGAGGTGGGGACAACTTCGGTGTGGGGTCCATCCTTCGATATAAGGATTCTTTGCAATGAGGTCCCTACCCAGGTCCAGGGGCCCCTGGGCACATCATTTGGCCATTTTCCCTGGGAAAGAAAACTCACCAGTCCAGGTTCCTGATGTCAGTTTGTATGGCTCCCTTGGGTCTATCAGGGCAGCACAAGTTTGAGGTGGGGACAACTTCGGTGTGGGGTCCATCCTTCGATATAAGGATTTTTTGCAGTGAGGTCCCTGCCCAGGGCCGGGGCCCCTGGGCACATCCTTTTTCCATTTTCCCTGGGAAAGAAAACTCAGCAGTCCAGGTTCCTGATGTCAGTTTGTAGGGCTCCCTTGGGTCTATCAGGGCAGCACAAGTTTGAGGTGGGGACAACTTCGGTGTGGGGTCCATCCTTCGATATATGGATTCTTTGCAGTCAGAACCAGGGGCCCCCGGGCACATCCTTTTTCCATTTTCCCTGGGAAAGAAAACTCAGCAGTCCAGGTTCCTGATGTCAGTTTGTAGGGCTCCCTTGGGTCTATCAGGGCAGCATATGTTTGAGGTGGCGACAACTTCGGTGTGGGTTCCATCCTTCGATATAAGGATTTTTTGCAGTCAGGGCCAGGGGCCCCTGGGCACATCCTTTTTCCATTTTCCCTGGGAAAGAAAACTCAGCAGTCCAGGTTCCTGATGTCAGTTTGTAGGGCTCCCTTGGTTCTATCAGGGCAGCACAAGTTTGAGGTGGGGACAACTTCGGTGTGGGGTCCATCCTTCGATATAAGGATTCTTTGCAATGAGGTCCCTACCCAGGTCCAGGGGCCCCTGGGCACATCCTTTTTCCATTTTCCCTGGGAAAGAAAACTCAGCAGTCCAGGTTCCTGATGTCAGTTTGTAGGGCTCCCTTGGGTCTATCAGGGCAGCACAAGTTTGAGGTGGGGACAACTTCGGTGCGGGGTCCATCCTTCGATATAAGGATTCTTTTCAGTCAGGGCCAAGGGCTCCCGGGCACAACCTTTGGCCATTTTCCCTGGGAAAGAAAACTCAGCAGTCCAGGTTCCTGATGTCAGTTTGTAGGGCTCCCTTGGGTGTATCAGGGCAGCACAAGTTTGAGGTGGGGACAACTTCGGTGTGGGGTCCATCCTTCGATATAAGGATTCTTTGCAGTGAGGTCCCTACCCAGGTCCAGGGGCCCCTGGGCACATCATTTGGCCATTTTCCCTGGGAAAGAAAACTCACCAGTCCAGGTTCCTGATGTCAGTTTGTATGGCTCCCTTGGGTCTATCAGGGCAGCACAAGTTTGAGGTGGGGACAACTTCGGTGTGGGGTCCATCCTTCGATATAAGGATTTTTTGCAGTCATGGCCAGGGGCCCCTGGGCACATCCTTTTTCCATTTTCCCTGGGAAAGAAAACTCAGCAGTCCAGGTTCCTGATGTCAGTTTGTAGGGCTCCCTTGGGTCTATCAGGGCAGCACAAGTTTGAGGTGGGGACAACTTCGGTGTGGGGTCCATCCTTCGATATAAGGATTTTTTGCAGTGAGGTCCCTGCCCAGGGCCAGGGCCCCTGGGCACATCCTTTTTCCATTTTCCCTGGGAAAGAAAACTCAGCAGTCCAGGTTCCTGATGTCAGTTTGTAGGGCTCCCTTGGGTCTATCAGGGCAGCACAAGTTTGAGGTGGGGACAACTTCGGTGTGGGGTCCATCCTTCGATATATGGATTCTTTGCAGTCAGAACCAGGGGCCCCTGGGCACATCCTTTTTCCATTTTCCCTGGGAAAGAAAACTCAGCAGTCCAGGTTCCTGATGTCAGTTTGTAGGGCTCCCTTGGGTCTATCAGGGCAGCACAAGTTTGAGGTGGGGACAACTTCGGTGTGGGGTCCATCCTTCGATATAAGGATTCTTTGCAATGAGGTCCCTACCCAGGTCCAGGGGCCCCTGGGCACATCATTTGGCCATTTTCCCTGGGAAAGAAAACTCACCAGTCCAGGTTCCTGATGTCAGTTTGTATGGCTCCCTTGGGTCTATCAGGGCAGCACAAGTTTGAGGTGGGGACAACTTCGGTGTGGGGTCCATCCTTCGATATAAGGATTTTTTGCAGTGAGGTCCCTGCCCAGGGCCGGGGCCCCTGGGCACATCCTTTTTCCATTTTCCCTGGGAAAGAAAACTCAGCAGTCCAGGTTCCTGATGTCAGTTTGTAGGGCTCCCTTGGGTCTATCAGGGCAGCACAAGTTTGAGGTGGGGACAACTTCGGTGTGGGGTCCATCCTTCGATATATGGATTCTTTGCAGTCAGAACCAGGGGCCCCCGGGCACATCCTTTTTCCATTTTCCCTGGGAAAGAAAACTCAGCAGTCCAGGTTCCTGATGTCAGTTTGTAGGGCTCCCTTGGGTCTATCAGGGCAGTATATGTTTGAGGTGGCGACAACTTCGGTGTGGGTTCCATCCTTCGATATAAGGATTTTTTGCAGTCAGGGCCAGGGGCCCCTGGGCACATCCTTTTTCCATTTTCCCTGGGAAAGAAAACTCAGCAGTCCAGGTTCCTGATGTCAGTTTGTAGGGCTCCCTTGGTTCTATCAGGGCAGCACAAGTTTGAGGTGGGGACAACTTCGGTGCGGGGTCCATCCTTCGATATAAGGATTTTTTTCAGTCAGGGCCAAGGGCTCCCGGGCACAACCTTTGGCCATTTTCCCTGGGAAAGAAAACTCAGCAGTCCAGGTTCCTGATGTCAGTTTGTAGGGCTCCCTTGGGTGTATCAGGGCAGCACAAGTTTGAGGTGGGGACAACTTCGGTGTGGGGTCCATCCTTCGATATAAGGATTCTTTGCAATGAGGTCCCTACCCAGGTCCAGGGGCCCCTGGGCACATCATTTGGCCATTTTCCCTGGGAAAGAAAACTCACCAGTCCAGGTTCCTGATGTCAGTTTGTATGGCTCCCTTGGGTCTATCAGGGCAGCACAAGTTTGAGGTGGGGACAACTTCGGTGTGGGGTCCATCCTTCGATATAAGTATTTTTTGCAGTGAGGTCCCTGCCCAGGGCCGGGGCCCCTGGGCACATCCTTTTTCCATTTTCCCTGGGAAAGAAAACTCAGCAGTCCAGGTTCCTGATGTCAGTTTGTAGGGCTCCCTTGGGTCTATCAGGGCAGCACAAGTTTGAGGTGGGGACAACTTCGGTGTGGGGTCCATCCTTCGATATAAGGATTTTTTGCAGTCATGGCCAGGGGCCCCTGGGCACATCCTTTTTCCATTTTCCCTGGGAAAGAAAACTCAGCAGTCCAGGTTCCTGATGTCAGTTTGTAGGGCTACATTGGGTGTATCAGGGCAGCACAAGTTTGAGGTGGGGACAACTTCGGTGTGGGGTCCATCCTTCGATATAAGGATTTTTTGCAGTGAGGTCCCTGCCCAGGGCCAGGGCCCCTGGGCACATCCTTTTTCCATTTTCCCTGGGAAAGAAAACTCAGCAGTCCAGGTTCCTGATGTCAGTTTGTAGGGCTCCCTTGGGTCTATCAGGGCAGCACAAGTTTGAGGTGGGGACAACTTCGGTGTGGGGTCCATCCTTCGATATATGGATTCTTTGCAGTCAGAACCAGGGGCCCCCGGGCACATCCTTTTTCCATTTTCCCTGGGAAAGAAAACTCAGCAGTCCAGGTTCCTGATGTCAGTTTGTAGGGCTCCCTTGGGTCTATCAGGGCAGCACAAGTTTGAGGTGGGGACAACTTCGGTGTGGGGTCCATCCTTCGATATAAGGATTTTTTGCAGTCAGGGACAGGGGCCCCTGGGCACATCCTTTTTCCATTTTCCCTGGGAAAGAAAACTCAGCAGTCCAGGTTCCTGATGTCAGTTTGTAGGGCTCCCTTGGGTCTATCAGGGCAGCACAAGTTTGAGGTGGGGACAACTTCGGTGTGGGGTCCATCCTTCGATATAAGGATTTTTTGCAGTCAGGGCCAGGGGCCCCTGGGCACATCCTTTTTCCATTTTCCCTGGGAAAGAAAACTCAGCAGTCCAGGTTCCTGATGTCAGTTTGTAGGGCTCCCTTGGGTCTATCAGGGCAGCACAAGTTTGAGGTGGGGACAACTTCGGTGTGGGCTCCATCCTTCAATATAAGGATTTTTTGCAGTCAGGGCCAGGGGCCCCTGGGCACATCCTTTTTCCATTTTCCCTGGGAAAGAAAACTCAGCAGTCCAGGTTCCTGATGTCAGTTTGTAGGTCTCCCTTGGGTCTATCAGGGCAGCACAAGTTTGAGGTGGGGACAACTTCGGTGTGGGGTCCATCCTTCGATATAAGGATTCTTTGCAATGAGGTCCCTACCCAGGTCCAGGGGCCCCTGGGCACATCCTTTTTCCATTTTCCCTGGGAAAGAAAACTCAGCAGTCCAGGTTCCTGATGTCAGTTTGTAGGGCTCCCTTGGGTGTATCAGGGCAGCACAAGTTTGAGGTGGGGACAACTTCGGTGTGGGGTCCATCCTTCGATATAAGGATTTTTTGCAGTGAGGTCCCTGCCCAGGGCCAGGGCCCCTGGGCACATCCTTTTTCCATTTTCCCTGGGAAAGAAAACTCAGCAGTCCAGGTTCCTGATGTCAGTTTGTAGGGCTCCCTTGGGTCTATCAGGGCAGCACAAGTTTGAGGTGGGGACAACTTCGGTGTGGGCTCCATCCTTCGATATAAGGATTTTTTGCAGTCAGGGCCAGGGGCCCCTGGGCACATCCTTTTTCCATTTTCCCTGGGAAAGAAAACTCAGCAGTCCAGGTTCCTGATGTCAGTTTGTAGGGCTCCCTTGGGTCTATCATGGCAGCACAAGTTTGAGGTGGGGACAACTTCGGTGTGGGGTCCATCCTTCGATATATGGACTCTTTGCAGTCAGAACCAGGGGCCCCCGGGCACACCCTTTTTCCATTTTCCCTGGGAAAGAAAACTCAGCAGTCCAGGTTCCTGATGTCAGTTTGTAGGGCTCCCTTGGGTCTATCAGGGCAGCACAAGTTTGAGGTGGAGACAACTTCGGTGTGGGCTCCATCCTTCGATATAAGGATTTTTTGCAGTCAGGGCCAGGGGCCCCTGGGCACATCCGTTTTCCATTTTCCCTGGGAAAGAAAACTCAGCAGTCCAGGTTCCTGATGTCAGTTTGTAGGGCTCCCTTGGGTCTATCAGGGCAGCACAAGTTTGAGGTGGGGACAACTTCGGTGTGGGGTCCATCCTTCGATATAAGGATTTTTTGCAGTGAGGTCTCTGCCCAGGGCCGGGGCCCCCGGGCACATCCTTTTTCCATTTTCCCTGGGAAAGAAAACTCAGCAGTCCAGGTTCCTGATGTCAGTTTGTAGGGCTCCCTTGGGTCTATCAGGGCAGCACAAGTTTGAGGTGGGGACAACTTCGGTGTGGGGTCCATCCTTCGATATAAGGATTCTTTGCAGTCAGGGCCAGGGGCCCCCGGGCACATCCTTTTTCCATTTTCCCTGGGAAAGAAAACTCAGCAGTCCAGGTTCCTGATGTCAGTTTGTAGGGCTCCCTTGGGTGTATCAGGGCAGCACAAGTTTGAGGTGGGGACAACTTCGGTGTGGGGTCCATCCTTCGATATAAGGATTTTTTGCAGTCAGGGCCAGGGGCCCCTGGGCACATCCTTTTTCCATTTTCCCTGGGAAAGAAAACTCAGCAGTCCAGGTTCCTGATGTCAGTTTGTAGGGCTCCCTTGGGTCTATCAGGGCAGCACAAGTTTGAGGTGGGGACAACTTCGGTGTGGGGTCCATCCTTCGATATAAGGATTTTTTGCAGTCAGGGCCAGGGGGCCCCCGGCACATCCTTTTTCCATTTTCCCTGGGAAAGAAAACTCAGCAGTCCAGGTTCCTGATGTCAGTTTGTAGGGCTCCCTTGGGTCTATCAGGGCAGCACAAGTTTGAGGTGGGGACAACTTCGGTGTGGGGTCCATCCTTCGATATAAGGATTTTTTGCAGTCAGGGCCAGGGGCCCCTGGGCACATCCTTTTTCCATTTTCCCTGGGAAAGAAAACTCAGCAGTCCAGGTTCCTGATGTCAGTTTGTAGGGCTCCCTTGGGTCTATCAGGGCAGCACAAGTTTGAGGTGGGGACAACTTCGGTGTGGGGTCCATCCTTCGATATAAGGATTCTTTGCAATGAGGTCCCTACCCAGGTCCAGGGGCCCCTGGGCACATCCTTTTTCCATTTTCCCTGGGAAAGAAAACTCAGCAGTCCAGGTTCCTGATGTCAATTTGTAGGGCTCCCTTGGGTCTATCAGGGCAGCACAAGTTTGAGGTGGGGACAGCTTCGGTGTGGGGTCCATCCTTCGATATAAGGATTTTTTGCAGTCAGGGCCAGGGGCCCCCGGGCACATCCTTTTTCCATTTTCCCTGGGAAAGAAAACTCAGCAGTCCAGGTTCCTGATGTCAGTTTGTAGGGCTCCCTTGGGTCTATCAGGGCAGCACAATTTTGAGGTGGGGACAACTTCGGTGTGGGGTCCATCCTTCGATATAAGGATTTTTTGCAGTCAGGGCCAGGGGACCCTGGGCACATCCTTTTTCCATTTTCCCTGGGAAAGAAAACTCAGCAGTCCAGGTTCCTGATGTCAGTTTGTAGGGCTCCCTTGGGTCTATCAGGGCAGCACAAGTTTGAGGTGGGGACAACTACGGTGTGGGGTCCATCCTTCGATATAAGGATTCTTTGCAGTGAGGTCCCTACCCAGGTCCAGGGGCCCGTGGGCACATCATTTGGCCATTTTCCCTGGGAAAGAAAACTCACCAGTCCAGGTTCCTGATGTCAGTTTGTAGGGCTCCCTTGGGTCTATCAGGGCAGCACAAGTTTGAGGTGGGGACAACTTCGGTGTGGGGTCCATCCTTCGATATAAGGATTTTTTGCAGTGAGGTCCCTGCCCAGGGCCGCGGCCCCTGGGCACATCCTTTTTCCATTTTCCCTGGGAAAGAAAACTCAGCAGTCCAGGTTCCTGATGTCAGTTTGTAGGGCTCCCTTGGGTCTATCAGGGCAGCACAAGTTTGAGGTGGGGACAACTTCGGTGTGGGCTCCATCCTTCGATATAAGGATTTTTTGCAGTGATGGCCCTGCCCAGGGCCAGGGGCCCCTGGGCACATCCTTTGGCCATTTCCCCTGGGAAAGAAAACTCAGCAGTCCAGGTTCCTGATGTCAGTTTGTAGGGCTCCCTTGGGTTCTATCAGGGCAGCACAAGTTTGAGGTGGGGACAACTTCGGTGTGGGGTCCATTCTTCGATATAATGATTCTTTGCAGTGAGGTCGCAGCCCTGGGCCAGGGGCCCCTGGGCACATTCTTTTTCCATTTTCTCTGGGAAAGAATAGTCAGCAGTCCAGGTTCCTGATGTCAGTTTGTAGGGCTCCCTTGGGTCTATCAGGGCAGTACAAGTTTGAGGTGGGGACAGCTTCGGTGTGGGGTCCATCCTTTGATATAAGGATTATTTGCAGTCAGGGCTAGGTGCCCCTGGGCACATCCTTTTTCCATTTTCCCTGGGAAAGAAAACTCAGCAGTCCAGGTTCCTGATGTCAGTTTGTAGGGCTGCCTTGGGTCTATCAGGGCAGCACAAGTTTGAGGTGGGGACAACTTCGGTGTGGGGTCCATCCTTCGATATAAGGATTCCTTGCAGTGAGGACCCAGCCCAGGTCCAGGGGCCCCTGGGCACATCCTTTTTCCATTTTCCCTGGGAAAGAAAACTCAGCAGTCCAGGTTCCTGATGTCAGTTTGTAGGGCTCCCTTGGGTCTATAAGGGCAGCACAAGTTTGAGGTGGGGACAACTTCGGTGTGGGGTCCATCCTTCGATATAAGGATTTTTTGCAGTCAGGGCCAGGGGCCCCTGGGCACATCCTTTTTCCATTTTCCCTGGGAAAGAAAACTCTAGCAGTCCAGGTTCCTGATGTCAGTTTGTAGGGCTCCCTTGGGTGTATCAGGGCAGCACAAGTTTGAGGTGGGGACAACTTCAGTGTGGGGTCCATCCTTCGATATAAGGATTCTTTGCAGTCAGGGCCAGGGGCCCCCGGGCACATCCTTTTTCCATTTTCCCTGGGAAAGAAAACTCAGCAGTCCAGGTTCCTGATGTCAGTTTGTAGGGCTCCCTTGGGTGTATCAGGGCAGCACAAGTTTGAGGTGGGGACAACTTCGGTGTGGGGTCCATCCTTCGATATAAGGATTTTTTGCAGTGAGGTCCCTGCCCAGGGCCAGGGCCCCTGGGCACATCCTTTTTCCATTTTCCCTGGGAAAGAAAACTCAGCAGTCCAGGTTCCTGATGTCAGTTTGTAGGGCTCCCTTGGGTCTATCAGGGCAGCACAAGTTTGAGGTGGGGACAACTTCGGTGTGGGCTCCATCCTTCGATATAAGGATTTTTTGCAGTCAGGGCCAGGGGCCCCTGGGCACATCCTTTTTCCATTTTCCCTGGGAAAGAAAACTCAGCAGTCCAGGTTCCTGATGTCAGTTTGTAGGGCTCCCTTGGGTCTATCATGGCAGCACAAGTTTGAGGTGGGGACAACTTCGGTGTGGGGTCCATCCTTCGATATATGGACTCTTTGCAGTCAGAACCAGGGGCCCCCGGGCACACCCTTTTTCCATTTTCCCTGGGAAAGAAAACTCAGCAGTCCAGGTTCCTGATGTCAGTTTGTAGGGCTCCCTTGGGTCTATCAGGGCAGCACAAGTTTGAGGTGGAGACAACTTCGGTGTGGGCTCCATCCTTCGATATAAGGATTTTTTGCAGTCAGGGCCAGGGGCCCCTGGGCACATCCGTTTTCCATTTTCCCTGGGAAAGAAAACTCAGCAGTCCAGGTTCCTGATGTCAGTTTGTAGGGCTCCCTTGGGTCTATCAGGGCAGCACAAGTTTGAGGTGGGGACAACTTCGGTGTGGGGTCCATCCTTCGATATAAGGATTTTTTGCAGTGAGGTCTCTGCCCAGGGCCGGGGCCCCCGGGCACATCCTTTTTCCATTTTCCCTGGGAAAGAAAACTCAGCAGTCCAGGTTCCTGATGTCAGTTTGTAGGGCTCCCTTGGGTCTATCAGGGCAGCACAAGTTTGAGGTGGGGACAACTTCGGTGTGGGGTCCATCCTTCGATATAAGGATTCTTTGCAGTCAGGGCCAGGGGCCCCCGGGCACATCCTTTTTCCATTTTCCCTGGGAAAGAAAACTCAGCAGTCCAGGTTCCTGATGTCAGTTTGTAGGGCTCCCTTGGGTGTATCAGGGCAGCACAAGTTTGAGGTGGGGACAACTTCGGTGTGGGGTCCATCCTTCGATATAAGGATTTTTTGCAGTCAGGGCCAGGGGCCCCTGGGCACATCCTTTTTCCATTTTCCCTGGGAAAGAAAACTCAGCAGTCCAGGTTCCTGATGTCAGTTTGTAGGGCTCCCTTGGGTCTATCAGGGCAGCACAAGTTTGAGGTGGGGACAACTTCGGTGTGGGGTCCATCCTTCGATATAAGGATTTTTTGCAGTCAGGGCCAGGGGGCCCCCGGCACATCCTTTTTCCATTTTCCCTGGGAAAGAAAACTCAGCAGTCCAGGTTCCTGATGTCAGTTTGTAGGGCTCCCTTGGGTCTATCAGGGCAGCACAAGTTTGAGGTGGGGACAACTTCGGTGTGGGGTCCATCCTTCGATATAAGGATTTTTTGCAGTCAGGGCCAGGGGCCCCTGGGCACATCCTTTTTCCATTTTCCCTGGGAAAGAAAACTCAGCAGTCCAGGTTCCTGATGTCAGTTTGTAGGGCTCCCTTGGGTCTATCAGGGCAGCACAAGTTTGAGGTGGGGACAACTTCGGTGTGGGGTCCATCCTTCGATATAAGGATTCTTTGCAATGAGGTCCCTACCCAGGTCCAGGGGCCCCTGGGCACATCCTTTTTCCATTTTCCCTGGGAAAGAAAACTCAGCAGTCCAGGTTCCTGATGTCAATTTGTAGGGCTCCCTTGGGTCTATCAGGGCAGCACAAGTTTGAGGTGGGGACAGCTTCGGTGTGGGGTCCATCCTTCGATATAAGGATTTTTTGCAGTCAGGGCCAGGGGCCCCCGGGCACATCCTTTTTCCATTTTCCCTGGGAAAGAAAACTCAGCAGTCCAGGTTCCTGATGTCAGTTTGTAGGGCTCCCTTGGGTCTATCAGGGCAGCACAATTTTGAGGTGGGGACAACTTCGGTGTGGGGTCCATCCTTCGATATAAGGATTTTTTGCAGTCAGGGCCAGGGGACCCTGGGCACATCCTTTTTCCATTTTCCCTGGGAAAGAAAACTCAGCAGTCCAGGTTCCTGATGTCAGTTTGTAGGGCTCCCTTGGGTCTATCAGGGCAGCACAAGTTTGAGGTGGGGACAACTACGGTGTGGGGTCCATCCTTCGATATAAGGATTCTTTGCAGTGAGGTCCCTACCCAGGTCCAGGGGCCCGTGGGCACATCATTTGGCCATTTTCCCTGGGAAAGAAAACTCACCAGTCCAGGTTCCTGATGTCAGTTTGTAGGGCTCCCTTGGGTCTATCAGGGCAGCACAAGTTTGAGGTGGGGACAACTTCGGTGTGGGGTCCATCCTTCGATATAAGGATTTTTTGCAGTGAGGTCCCTGCCCAGGGCCGCGGCCCCTGGGCACATCCTTTTTCCATTTTCCCTGGGAAAGAAAACTCAGCAGTCCAGGTTCCTGATGTCAGTTTGTAGGGCTCCCTTGGGTTCTATCAGGGCAGCACAAGTTTGAGGTGGGGACAACTTCGGTGTGGGGTCCATTCTTCGATATAATGATTCTTTGCAGTGAGGTCGCAGCCCTGGGCCAGGGGCCCCTGGGCACATTCTTTTTCCATTTTCTCTGGGAAAGAATAGTCAGCAGTCCAGGTTCCTGATGTCAGTTTGTAGGGCTCCCTTGGGTCTATCAGGGCAGTACAAGTTTGAGGTGGGGACAGCTTCGGTGTGGGGTCCATCCTTTGATATAAGGATTATTTGCAGTCAGGGCTAGGTGCCCCTGGGCACATCCTTTTTCCATTTTCCCTGGGAAAGAAAACTCAGCAGTCCAGGTTCCTGATGTCAGTTTGTAGGGCTGCCTTGGGTCTATCAGGGCAGCACAAGTTTGAGGTGGGGACAACTTCGGTGTGGGGTCCATCCTTCGATATAAGGATTCCTTGCAGTGAGGACCCAGCCCAGGTCCAGGGGCCCCTGGGCACATCCTTTTTCCATTTTCCCTGGGAAAGAAAACTCAGCAGTCCAGGTTCCTGATGTCAGTTTGTAGGGCTCCCTTGGGTCTATAAGGGCAGCACAAGTTTGAGGTGGGGACAACTTCGGTGTGGGGTCCATCCTTCGATATAAGGATTTTTTGCAGTCAGGGCCAGGGGCCCCTGGGCACATCCTTTTTCCATTTTCCCTGGGAAAGAAAACTCAGCAGTCCAGGTTCCTGATGTCAGTTTGTAGGGCTCCCTTGGGTGTATCAGGGCAGCACAAGTTTGAGGTGGGGACAACTTCAGTGTGGGGTCCATCCTTCGATATAAGGATTCTTTGCAGTCAGGGCCAGGGGCCCCCGGGCACATCCTTTTTCCATTTTCCCTGGGAAAGAAAACTCAGCAGTCCAGGTTCCTGATGTCAGTTTGTAGGGCTCCCTTGGGTCTATCAGGGCAGCACAAGTTTGAGGTGGGGACAACTTCGGTGTGGGGTCCATCCTTCGATATAAGGATTTTTTGCAGTGAGGTCCCTGCCCAGGGCCAGGGCCCCTGGGCACATCCTTTTTCCATTTTCCCTGGGAAAGAAAACTCAGCAGTCCAGGTTCCTGATGTCAGTTTGTAGGGCTCCCTTGGGTGTATCAGGGCAGCACAAGTTTGAGGTGGGGACACTTCGGTGTGGGGTCCATCCTTCGATATAAGGATTTTTTGCAGTCAGGGACAGGGGCCCCTGGGCACATCCTTTTTCCATTTTCCCTGGGAAAGAAAACTCAGCAGTCCAGGTTCCTGATGTCAGCTTGTAGGGCTCCCTTGGGTCTATCAGGGCAGCACAAGTTTGAGGTGGGGACAACTTCGGTGTGGGGTCCATCCTTCGATATAAGGATTTTTTGCAGTCAGGGCCAGGGGGCCCCCGGCACATCCTTTTTCCATTTTCCCTGGGAAAGAAAACTCAGCAGTCCAGGTTCCTGATGTCAATTTGTAGGGCTCCCTTGGGTCTATCAGGGCAGCACAAGTTTGAGGTGGGGACAACTTCGGTGTGGGCTCCATCCTTCGATATAAGGATTTTTTGCAGTCAGGGCCAGGGGCCCCTGGGCACATCCTTTTTCCATTTTCCCTGGGAAAGAAAACTCAGCAGTCCAGGTTCCTGATGTCAGTTTGTAGGGCTCCCTTGGGTCTATCAGGGCAGCACAAGTTTGAGGTGGGGACAACTTCGGTGTGGGGTCCATCCTTCGATATATGGATTCTTTGCAGTCAGAACCAGGGGCCCCCGGGCACATCCTTTTTCCATTTTCCCTGGGAAAGAAAACTCAGCAGTCCAGGTTCCTGATGTCAGTTTGTAGGGCTCCCTTGGGTCTATCAGGGCAGCACAAGTTTGAGGTGGGGACAACTTCGGTGTGGGGTCCATCCTTCGATATAAGGATTTTTTGCAGTCAGGGACAGGGGCCCCTGGGCACATCCTTTTTCCATTTTCCCTGGGAAAGAAAACTCAGCAGTCCAGGTTCCTGATGTCAGTTTGTAGGGCTCCCTTGGGTCTATCAGGGCAGCACAAGTTTGAGGTGGGGACAACTTCGGTGTGGGCTCCATCCTTCGATATAAGGATTTTTTGCAGTGAGGGCCAGGGGGCCCCCGGCACATCCTTTTTCCATTTTCCCTGGGAAAGAAAACTCAGCAGTCCAGGTTCCTGATGTCAGTTTGTAGGGCTCCCTTGGGTCTATCAGGGCAGCACAAGTTTGAGGTGGGGACAACTTCGGTGTGGGCTCCATCCTTCGATATAAGGATTTTTTGCAGTCAGGGCCAGGGGCCCCTGGGCACATCCTTTTTCCATTTTCCCTGGGAAAGAAAACTCAGCAGTCCAGGTTCCTGATGTCAGTTTGTAGGGCTCCCTTGGGTCTATCAGGGCAGCACAAGTTTGAGGTGGGGACAACTTCGGTGTGGGGTCCATCCTTCGATATAAGGATTTTTTGCAGTGAGGTCCCTGCCCTGGGCCGGGGCCCCTGGGCACATCCTTTTTCCATTTTCCCTGGGAAAGAAAACTCAGCAGTCCAGGTTCCTGATGTCAGTTTGTAGGGCTCCCTTGGGTCTATCAGGGCAGCACAAGTTTGAGGTGGGGACAACTTCGGTGTGGGGTCCATCCTTCGATATAAGGATTTTTTGCAGTCAGGGACAGGGGCCCCTGGGCACATCCTTTTTCCATTTTCCCTGGGAAAGAAAACTCAGCAGTCCAGGTTCCTGATGTCAGTTTGTAGGGCTCCCTTGGTTCTATCAGGGCAGCACAAGTTTGAGGTGGGGACAACTTCGGTGTGGGGTCCATCCTTCGATATAAGGATTCTTTGCAATGAGGTCCCTACCCAGGTCCAGGGGCCCCTGGGCACATCCTTTTTCCATTTTCCCTGGGAAAGAAAACTCAGCAGTCCAGGTTCCTGATGTCAGTTTGTAGGGCTCCCTTGGGTCTATCCGGGCAGCACAAGTTTGAGGTGGGGACAACTTCGGTGTGGGGTCCATCCTTCGATATAAGGATTTTTTTCAGTGAGGTCCCTGCCCAGGGCCAGGGCCCCTGGGCACATCCTTTTTCCATTTTCCCTGGGAAAGAAAACTCAGCAGTCCAGGTTCCTGATGTCAGTTTGTAGGGCTCCCTTGGGTCTATCAGGGCAGCACAAGTTTGAGGTGGGGACAACTTCGGTGTGGGGTCCATCCTTCGATATAAGGATTCTTTGCAATGAGGTCCCTACCCAGGTCCAGGGGCCCCTGGGCACATCATTTGGCCATTTTCCCTGGGAAAGAAAACTCAGCAGTCCAGGTTCCTGATGTCAATTTGTAGGGCTCCCTTGGGTCTATCAGGGCAGCACAAGTTTGATGTGGGGACAGCTTCGGTGTGGGGTCCATCCTTCGATATAAGGATTTTTTGCAGTCAGGTCCAGGGGCCCCCGGGCACATCCTTTTTCCATTTTCCCTGGGAAAGAAAACTCAGCAGTCCAGGTTCCTGATGTCAGTTTGTAGGGCTCCCTTGGGTCTATCAGGGCAGCACAAGTTTGAGGTGGGGACAACTTCGGTGTGGGGTCCATCCTTCGATATAAGGATTCTTTGCAGTCAGGGCCAGGGGCCCCTGGGCACATCCTTTTTCCATTTTCCCTGGGAAAGAAAACTCAGCAGTCCAGGTTCCTGATGTCAGTTTGTAGGGCTCCCTTGGGTCTATCAGGGCAGCACAAGTTTGAGGTGGGGACAACTTCGGTGTGGGGTCCATCCTTCGATATAAGGATTCTTTGCAGTCAGGGCCAGGGGCCCCCGGCACATCCTTTTTCCATTTTCCCTGGGAAAGAAAACTCAGCAGTCCAGGTTCCTGATGTCAGTTTGTAGGGCTCCCTTGGGTCTATCAGGGCAGCACAAGTTTGAGGTGGGGACAACTTCGGTGTGGGCTCCATCCTTCGATATAAGGATTTTTTGCAGTCAGGGCCAGGGGCCCCTGGGCACATCCTTTTTCCATTTTCCCTGGGAAAGAAAACTCAGCAGTCCAGGTTCCTGATGTCAGTTTGTAGGGCTCCCTTGGGTCTATCAGGGCAGCACAAGTTTGAGGTGGGGACAACTTCGGTGCGGGGTCCATCCTTCGATATAAGGATTTTTTTCAGTCAGGGCCAAGGGCTCCCGGGCACAACCTTTGGCCATTTTCCCTGGGAAAGAAAACTCAGCAGTCCAGGTTCCTGATGTCAGTTTGTAGGGCTCCCTTGGGTCTATCAGGGCAGCACAAGTTTGAGGTGGGGACAACTTCGGTGTGGGGTCCATCCTTCGATATAAGGATTTTTTGCAGTCAGGGACAGGGGCCCCTGGGCACATCCTTTTTCCATTTTCCCTGGGAAAGAAAACTCAGCAGTCCAGGTTCCTGATGTCAGTTTGTAGGGCTCCCTTGGGTCTATCAGGGCAGCACAAGTTTGAGGTGGGGACAACTTCGGTGTGGGGTCCATCCTTCGATATAACGATTATTTGCAGTCAGGGCCAGGGGCCCCCGGCACATCCTTTTTCCATTTTCCCTGGGAAAGAAAACTCAGCAGTCCAGGTTCCTGATGTCAGTTTGTAGGGCTCCCTTGGGTGTATCAGGGCAGCACAAGTTTGAGGTGGGGACAACTTCGGTGTGGGGTCCATCCTTCGATATAAGGATTTTTTGCAGTCAGGGCCAGGGGCCCCCGGGCACATCCTTTTTCCATTTTCCCTGGGAAAGAAAACTCAGCAGTCCAGGTTCCTGATGTCAGTTTGTAGGGCTCCCTTGGGTCTATCAGGGCAGCACAAGTTTGAGGTGGGGACAACTTCGGTGTGGGGTCCATCCTTCGATATAAGGATTCTTTGCAATGAGGTCCCTACCCAGGTCCAGGGGCCCCTGGGCACATCCTTTTTCCATTTTCCCTGGGAAAGAAAACTCAGCAGTCTAGGTTCCTGATGTCAGTTTGTAGGGCTCCCTTGGGTCTATCAGGGCAGCACAAGTTTGAGGTGGGGACAACTTCGGTGTGGGGTCCATCCTTCGATATAAGGATTTTTTGCAGTGAGGTCCCTGCCCAGGGCCAGGGTCCCTGGGCACATCCTTTTTCCATTTTCCCTGGGAAAGAAAACTCAGCAGTCCAGGTTCCTGATGTCAGTTTGTAGGGCTCCCTTGGGTCTATCAGGGCAGCACAAGTTTGAGGTGGGGACAACTTCGGTGTGGGGTCCATCCTTCGATATAAGGATTTTTTGCAGTCAGGGCCAGGGGCCCCTGGGCACATCCTTTTTCCATTTTCCCTGGGAAAGAAAACTCAGCAGTCCAGGTTCCTGATGTCAGTTTGTAGGGCTCCCTTGGGTCTATCAGGGCAGCACAAGTTTGAGGTGGGGACAACTTCGGTGCGGGGTCCATCCTTCGATATAAGGATTTTTTTCAGTCAGGGCCAAGGGCTCCCGGGCACAACCATTGGCCATTTTCCCTGGGAAAGAAAACTCAGCAGTCCAGGTTCCTGATGTCAGTTTCTAGGGCTCCCTTGGGTGTATCAGGTCAGCACAAGTTTGAGGTGGGGACAACTTCGGTGTGGGGTCCATCCTTCGATATAAGGATTCTTTGCAGTGAGGTCCCTACCCAGGTCCAGGGGCCCCTGGGCACATCATTTGGCCATTTTTCCTGGGAAAGAAAACTCAGCAGTCCAGGTTCCTGATGTCAGTTTGTATGGCTCCCTTGGGTCTATCAGGGCAGCACAAGTTTGAGGTGGGGACAACTTCGGTGTGGGGTCCATCCTTCGATATAAGGATTTTTTGCAGTCATGGCCAGGGGCCCCTGGGCACATCATTTGGCCATTTTCCCTGGGAAAGAAAACTCAGCAGTCCAGGTTCCTGATGTCAGTTTGTAGGGCTCCCTTGGGTCTATCAGGGCAGCACAAGTTTGAGGTGGGGACAACTTCGGTGTGGGGTCCATCCTTCGATATAAGGATTTTTTTCAGTGAGGTCCCTGCACAGGGCCAGGGCCCCTGGGCACATCCTTTTTCCATTTTCCCTGGGAAAGAAAACTCAGCAGTCCAGGTTCCTGATGTCAGTTTGTAGGGCTCCCTTGGGTGTATCAGGGCAGCACAAGTTTGAGGTGGGGACAACTTTGGTGTGGGGTCCATCCTTCGATATAAGGATTCTTTGCAGTGAGGTCCCTACCCAGGTCCAGGGGCCCCTGGGCACATCCTTTTTCCATTTTCCCTGGGAAAGAAAACTCAGCAGTCCAGGTTCCTGATGTCAGTTTGTAGGGCTCCCTTGGGTCTATCAGGGCAGCACAAGTTTGAGGTGGGGACAACTTCGGTGTGGGGTCCATCCTTCGATATAAGGATTTTTTGCAGTCAGGGCCAGGGGCCCCTGGGCACATCCTTTTTCCATTTTCCCTGGGAAAGAAAACTCAGCAGTCCAGGTTCCTGATGTCAGTTTGTAGGGCTCCCTTGGGTGTATCAGGGCAGCACAAGTTTGAGGTGGGGACAACTTCGGTGTGGGGTCCATCCTTCGATATAAGGATTTTTTGCAGTCAGGGCCAGGGGCCCCTGGGCACATCCTTTTTCCATTTTCCCTGGGAAAGAAAACTCAGCAGTCCAGGTTCCTGATGTCAGTTTGTAGGGCTCCCTTGGGTCTATCAGGGCAGCACAAGTTTGAGGTGGGGACAACTTCGGTGTGGGGTCCATCCTTCGATATAAGGATTCTTTGCAATGAGGTCCCTACCCAGGTCCAGGGGCCCCTGGGCACATCCTTTTTCCATTTTCCCTGGGAAAGAAAACTCAGCAGTCCAGGTTCCTGATGTCAGTTTGTAGGGCTCCCTTGGGTCTATCAGGGCAGCACAAGTTTGAGGTGGGGACAACTTCGGTGTGGGCTCCATCCTTCGATATAAGGATTTTTTGCAGTGAGGTCCCTGCCCAGGGCCAGGGCCCCTGGGCACATCCTTTTTCCATTTTCCCTGGGAAAGAAAACTCAGCAGTCCAGGTTCCTGATGTCAGTTTGTAGGGCTCCCTTGGGTCTATCAGGGCAGCACAAGTTTGAGGTGGGGACAACTTCGGTGTGGGGTCCATCCTTCGATATAAGGATTTTTTGCAGTGAGGTCCCTGCCCAGGGCCAGGGCCCCTGGGCACAACCTTTTTCCATTTTCCCTGGGAAAGAAAACTCAGCAGTCCAGGTTCCTGATGTCAGTTTGTAGGGCTCCCTTGGGTCTATCAGGGCAGCACAAGTTTGAGGTGGGGACAACTTCGGTGTGGGGTCCATCCTTCGATATAAGGATTCTTTGCAATGAGGTCCCTACCCAGGTCCAGGGGCCCCTGGGCACATCCTTTTTCCATTTTCCCTGGGAAAGAAAACTCAGCAGTCCAGGTTCCTGATGTCAGTTTGTAGGGCTCCCTTGGGTCTATCAGGGCAGCACAAGTTTGAGGTGGGGACAACTTCGGTGTGGGCTCCATCCTTCGATATAAGGATTCTTTGCAGTGAGGTCCCTACCCAGGTCCAGGGGCCCCTGGGCACATCATTTGGCCATTTTCCCTGGGAAAGAAAACTCACCAGTCCAGGTTCCTGATGTCAGTTTGTATGGCTCCCTTGGGTCTATCAGGGCAGCACAAGTTTGAGGTGGGGACAACTTCGGTGTGGGGTCCATCCTTCGATATAAGGATTTTTTGCAGTCATGGCCAGGGGCCCCTGGGCACATCCTTTTTCCATTTTCCCTGGGAAAGAAAACTCAGCAGTCCAGGTTCCTGATGTCAGTTTGTAGGGCTCCCTTGGGTCTATCAGGGCAGCACAAGTTTGAGGTGGGGACAACTTCGGTGTGGGGTCCATCCTTCGATATAAGGATTTTTTGCAGTGAGGTCCCTGCCCAGGGCCAGGGCCCCTGGGCACATCCTTTTTCCATTTTCCCTGGGAAAGAAAACTCAGCAGTCCAGGTTCCTGATGTCAGTTTGTAGGGCTCCCTTGGGTGTATCAGGGCAGCGCAAATTTGAGGTGGGGACAACTTCGGTGTGGGTTCCATCCTTCGATATAAGGATTTTTTGCAGTCAGGGCCAGGGGCCCCTGGGCACATCCTTTTTCCATTTTCCCTGGGAAAGAAAACTCAGCAGTCCAGGTTCCTGATGTCAGTTTGTAGGGCTCCCTTGGGTCTATCAGGGCAGCACAAGTTTGAGGTGGGGACAACTTCGGTGTGGGGTCCATCCTTCGATATAAGGATTCTTTGCAATGAGGTCCCTACCCAGGTCCAGGGGCCCCTGGGCACATCATTTGGCCATTTTCCCTGGGAAAGAAAACTCACCAGTCCAGGTTCCTGATGTCAGTTTGTATGGCTCCCTTGGGTCTATCAGGGCAGCACAAGTTTGAGGTGGGGACAACTTCGGTGTGGGGTCCATCCTTCGATATAAGGATTTTTTGCAGTGAGGTCCCTGCCCAGGGCCGGGGCCCCTGGGCACATCCTTTTTCCATTTTCCCTGGGAAAGAAAACTCAGCAGTCCAGGTTCCTGATGTCAGTTTGTAGGGCTCCCTTGGGTCTATCAGGGCAGCACAAGTTTGAGGTGGGGACAACTTCGGTGTGGGGTCCATCCTTCGATATATGGATTCTTTGCAGTCAGAACCAGGGGCCCCCGGGCACATCCTTTTTCCTTTTTTCCTGGGAAAGAAAACTCAGCAGTCCAGGTTCCTGATGTCAGTTTGTAGGGCTCCCTTGGGTCTATCAGGGCAGCATATGTTTGAGGTGGCGACAACTTCGGTGTGGGTTCCATCCTTCGATATAAGGATTTTTTGCAGTCAGGGCCAGGGGCCCCTGGGCACATCCTTTTTCCATTTTCCCTGGGAAAGAAAACTCAGCAGTCCAGGTTCCTGATGTCAGTTTGTAGGGCTCCCTTGGGTCTATCAGGGCAGCACAAGTTTGAGGTGGGGACAACTTCGGTGTGGGGTCCATCCTTCGATATAATGATTTTTTGCAGTCAGGGCCAGGGGCCCCTGGGCACATCCTTTTTCCATTTTCCATGGGAAAGAAAACTCAGCAGTCCAGGTTCCTGATGTCAGTTTGTAGGGCTCCCTTGGGTCTATCAGGGCAGCACAAGTTTGAGGTGGGGACAACTTCGGTGTGGGGTCCATCCTTCGATATAAGGATTCCTTGCAGTGAGGCCCCAGCCCAGGTCCAGGGGCCCCTGGGCACATCCTTTTTCCATTTTCCCTGGGAAAGAAAACTCAGCAGTCCAGGTTCCTGATGTCAGTTTATAGGGCTCCCTTGGGTCTATCAGGGCAGCACAAGTTTGAGGTGGGGACAACTTCGGTGTGGGGTCCATCCTTCGATATAAGGATTTTTTGCAGTCAGGGACAGGGGCCCCTGGGCACATCCTTTTTCCATTTTCCCTGGGAAAGAAAACTCAGCAGTCCAGGTTCCTGATGTCAGTTTGTAGGGCTCCCTTGGGTCTATCAGGGCAGCACAAGTTTGAGGTGGGGACAACTTCGGTGTGGGGTCCATCCTTCGATATAAGGATTCTTTGCAATGAGGTCCCTACCCAGGTCCAGGGGCCCCTGGGCACATCATTTGGCCATTTTCCCTGGGAAAGAAAACTCACCAGTCCAGGTTCCTGATGTCAGTTTGTATGGCTCCCTTGGGTCTATCAGGGCAGCACAAGTTTGAGGTGGGGACAACTTCGGTGTGGGGTCCATCCTTCGATATAAGGATTTTTTGCAGTCATGGCCAGGGGCCCCCGGGCACATCCTTTTTCCATTTTCCCTGGGAAAGAAAACTCAGCAGTCCAGGTTCCTGATGTCAGTTTGTAGGGCTCCCTTGGGTCTATCAGGGCAGCACAAGTTTGAGGTGGGGACAACTTCGGTGTGGGGTCCATCCTTCGATATAAGGATTTTTTGCAGTCAGGGACAGGGGCCCCTGGGCACATCCTTTTTCCATTTTCCCTGGGAAAGAAAACTCAGCAGTCCAGGTTCCTGATGTCAGTTTGTAGGGCTCCCTTGGGTCTATCAGGGCAGCACAAGTTTGAGGTGGGGACAACTTCGGTGTGGGGTCCATCCTTCGATATAAGGATTTTTTGCAGTCAGGGCCAGGGGCCCCTGGGCACATCCTTTTTCCATTTTCCCTGGGAAAGAAAACTCAGCAGTCCAGGTTCCTGATGTCAGTTTGTAGGGCTCCCTTGGGTCTATCAGGGCAGCACAAGTTTGAGGTGGGGACAACTTCGGTGTGGGCTCCATCCTTCGATATAAGGATTTTTTGCAGTCAGGGCCAGGGGCCCCTGGGCACATCCTTTTTCCATTTTCCCTGGGAAAGAAAACTCAGCAGTCCAGGTTCCTGATGTCAGTTTGTAGGTCTCCCTTGGGTCTATCAGGGCAGCACAAGTTTGAGGTGGGGACAACTTCGGTGTGGGGTCCATCCTTCGATATAAGGATTCTTTGCAATGAGGTCCCTACCCAGGTCCAGGGGCCCCTGGGCACATCCTTTTTCCATTTTCCCTGGGAAAGAAAACTCAGCAGTCCAGGTTCCTGATGTCAGTTTGTAGGGCTCCCTTGGGTGTATCAGGGCAGCACAAGTTTGAGGTGGGGACAACTTCGGTGTGGGGTCCATCCTTCGATATAAGGATTTTTTGCAGTGAGGTCCCTGCCCAGGGCCAGGGCCCCTGGGCACATCCTTTTTCCATTTTCCCTGGGAAAGAAAACTCAGCAGTCCAGGTTCCTGATGTCAGTTTGTAGGGCTCCCTTGGGTCTATCAGGGCAGCACAAGTTTGAGGTGGGGACAACTTCGGTGTGGGGTCCATCCTTCGATATATGGATTCTTTGCAGTCAGAACCAGGGGCCCCCGGGCACATCCTTTTTCCATTTTCCCTGGGAAAGAAAACTCAGCAGTCCAGGTTCCTGATGTCAGTTTGTAGGGCTCCCTTGGGTCTATCAGGGCAGCATATGTTTGAGGTGGCGACAACTTCGGTGTGGGTTCCATCCTTCGATATAAGGATTTTTTGCAGTCAGGGCCAGGGGCCCCTGGGCACATCCTTTTTCCATTTTCCCTGGGAAAGAAAACTCAGCAGTCCAGGTTCCTGATGTCAGTTTGTAGGGCTCCCTTGGGTCTATCAGGGCAGCACAAGTTTGAGGTGGGGACAACTTCGGTGTGGGGTCCATCCTTCGATATAAGGATTTTTTGCAGTCAGGGCCAGGGGCCCCTGGGCACATCCTTTTTCCATTTTCCATGGGAAAGAAAACTCAGCAGTCCAGGTTCCTGATGTCAGTTTGTACGGCTCCCTTGGGTGTATCAGGGCAGCACAAGTTTGAGGTGGGGACAACTTCGGTGTGGGGTCCATCCTTCGATATAAGGATTCCTTGCAGTGAGGCCCCAGCCCAGGTCCAGGGGCCCCTGGGCACATCCTTTTTCCATTTTCCCTGGGAAAGAAAACTCAGCAGTCCAGGTTCCTGATGTCAGTTTATAGGGCTCCCTTGCGTCTATCAGGGCAGCACAAGTTTGAGGTGGGGACAACTTCGGTGTGGGGTCCATCCTTCGATATAAGGATTTTTTGCAGTCAGGGCCAGGGGCCCCTGGGCACATCCTTTTTCCATTTTCCCTGGGAAAGAAAACTCAGCAGTCCAGGTTCCTGATGTCAGTTTGTAGGGCTCCCTTGGGTGTATCAGGGCAGCACAAGTTTGAGGTGGGGACAACTTCGGTGTGGGGTCCATCCTTCGATATAAGGATTCTTTGCAATGAGGTCCCTACCCAGGTCCAGGGGCCCCTGGGCACATCATCTGGCCATTTTCCCTGGGAAAGAAAACTCAGCAGTCCAGGTTCCTGATGTCAGTTTGTATGGCTCCCTTGGGTCTATCAGGGCAGCACAAGTTTGAGGTGGGGACAACTTCGGTGTGGGGTCCATCCTTCGATATAAGGATTTTTTGCAGTGAGGTCCCTGCCCAGTGCCGGGGCCCCTGGGCACATCCTTTTTCCATTTTCCCTGGGAAAGAAAACTCAGCAGTCCAGGTTCCTGATGTCAGTTTGTAGGGCTCCCTTGGGTCTATCAGGGCAGCACAAGTTTGAGGTGGGGACAACTTCGGTGTGGGCTCCATCCTTCGATATAAGGATTTTTTGCAGTCATGGCCAGGGGCCCCTGGGCACATCCTTTTTCCATTTTCCCTGGGAAAGAAAACTCGGCAGTCCAGGTTCCTGATGTCAGTTTGTAGGGCTACATTGGGTGTATCAGGGCAGCACAAGTTTGAGGTGGGGACAACTTCGGTGTGGGGTCCATCCTTCGATATAAGGATTTTTTGCAGTGAGGTCCCTGCCCAGGGCCAGGGCCCCTGGGCACATCCTTTTTCCATTTTCCCTGGGAAAGAAAACTCAGCAGTCCAGGTTCCTGATGTCAGTTTGTAGGGCTCCCTTGGGTCTATCAGGGCAGCACAAGTTTGAGGTGGGGACAACTTCGGTGTGGGGTCCATCCTTCGATATATGGATTCTTTGCAGTCAGAACCAGGGGCCCCCGGGCACATCCTTTTTCCATTTTCCCTGGGAAAGAAAACTCAGCAGTCCAGGTTCCTGATGTCAGTTTGTAGGGCTCCCTTGGGTCTATCAGGGCAGCACAAGTTTGAGGTGGGGACAACTTCGGTGTGGGGTCCATCCTTCGATATAAGGATTTTTTGCAGTCAGGGCCAGGGGCCCCTGGGCACATCCTTTTTCCATTTTCCCTGGGAAAGAAAACTCAGCAGTCCAGGTTCCTGATGTCAGTTTGTAGGGCTCCCTTGGGTCTATCAGGGCAGCACAAGTTTGAGGTGGGGACAACTTCGGTGTGGGGTCCATCCTTCGATATAAGGATTTTTTGCAGTCAGGGACAGGGGCCCCTGGGCACATCCTTTTTCCATTTTCCCTGGGAAAGAAAACTCAGCAGTCCAGGTTCCTGATGTCAGTTTGTAGGGCTCCCTTGGGTCTATCAGGGCAGCACAAGTTTGAGGTGGGGACAACTTCGGTGTGGGGTCCATCCTTCGATATAACGATTCTTTGCAGTCAGGGCCAGGGGCCCCTGGGCACATCCTTTTTCCATTTTCCCTGGGAAAGAAAACTCAGCAGTCCAGGTTCCTGATGTCAGTTTGTAGGGCTCCCTTGGGTCTATCAGGGCAGCACAAGTTTGAGGTGGGGACAACTTCGGTGTGGGGTCCATCCTTCGATATAAGGATTTTTTGCAGTCAGGGCCAGGGGACCCTGGGCACATCCTTTTTCCATTTTCCCTGGGAAAGAAAACTCAGCAGTCCAGGTTCCTGATGTCAGTTTGTAGGGCTCCCTTGGGTCTATCAGGGCAGCACAAGTTTGAGGTGGGGACAACTTCGGTGTGGGGTCCATCCTTCGATATAAGGATTCTTTGCAATGAGGTCCCTACCCAGGTCCAGGGGCCCCTGGGCACATCCTTTTTCCATTTTCCCTGGGAAAGAAAACTCAGCAGTCCAGGTTCCTGATGTCAGTTTATAGGGCTCCCTTGGGTCTATCAGGGCAGCACAAGTTTGAGGTGGGGACAACTTCGGTGTGGGGTCCATCCTTCGATATAAGGATTTTTTGCAGTCAGGGACAGGGGCCCCTGGGCACATCCTTTTTCCATTTTCCCTGGGAAAGAAAACTCAGCAGTCCAGGTTCCTGATGTCAGTTTGTAGGGCTCCCTTGGGTCTATCAGGGCAGCACAAGTTTGAGGTGGGGACAACTTCGGTGTGGGGTCCATCCTTCGATATAAGGATTCTTTGCAATGAGGTCCCTACCCAGGTCCAGGGGCCCCTGGGCACATCATTTGGCCATTTTCCCTGGGAAAGAAAACTCACCAGTCCAGGTTCCTGATGTCAGTTTGTATGGCTCCCTTGGGTCTATCAGGGCAGCACAAGTTTGAGGTGGGGACAACTTCGGTGTGGGGTCCATCCTTCGATATAAGGATTTTTTGCAGTCATGGCCAGGGGCCCCCGGGCACATCCTTTTTCCATTTTCCCTGGGAAAGAAAACTCAGCAGTCCAGGTTCCTGATGTCAGTTTGTAGGGCTCCCTTGGGTCTATCAGGGCAGCACAAGTTTGAGGTGGGGACAACTTCGGTGTGGGGTCCATCCTTCGATATAAGGATTTTTAGCAGTCAGGGACAGGGGCCCCTGGGCACATCCTTTTTCCATTTTCCCTGGGAAAGAAAACTCAGCAGTCCAGGTTCCTGATGTCAGTTTGTAGGGCTCCCTTGGGTCTATCAGGGCAGCACAAGTTTGAGGTGGGGACAACTTCGGTGTGGGGTCCATCCTTCGATATAAGGATTTTTTGCAGTCAGGGCCAGGGGCCCCTGGGCACATCCTTTTTCCATTTTCCCTGGGAAAGAAAACTCAGCAGTCCAGGTTCCTGATGTCAGTTTGTAGGGCTCCCTTGGGTCTATCAGGGCAGCACAAGTTTGAGGTGGGGACAACTTCGGTGTGGGGTCCATCCTTCGATATAAGGATTTTTTGCAGTCAGGGCCAGGGGCCCCTGGGCACATCCTTTTTCCATTTTCCCTGGGAAAGAAAACTCAGCAGTCCAGGTTCCTGATGTCAGTTTGTAGGTCTCCCTTGGGTCTATCAGGGCAGCACAAGTTTGAGGTGGGGACAACTTCGGTGTGGGGTCCATCCTTCGATATAAGGATTCTTTGCAATGAGGTCCCTACCCAGGTCCAGGGGCCCCTGGGCACATCCTTTTTCCATTTTCCCTGGGAAAGAAAACTCAGCAGTCCAGGTTCCTGATGTCAGTTTGTAGGGCTCCCTTGGGTGTATCAGGGCAGCACAAGTTTGAGGTGGGGACAACTTCGGTGTGGGGTCCATCCTTCGATATAAGGATTTTTTGCAGTGAGGTCCCTGCCCAGGGCCAGGGCCCCTGGGCACATCCTTTTTCCATTTTCCCTGGGAAAGAAAACTCAGCAGTCCAGGTTCCTGATGTCAGTTTGTAGGGCTCCCTTGGGTCTATCAGGGCAGCACAAGTTTGAGGTGGGGACAACTTCGGTGTGGGGTCCATCCTTCGATATATGGATTCTTTGCAGTCAGAACCAGGGGCCCCCGGGCACATCCTTTTTCCATTTTCCCTGGGAAAGAAAACTCAGCAGTCCAGGTTCCTGATGTCAGTTTGTAGGGCTCCCTTGGGTCTATCAGGGCAGCATATGTTTGAGGTGGCGACAACTTCGGTGTGGGTTCCATCCTTCGATATAAGGATTTTTTGCAGTCAGGGCCAGGGGCCCCTGGGCACATCCTTTTTCCATTTTCCATGGGAAAGAAAACTCAGCAGTCCAGGTTCCTGATGTCAGTTTGTACGGCTCCCTTGGGTGTATCAGGGCAGCACAAGTTTGAGGTGGGGACAACTTCGGTGTGGGGTCCATCCTTCGATATAAGGATTCCTTGCAGTGAGGCCCCAGCCCAGGTCCAGGGGCCCCTGGGCACATCCTTTTTCCATTTTCCCTGGGAAAGAAAACTCAGCAGTCCAGGTTCCTGATGTCAGTTTATAGGGCTCCCTTGCGTCTATCAGGGCAGCACAAGTTTGAGGTGGGGACAACTTCGGTGTGGGGTCCATCCTTCGATATAAGGATTTTTTGCAGTCAGGGCCAGGGGCCCCTGGGCACATCCTTTTTCCATTTTCCCTGGGAAAGAAAACTCAGCAGTCCAGGTTCCTGATGTCAGTTTGTAGGGCTCCCTTGGGTCTATCAGGGCAGCACAAGTTTGAGGTGAGGACAACTTCGGTGCGGGGTCCATCCTTCGATATAAGGATTTTTTTCAGTCAGGGCCAAGGGCTCCCGGGCACAACCTTTGGCCATTTTCCCTGGCAAAGAAAACTCAGCAGTCCAGGTTCCTGATGTCAGTTTGTAGGGCTCCCTTGGGTGTATCAGGGCAGCACAAGTTTGAGGTGGGGACAACTTCGGTGTGGGGTCCATCCTTCGATATAAGGATTCTTTGCAATGAGGTCCCTACCCAGGTCCAGGGGCCCCTGGGCACATCATCTGGCCATTTTCCCTGGGAAAGAAAACTCAGCAGTCCAGGTTCCTGATGTCAGTTTGTATGGCTCCCTTGGGTCTATCAGGGCAGCACAAGTTTGAGGTGGGGACAACTTCGGTGTGGGGTCCATCCTTCGATATAAGGATTTTTTGCAGTGAGGTCCCTGCCCAGTGCCGGGGCCCCTGGGCACATCCTTTTTCCATTTTCCCTGGGAAAGAAAACTCAGCAGTCCAGGTTCCTGATGTCAGTTTGTAGGGCTCCCTTGGGTCTATCAGGGCAGCACAAGTTTGAGGTGGGGACAACTTCGGTGTGGGCTCCATCCTTCGATATAAGGATTTTTTGCAGTCATGGCCAGGGGCCCCTGGGCACATCCTTTTTCCATTTTCCCTGGGAAAGAAAACTCGGCAGTCCAGGTTCCTGATGTCAGTTTGTAGGGCTACATTGGGTGTATCAGGGCAGCACAAGTTTGAGGTGGGGACAACTTCGGTGTGGGGTCCATCCTTCGATATAAGGATTTTTTGCAGTGAGGTCCCTGCCCAGGGCCAGGGCCCCTGGGCACATCCTTTTTCCATTTTCCCTGGGAAAGAAAACTCAGCAGTCCAGGTTCCTGATGTCAGTTTGTAGGGCTCCCTTGGGTCTATCAGGGCAGCACAAGTTTGAGGTGGGGACAACTTCGGTGTGGGGTCCATCCTTCGATATATGGATTCTTTGCAGTCAGAACCAGGGGCCCCCGGGCACATCCTTTTTCCATTTTCCCTGGGAAAGAAAACTCAGCAGTCCAGGTTCCTGATGTCAGTTTGTAGGGCTCCCTTGGGTCTATCAGGGCAGCACAAGTTTGAGGTGGGGACAACTTCGGTGTGGGCTCCATCCTTCGATATAAGGATTTTTTGCAGTCAGGGCCAGGGGCCCCTGGGCACATCCTTTTTCCATTTTCCCTGGGAAAGAAAACTCAGCAGTCCAGGTTCCTGATGTCAGTTTGTAGGGCTCCCTTGGGTCTATCAGGGCAGCACAAGTTTGAGGTGGGGACAACTTCGGTGTGGGGTCCATCCTTCGATATAAGGATTTTTTGCAGTCAGGGACAGGGGCCCCTGGGCACATCCTTTTTCCATTTTCCCTGGGAAAGAAAACTCAGCAGTCCAGGTTCCTGATGTCAGTTTGTAGGGCTCCCTTGGGTCTATCAGGGCAGCACAAGTTTGAGGTGGGGACAACTTCGGTGTGGGGTCCATCCTTCGATATAACGATTCTTTGCAGTCAGGGCCAGGGGCCCCTGGGCACATCCTTTTTCCATTTTCCCTGGGAAAGAAAACTCAGCAGTCCAGGTTCCTGATGTCAGTTTGTAGGGCTCCCTTGGGTCTATCAGGGCAGCACAAGTTTGAGGTGGGGACAACTTCGGTGTGGGGTCCATCCTTCGATATAAGGATTTTTTGCAGTCAGGGCCAGGGGACCCTGGGCACATCCTTTTTCCATTTTCCCTGGGAAAGAAAACTCAGCAGTCCAGGTTCCTGATGTCAGTTTGTAGGGCTCCCTTGGGTCTATCAGGGCAGCACAAGTTTGAGGTGGGGACAACTTCGGTGTGGGGTCCATCCTTCGATATAAGGATTCTTTGCAATGAGGTCCCTACCCAGGTCCAGGGGCCCCTGGGCACATCCTTTTTCCATTTTCCCTGGGAAAGAAAACTCAGCAGTCCAGGTTCCTGATGTCAGTTTGTAGGGCTCCCTTGGGTCTATCAGGGCAGCACAAGTTTGAGGTGGGGACAACTTCGGTGTGGGGTCCATCCTTCGATATAAGGATTTTTTGCAGTCAGGGCCAGGGGCCCCTGGGCACATCCTTTTTCCATTTTCCCTGGGAAAGAAAACTCAGCAGTCCAGGTTCCTGATGTCAGTTTGTAGGTCTCCCTTGGGTCTATCAGGGCAGCACAAGTTTGAGGTGGGGACAACTTCGGTGTGGGGTCCATCCTTCGATATAAGGATTCTTTGCAATGAGGTCCCTACCCAGGTCCAGGGGCCCCTGGGCACATCCTTTTTCCATTTTCCCTGGGAAAGAAAACTCAGCAGTCCAGGTTCCTGATGTCAGTTTGTAGGGCTCCCTTGGGTGTATCAGGGCAGCACAAGTTTGAGGTGGGGACAACTTCGGTGTGGGGTCCATCCTTCGATATAAGGATTTTTTGCAGTGAGGTCCCTGCCCAGGGCCAGGGCCCCTGGGCACATCCTTTTTCCATTTTCCCTGGGAAAGAAAACTCAGCAGTCCAGGTTCCTGATGTCAGTTTGTAGGGCTCCCTTGGGTCTATCAGGGCAGCACAAGTTTGAGGTGGGGACAACTTCGGTGTGGGGTCCATCCTTCGATATATGGATTCTTTGCAGTCAGAACCAGGGGCCCCCGGGCACATCCTTTTTCCATTTTCCCTGGGAAAGAAAACTCAGCAGTCCAGGTTCCTGATGTCAGTTTGTAGGGCTCCCTTGGGTCTATCAGGGCAGCATATGTTTGAGGTGGCGACAACTTCGGTGTGGGTTCCATCCTTCGATATAAGGATTTTTTGCAGTCAGGGCCAGGGGCCCCTGGGCACATCCTTTTTCCATTTTCCATGGGAAAGAAAACTCAGCAGTCCAGGTTCCTGATGTCAGTTTGTACGGCTCCCTTGGGTGTATCAGGGCAGCACAAGTTTGAGGTGGGGACAACTTCGGTGTGGGGTCCATCCTTCGATATAAGGATTCCTTGCAGTGAGGCCCCAGCCCAGGTCCAGGGGCCCCTGGGCACATCCTTTTTCCATTTTCCCTGGGAAAGAAAACTCAGCAGTCCAGGTTCCTGATGTCAGTTTATAGGGCTCCCTTGCGTCTATCAGGGCAGCACAAGTTTGAGGTGGGGACAACTTCGGTGTGGGGTCCATCCTTCGATATAAGGATTTTTTGCAGTCAGGGCCAGGGGCCCCTGGGCACATCCTTTTTCCATTTTCCCTGGGAAAGAAAACTCAGCAGTCCAGGTTCCTGATGTCAGTTTGTAGGGCTCCCTTGGGTCTATCAGGGCAGCACAAGTTTGAGGTGAGGACAACTTCGGTGCGGGGTCCATCCTTCGATATAAGGATTTTTTTCAGTCAGGGCCAAGGGCTCCCGGGCACAACCTTTGGCCATTTTCCCTGGCAAAGAAAACTCAGCAGTCCAGGTTCCTGATGTCAGTTTGTAGGGCTCCCTTGGGTGTATCAGGGCAGCACAAGTTTGAGGTGGGGACAACTTCGGTGTGGGGTCCATCCTTCGATATAAGGATTCTTTGCAATGAGGTCCCTACCCAGGTCCAGGGGCCCCTGGGCACATCATCTGGCCATTTTCCCTGGGAAAGAAAACTCAGCAGTCCAGGTTCCTGATGTCAGTTTGTATGGCTCCCTTGGGTCTATCAGGGCAGCACAAGTTTGAGGTGGGGACAACTTCGGTGTGGGGTCCATCCTTCGATATAAGGATTTTTTGCAGTGAGGTCCCTGCCCAGTGCCGGGGCCCCTGGGCACATCCTTTTTCCATTTTCCCTGGGAAAGAAAACTCAGCAGTCCAGGTTCCTGATGTCAGTTTGTAGGGCTCCCTTGGGTCTATCAGGGCAGCACAAGTTTGAGGTGGGGACAACTTCGGTGTGGGCTCCATCCTTCGATATAAGGATTTTTTGCAGTCATGGCCAGGGGCCCCTGGGCACATCCTTTTTCCATTTTCCCTGGGAAAGAAAACTCGGCAGTCCAGGTTCCTGATGTCAGTTTGTAGGGCTACATTGGGTGTATCAGGGCAGCACAAGTTTGAGGTGGGGACAACTTCGGTGTGGGGTCCATCCTTCGATATAAGGATTTTTTGCAGTGAGGTCCCTGCCCAGGGCCAGGGCCCCTGGGCACATCCTTTTTCCATTTTCCCTGGGAAAGAAAACTCAGCAGTCCAGGTTCCTGATGTCAGTTTGTAGGGCTCCCTTGGGTCTATCAGGGCAGCACAAGTTTGAGGTGGGGACAACTTCGGTGTGGGGTCCATCCTTCGATATATGGATTCTTTGCAGTCAGAACCAGGGGCCCCCGGGCACATCCTTTTTCCATTTTCCCTGGGAAAGAAAACTCAGCAGTCCAGGTTCCTGATGTCAGTTTGTAGGGCTCCCTTGGGTCTATCAGGGCAGCACAAGTTTGAGGTGGGGACAACTTCGGTGTGGGGTCCATCCTTCGATATAAGGATTTTTTGCAGTCAGGGCCAGGGGCCCCTGGGCACATCCTTTTTCCATTTTCCCTGGGAAAGAAAACTCAGCAGTCCAGGTTCCTGATGTCAGTTTGTAGGGCTCCCTTGGGTCTATCAGGGCAGCACAAGTTTGAGGTGGGGACAACTTCGGTGTGGGGTCCATCCTTCGATATAAGGATTTTTTGCAGTCAGGGACAGGGGCCCCTGGGCACATCCTTTTTCCATTTTCCCTGGGAAAGAAAACTCAGCAGTCCAGGTTCCTGATGTCAGTTTGTAGGGCTCCCTTGGGTCTATCAGGGCAGCACAAGTTTGAGGTGGGGACAACTTCGGTGTGGGGTCCATCCTTCGATATAACGATTCTTTGCAGTCAGGGCCAGGGGCCCCTGGGCACATCCTTTTTCCATTTTCCCTGGGAAAGAAAACTCAGCAGTCCAGGTTCCTGATGTCAGTTTGTAGGGCTCCCTTGGGTCTATCAGGGCAGCACAAGTTTGAGGTGGGGACAACTTCGGTGTGGGGTCCATCCTTCGATATAAGGATTTTTTGCAGTCAGGGCCAGGGGACCCTGGGCACATCCTTTTTCCATTTTCCCTGGGAAAGAAAACTCAGCAGTCCAGGTTCCTGATGTCAGTTTGTAGGGCTCCCTTGGGTCTATCAGGGCAGCACAAGTTTGAGGTGGGGACAACTTCGGTGTGGGGTCCATCCTTCGATATAAGGATTCTTTGCAATGAGGTCCCTACCCAGGTCCAGGGGCCCCTGGGCACATCCTTTTTCCATTTTCCCTGGGAAAGAAAACTCAGCAGTCCAGGTTCCTGATGTCAGTTTGTAGGGCTCCCTTGGGTCTATCAGGGCAGCACAAGTTTGAGGTGGGGACAACTTCGGTGTGGGGTCCATCCTTCGATATAAGGATTTTTTGCAGTCAGGGCCAGGGGCCCCTGGGCACATCCTTTTTCCATTTTCCCTGGGAAAGAAAACTCAGCAGTCCAGGTTCCTGATGTCAGTTTGTAGGGCTCCCTTGGGTCTATCAGGGCAGCACAAGTTTGAGGTGGGGACAACTTCGGTGTGGGGTCCATCCTTCGATATAAGGATTTTTTGCAGTCAGGGCCAGGGGCCCCTGGGCACATCCTTTTTCCATTTTCCCTGGGAAAGAAAACTCAGCAGTCCAGGTTCCTGATGTCAGTTTGTAGGGCTCCCTTGGGTCTATCAGGGCAGCACAAGTTTGAGGTGAGGACAACTTCGGTGCGGGGTCCATCCTTCGATATAAGGATTTTTTTCAGTCAGGGCCAAGGGCTCCCGGGCACAACCTTTGGCCATTTTCCCTGGCAAAGAAAACTCAGCAGTCCAGGTTCCTGATGTCAGTTTGTAGGGCTCCCTTGGGTGTATCAGGGCAGCACAAGTTTGAGGTGGGGACAACTTCGGTGTGGGGTCCATCCTTCGATATAAGGATTCTTTGCAATGAGGTCCCTACCCAGGTCCAGGGGCCCCTGGGCACATCATCTGGCCATTTTCCCTGGGAAAGAAAACTCAGCAGTCCAGGTTCCTGATGTCAGTTTGTATGGCTCCCTTGGGTCTATCAGGGCAGCACAAGTTTGAGGTGGGGACAACTTCGGTGTGGGGTCCATCCTTCGATATAAGGATTTTTTGCAGTGAGGTCCCTGCCCAGTGCCGGGGCCCCTGGGCACATCCTTTTTCCATTTTCCCTGGGAAAGAAAACTCAGCAGTCCAGGTTCCTGATGTCAGTTTGTAGGGCTCCCTTGGGTCTATCAGGGCAGCACAAGTTTGAGGTGGGGACAACTTCGGTGTGGGCTCCATCCTTCGATATAAGGATTTTTTGCAGTCATGGCCAGGGGCCCCTGGGCACATCCTTTTTCCATTTTCCCTGGGAAAGAAAACTCGGCAGTCCAGGTTCCTGATGTCAGTTTGTAGGGCTACATTGGGTGTATCAGGGCAGCACAAGTTTGAGGTGGGGACAACTTCGGTGTGGGGTCCATCCTTCGATATAAGGATTTTTTGCAGTGAGGTCCCTGCCCAGGGCCAGGGCCCCTGGGCACATCCTTTTTCCATTTTCCCTGGGAAAGAAAACTCAGCAGTCCAGGTTCCTGATGTCAGTTTGTAGGGCTCCCTTGGGTCTATCAGGGCAGCACAAGTTTGAGGTGGGGACAACTTCGGTGTGGGGTCCATCCTTCGATATATGGATTCTTTGCAGTCAGAACCAGGGGCCCCCGGGCACATCCTTTTTCCATTTTCCCTGGGAAAGAAAACTCAGCAGTCCAGGTTCCTGATGTCAGTTTGTAGGGCTCCCTTGGGTCTATCAGGGCAGCACAAGTTTGAGGTGGGGACAACTTCGGTGTGGGGTCCATCCTTCGATATAAGGATTTTTTGCAGTCAGGGCCAGGGGCCCCTGGGCACATCCTTTTTCCATTTTCCCTGGGAAAGAAAACTCAGCAGTCCAGGTTCCTGATGTCAGTTTGTAGGGCTCCCTTGGGTCTATCAGGGCAGCACAAGTTTGAGGTGGGGACAACTTCGGTGTGGGGTCCATCCTTCGATATAAGGATTTTTTGCAGTCAGGGACAGGGGCCCCTGGGCACATCCTTTTTCCATTTTCCCTGGGAAAGAAAACTCAGCAGTCCAGGTTCCTGATGTCAGTTTGTAGGGCTCCCTTGGGTCTATCAGGGCAGCACAAGTTTGAGGTGGGGACAACTTCGGTGTGGGGTCCATCCTTCGATATAACGATTCTTTGCAGTCAGGGCCAGGGGCCCCTGGGCACATCCTTTTTCCATTTTCCCTGGGAAAGAAAACTCAGCAGTCCAGGTTCCTGATGTCAGTTTGTAGGGCTCCCTTGGGTCTATCAGGGCAGCACAAGTTTGAGGTGGGGACAACTTCGGTGTGGGGTCCATCCTTCGATATAAGGATTTTTTGCAGTCAGGGCCAGGGGACCCTGGGCACATCCTTTTTCCATTTTCCCTGGGAAAGAAAACTCAGCAGTCCAGGTTCCTGATGTCAGTTTGTAGGGCTCCCTTGGGTCTATCAGGGCAGCACAAGTTTGAGGTGGGGACAACTTCGGTGTGGGGTCCATCCTTCGATATAAGGATTCTTTGCAATGAGGTCCCTACCCAGGTCCAGGGGCCCCTGGGCACATCCTTTTTCCATTTTCCCTGGGAAAGAAAACTCAGCAGTCCAGGTTCCTGATGTCAGTTTGTAGGGCTCCCTTGGGTCTATCAGGGCAGCACAAGTTTGAGGTGGGGACAACTTCGGTGTGGGGTCCATCCTTCGATATAAGGATTTTTTGCAGTCAGGGCCAGGGGCCCCTGGGCACATCCTTTTTCCATTTTCCCTGGGAAAGAAAACTCAGCAGTCCAGGTTCCTGATGTCAGTTTGTAGGGCTCCCTTGGGTCTATCAGGGCAGCACAAGTTTGAGGTGGGGACAACTTCGGTGTGGGGTCCATCCTTCGATATAAGGATTTTTTGCAGTCAGGGCCAGGGGCCCCTGGGCACATCCTTTTTCCATTTTCCCTGGGAAAGAAAACTCAGCAGTCCAGGTTCCTGATGTCAGTTTGTAGGGCTCCCTTGGGTCTATCAGGGCAGCACAAGTTTGAGGTGGGGACAACTTCGGTGTGGGCTCCATCCTTCGATATAAGGATTTTTTGCAGTCAGGGCCAAGGGCTCCCGGGCACAACCTTTGGCCATTTTCCCTGGCAAAGAAAACTCAGCAGTCCAGGTTCCTGATGTCAGTTTGTAGGGCTCCCTTGGGTGTATCAGGGCAGCACAAGTTTGAGGTGGGGACAACTTCGGTGTGGGGTCCATCCTTCGATATAAGGATTCTTTGCAATGAGGTCCCTACCCAGGTCCAGGGGCCCCTGGGCACATCATCTGGCCATTTTCCCTGGGAAAGAAAACTCAGCAGTCCAGGTTCCTGATGTCAGTTTGTATGGCTCCCTTGGGTCTATCAGGGCAGCACAAGTTTGAGGTGGGGACAACTTCGGTGTGGGGTCCATCCTTCGATATAAGGATTTTTTGCAGTGAGGTCCCTGCCCAGTGCCGGGGCCCCTGGGCACATCCTTTTTCCATTTTCCCTGGGAAAGAAAACTCAGCAGTCCAGGTTCCTGATGTCAGTTTGTAGGGCTCCCTTGGGTCTATCAGGGCAGCACAAGTTTGAGGTGGGGACAACTTCGGTGTGGGCTCCATCCTTCGATATAAGGATTTTTTGCAGTCAGGGCCAGGGGCCCCTGGGCACATCCTTTTTCCATTTTCCCTGGGAAAGAAAACTCAGCAGTCCAGGTTCCTGATGTCAGTTTGTAGGGCTCCCTTGGGTCTATCAGGGCAGCACAAGTTTGAGGTGGGGACAACTTCGGTGTGGGCTCCATCCTTCGATATAAAGATTTTTTGTAGTGAGTCCCCAGCCCAGGGCCAGGGGCCCCTGGGCACATCCTTTTTCCATTTTCCCTGGGAAAGAAAACTCAGCAGTCCAGGTTCCTGATGTCAGTTTGTAGGGCTCCCTTGGGTCTATCAGGGCAGCGCAAGTTTGTGGTGGGGACAACTTCGGTGTGGGGTCCATCCTTCGATATAACGAGTTTTTGCAGTCAGGGCCAGGGGCCCCTGGGCACATCCTTTTTCCATTTTCCCTGGGAAAGAAAACTCAGCAGTCCAGGTTCCTGATGTCAGTTTGTAGGGCTCCCTTGGGTCTATCAGGGCAGCACAAGTTTGAGGTGGGGACAACTTCGGTGTGGGGTCCATCCTTCGATATAAGGATTTTTTGCAGTCAGGGCCAGGGGCCCCTGACCACATCCTTTTTCCATTTTCCCTGGGAAAGAAAACTCAGCAGTCCAGGTTCCTGATGTCAGTTTGTAGGGCTCCCTTGGGTCTATCAGGGCAGCACAAGTTTGAGGTGGGGACAACTTTGGTGTGGGCTCCATCCTTCAATATAAGGATTTTTTGTAGTGAGGCCCCAGCCCAGGACCAGGGGACCCCTGGGCACATCCTTTTTCCATTTTCCCTGGGACAGAAAACTCAGCAGTCCAGGTTGCTGATGTCAGTTTGTAGGATTCCCTTGGATGTATCAGGGAAGCACAAGTTTGAGGTGGGGACAACTTTTGTGTGGGGTCCATCCTTCGATATAAGGATTCTTTGCAGTCAGGGCCCAACCCAGGGCCAGGGGCCCCTGGGCACATCCTTTTTCCATTTTCCCTGGGAAAGAAAACTCAGCAGTCCAGGTTCCTGATGTCAGTTTGTAGGGCTCCCTTGGGTCTATCAGGGCAGCACAAGTTTGAGGTGGGGACAACTTCGGTGTGGGCTCCATCCTTCGATATAAGGATTTTTTGCAATCAGGGCCAGGGGCCCCTGGGCACATCCTTTTTCCATTTTCCCTGGGAAAGAAAATTAAGCAGTCCAGGTTCCTGATGTCAGTTTGTAGGGCTCCCTTGGGTCTATCAGGGCAGCACAAGTTTGATGTGGGGACAACTTCGGTGTGGGGTCCATCCTTCGATATAAGGATTTTTTGTAGTGAGGACCCAGCCCAGGGCCAGGGGCCCCTGGGCACATCCTTTTTCCATTTTCCCTGGGATAGAAAACTCAGCAGTCCAGGTTCCTGATGTCAGTTTGTAGGGCTCCCTTGGGTCTATCAGGGCAGCACAAGTTTGAGGTGGGGACAACTTCGGTGTGGGCTCCATCCTTCGATATAAGGATTTTTTGCAGTCAGGGCCAGGGGCCCCTGGGCACAACCTTTGTCCATTTTCCCTGGGAAAGAAAACTCAGCAGTCCAGGTTCCTGATGTCAGTTTGTAGGGCTCCCTTGGGTCTATCAGGGCAGCACAATTTTGAGGTGGAAAACACTTTGGTGTGGGGTCCATCCTTCGATATAAGGATTCTTTGCAGTCAGGGCCAGGGGCCCCTGGGCACATCCTTTTTCCATTTTCCCTGGGAAAGAAAACTCAGCAGTCCAGGTTCCTGATGTCAGTTTGTAGGGCTCCCTTGGGTCTATCAGGGCAGCACAAGTTTGAGGTGGGGACAACTTTGGTGTGGGCTCCATCCTTCGATATAAGGATTTTTTGTAGTGAGGCCCCAGCCCAGGACCAGGGGCCCCTGGGCACATCCTTTTTCCATTTTCCCTGGGAAAGAAAACTCAGCAGTCCAGGTTCCTGATGTCAGTTTGTAGGGCTCCCTTGGGTCTATCAGGGCAGCACAAGTTTGAGGTGGGGACAACTTTGGTGTGGGCTCCATCCTTCGATATAAGGATTTTTTGTAGTGAGGCCCCAGCCCAGGACCAGGGACCCCTGGGCACATCCTTTTTCCATTTTCCCTGGGAAAGAAAACTCAGCAGTCCAGGTTCCTGATGTCAGTTTGTAGGGTTCCCTTGGGTGTATCAGGGCAGCACAAGTTTGAGGTGGGGACAACTTCGGTGTGGGCTCCATCCTTCAATATAAGGATTTTTTGCAGTCAGGGCCAGGGGCCCGTGGGCCTATCCTTTTTCCATTTTCCCTGGGAAAGAAAACTCAGTAGTCCAGGTTCCTGATGTCAGTTTGTAGGGCTCCCTTGGGTCTATCAGGGCAGCACAAGTTGGAGGTGGGGACAACTTTGGTGTGGGGTCCATCCTTCGATATAAGGATTTTTTGCAGTCAGGGCCAGGGGCCCCTGGGCACATCCTTTTTCCATTTTCCCTGGGAAAGAAAACTCAGCAGTCCAGGTTCCTGATGTCAGTTTGTAGGGCTCCCTTGGGTCTATCAGGGCAGCACAAGTTTGAGGTGGAGGACACTTTGGTGTGGGGTCCATCCTTCGATATAAGGATTCTTTGCAGTCAGGGCCAGGGGCCCCTGGGCACATCCTTTTTCCATTTTCCCTGGGAAAGAAAACTCAGCAGTCCAGGTTCCTGATGTCAGTTTGTAGGGTTCCCTTGGGTCTATCAGGGCAGCACAAGTTTGAGGTGGGGACAACTTTGGTGTGGGCTCCATCCTTCAATATAAGGATTTTTTGTAGTGAGGCCCCAGCCCAGGACCAGGGGACCCCTGGGCACATCCTTTTTCCATTTTCCCTGGGACAGAAAACTCAGCAGTCCAGGTTCCTGATGTCAGTTTGTAGGGTTCCCTTGGATGTATCAGGGAAGCACAAGTTTGAGGTGGGGACAACTTTGGTGTGGGGTCCATCCTTCGATATAAGGATTCTTTGCAGTCAGGGCCCAACCCAGGGCCAGGGGCCCCTGGGCACATCCTTTTTCCATTTTCCCTGGGAAAGAAAACTCAGCAGTCCAGGTTCCTGATGTCAGTTTGTAGGGCTCCCTTGGGTCTATCAGGGCAGCACAAGTTTGAGGTGGGGACAACTTTGGTGTGGGGTCCATCCTTCGATATAAGGATTTTTTGCAGTCAGGGCCAGGGGCCCCTGGGCACATCCTTTTTCCATTTTCCCTGGGAAAGAAAACTCAGCAGTCCAGGTTCCTGATGTCAGTTTGTAGGGCTCCCTTGGGTCTATCAGGGCAGCACAAGTTTGAGGTGGGGACAACTTTGGTGCGGGCTCCATCCTTCGATATAAGGATTTTTTGTAGTGAGGCCCCAGCCCAAGTCCAGGGGCCCCTGGGCCTATCCTTTTTCCATTTTTCCTGGGAAAGAAAACTCAGCAGTCCAGGTTCCTGATGTCAGTTTGTAGGGCTCCCTTGGGTCTATCAGGGCAGCGCAAGTTTGTGGTGGGGACAACTACGGTGTGGGGTCCATCCTTCGATATAAGGATTTTTTGCAGTCAGGGCCAGGGGCTCCTGGGCACATCCTTTTTCCATTTTCCCTGGGAAAGAAAACTCAGCAGTCCAGGTTCCTGATGTCAGTTTGTAGGGCTCCCTTGGGTCTATCAGGGCAGCACAAGTTTGAGGTGGGGACAACTTCGGTGTGGGCTCCATCCTTCGATATAAGGATTTTTTGCAGTCAGGGCCAGGGGCCCCTGGGCACAACCTTTTTCCATTTTCCCTGGGAAAGAAAACTCAGCAGTCCAGGTTCCTGATGTCAGTTTGTAGGGCTCCCTTGGGTCTATCAGGGCAGCACAAGTTTGAGGTGGAGAACACTTTGGTGTGGGGTCCATCCTTCGATATAAGGATTTTTTGTAGTGAGGCCCCAGCCCAGGACCAGGGACCCCTGGGAACATCCTTTTTCCATTTTCCCTGGGAAAGAAAACTCAGCAGTCCAGGTTCCTGATGTCAGTTTGTAGGGTTCCCTTGGGTGTATCAGGGCAGCACAAGTTTGAGGTGGGGACAACTTCGGTGTGGGCTCCATCCTTCAATATAAGGATTTTTTGCAGTCAGGGCCAGGGGCCCCTGGGCCTATCCTTTTTCCATTTTCCCTGGGAAAGAAAACTCAATAGTCCAGGTTCCTGATGTCAGTTTGTAGGGCTCCCTTGGGTCTATCAGGGCAGCACAAGTTGGAGGTGGGGACAACTTTGGTGTGGGGTCCATCCTTCGATATAAGGATTTTTTGCAGTCAGGGCCAGGGGCCCCTGGGCACATCCTTTTTCCATTTTCCCTGGGAAAGAAAACTCAGCAGTCCAGGTTCCTGATGTCAGTTTGTAGGGTTCCCTTGGGTGTATCAGGGCAGCACAAGTTTGAGGTGGGGACAACTTCGGTGTGGGGTCCATCCTTCGATATAAGGATTTTTTGCAGTCAGGGCCAGGGGCCCCTGGGCACATCCTTTTTCCATTTTCCCTGGGAAAGAAAACTCAGCAGTCCAGGTTGCTGATGTCAGTTTGTAGGGTTCCCTTGGATATATCAGGGAAGCACAAGTTTGAGGTGGGGACAACTTTGGTGTGGGGTCCATCCTTCGATATAAGGATTCTTTGCAGTCAGGGCCCAACCCAGGGCCAGGGGCCCCTGGGCACATCCTTTTTCCATTTTCCCTGGGAAAGAAAACTCAGCAGTCCAGGTTCCTGATGTCAGTTTGTAGGGCTCCCTTGGGTCTATCAGGGCAGCACAAGTTTGAGGTGGGGACAACTTCGGTGTGGGCTCCATCCTTCGATATAAGGATTTTTTGTAGTGAGGCCCCAGCCCAGGGCCAGGGGCCCCTGGGCACATCCTTTTTCCATTTTCCCTGGGAAAGAAAACTCAGCAGTCCAGGTTCCTGATGTCAGTTTGTAGGGCTCCCTTGGGTCTATCAGGGCAGCGCAAGTTTGTGGTGGGGACAACTTCGGTGTGGGGTCCATCCTTCGATATAACGAGTTTTTGCAGTCAGGGCCAGGGGCCCCTGGGCACATCCTTTTTCCATTTTCCCTGGGAAAGAAAACTCAGCAGTCCAGGTTCCTGATGTCAGTTTGTAGGGCTCCCTTGGGTCTATCAGGGCAGCACAAGTTTGAGGTGGGGACAACTTCGGTGTGGGGTCCATCCTTCGATATAAGGATTTTTTGCAGTCAGGGCCAGGGGCCCCTGACCACATCCTTTTTCCATTTTCCCTGGGAAAGAAAACTCAGCAGTCCAGGTTCCTGATGTCAGTTTGTAGGGCTCCCTTGGGTCTATCAGGGCAGCACAAGTTTGAGGTGGGGACAACTTTGGTGTGGGCTCCATCCTTCAATATAAGGATTTTTTGTAGTGAGGCCCCAGCCCAGGACCAGGGGACCCCTGGGAACATCCTTTTTCCATTTTCCCTGGGACAGAAAACTCAGCAGTCCAGGTTGCTGATGTCAGTTTGTAGGGTTCCCTTGGATGTATCAGGGAAGCACAAGTTTGAGGTGGGGACAACTTTTGTGTGGGGTCCATCCTTCGATATAAGGATTCTTTGCAGTCAGGGCCCAACCCAGGGCCAGGGGCCCCTGGGCACATCCTTTTTCCATTTTCCCTGGGAAAGAAAACTCAGCAGTCCAGGTTCCTGATGTCAGTTTGTAGGGCTCCCTTGGGTCTATCAGGGCAGCACAAGTTTGAGGTGGGGACAACTTCGGAGTGGGCTCCATCCTTCGATATAAGGATTTTTTGCAATCAGGGCTAGGGGCCCCTGGGCACATCCTTTTTCCATTTTCCCTGGGAAAGAAAATTAAGCAGTCCAGGTTCCTGATGTCAGTTTGTAGGGCTCCCTTGGGTCTATCAGGGCAGCACAAGTTTGATGTGGGGACAACTTCGGTGTGGGGTCCATCCTTCGATATAAGGATTTTTTGCAGTCAGGGCCAGGGGCCCCTGGGCACAACCTTTTTCCATTTTCCCTGGGAAAGAAAACTCAGCAGTCCAGGTTCCTGATGTCAGTTTGTAGGGCTCCCTTGGGTCTATCAGGGCAGCACAATTTTGAGGTGGAAAACACTTTGGTGTGGGGTCCATCCTTCGATATAAGGATTCTTTGCAGTCAGGGCCAGGGGCCCCTGGGCACATCCTTTTTCCATTTTCCCTGGGAAAGAAAACTCAGCAGTCCAGGTTCCTGATGTCAGTTTGTAGGGCTCCCTTGGGTCTATCAGGGCAGCACAAGTTTGAGGTGGGGACAACTTTGGTGTGGGCTCCATCCTTCGATATAAGGATTTTTTGTAGTGAGGCCCCAGCCCAGGACCAGGGACCCCTGGGCACATCCTTTTTCCATTTTCCCTGGGAAAGAAAACTCAGCAGTCCAGGTTCCTGATGTCAGTTTGTAGGGCTCCCTTGGGTCTATCAGGGCAGCACAAGTTTGAGGTGGGGACAACTTTGGTGTGGGCTCCATCCTTCGATATAAGGATTTTTTGTAGTGAGGCCCCAGCCCAGGACCAGGGACCCCTGGGCACATCCTTTTTCCATTTTCCCTGGGAAAGAAAACTCAGCAGTCCAGGTTCCTGATGTCAGTTTGTAGGGTTCCCTTGGGTGTATCAGGGCAGCACAAGTTTGAGGTGGGGACAACTTCGGTGTGGGCTCCATCCTTCAATATAAGGATTTTTTGCAGTCAGGGCCAGGGGCCCGTGGGCCTATCCTTTTTCCATTTTCCCTGGGAAAGAAAACTCAGTAGTCCAGGTTCCTGATGTCAGTTTGTAGGGCTCCCTTGGGTCTATCAGGGCAGCACAAGTTGGAGGTGGGGACAACTTTGGTGTGGGGTCCATCCTTCGATATAAGGATTTTTTGCAGTCAGGGCCAGGGGCCCCTGGGCACATCCTTTTTCCATTTTCCCTGGGACAGAAAACTCAGCAGTCCAGGTTGCTGATGTCAGTTTGTAGGGTTCCCTTGGATGTATCAGGGAAGCACAAGTTTGAGGTGGGGACAACTTTGGTGTGGGGTCCATCCTTCGATATAAGGATTCTTTGCAGTCAGGGCCCAACCCAGGGCCAGGGGCCGCTGGGCACATCCTTTTTCCATTTTCCCTGGGAAAGAAAACTCAGCAGTCCAGGTTCCTGATGTCAGTTTGTAGGGCTCCCTTGGGTCTATCAGGGCAGCACAAGTTTGAGGTGGGGACAACTTTGGTGTGGGCTCCATCCTTCGATATAAGGATTTTTTGCAATCAGGGCTAGGGGCCCCTGGGCACATCCTTTTTCCATTTTCCCTGGGAAAGAAAATTAAGCAGTCCAGGTTCCTGATGTCAGTTTGTAGGGCTCCCTTGGGTCTATCAGGGCCGCACAAGTTTGATGTGGGGACAACTTCGGTGTGGGGTCCATCCTTCGATATAAGGATTTTTTGTAGTGAGGACCCAGCCCAGGGCCAGGGGCCCCTGGGCACATCCTTTTTCCATTTTCCCTGGGATAGAAAACTCAGCAGTCCAGGTTCCTGATGTCAGTTTGTAGGGCTCCCTTGGGTCTATCAGGGCAGCACAAGTTTGAGGTGGGGACAACTTCGGTGTGGGCTCCATCCTTCGATATAAGGATTTTTTGCAGTCAGGGCCAGGGGCCCCTGGGCACATCCTTTTTCCATTTTCCCTGGGAAAGAAAACTCAGCAGTCCAGGTTCCTGATGTCAGTTTGTAGGGTTCCCTTGGATGTATCAGGGAAGCACAAGTTTGAGGTGGGGACAACTTTGGTGTGGGGTCCATCCTTCGATATAAGGATTCTTTGCAGTCAGGGCCCAACCCAGGGCCAGGGGCCCCTGGGCACATCCTTTTTCCATTTTCCCTGGGAAAGAAAACTCAGCAGTCCAGGTTCCTGATGTCAGTTTGTAGGGCTCCCTTGGGTCTATCAGGGCAGCACAAGTTTGAGGTGGGGACAACTTTGGTGCGGGCTCCATCCTTCGATATAAGGATTTTTTGTAGTGAGGCCCCAGCCCAAGTCCAGGGGCCCCTGGGCCTATCCTTTTTCCATTTTTCCTGGGAAAGAAAACTCAGCAGTCCAGGTTCCTGATGTCAGTTTGTAGGGCTCCCTTGGGTCTATCAGGGCAGCGCAAGTTTGTGGTGGGGACAACTACGGTGTGGGGTCCATCCTTCGATATAAGGATTTTTTGCAGTCAGGGCCAGGGGCTCCTGGGCACATCCTTTTTCCATTTTCCCTGGGAAAGAAAACTCAGCAGTCCAGGTTCCTGATGTCAGTTTGTAGGGCTCCCTTGGGTCTATCAGGGCAGCACAAGTTTGAGGTGGGGACAACTTCGGTGTGGGCTCCATCCTTCGATATAAGGATTTTTTGCAGTCAGGGCCAGGGGCCCCTGGGCACAACCTTTTTCCATTTTCCCTGGGAAAGAAAACTCAGCAGTCCAGGTTCCTGATGTCAGTTTGTAGGGCTCCCTTGGGTCTATCAGGGCAGCACAAGTTTGAGGTGGAGAACACTTTGGTGTGGGGTCCATCCTTCGATATAAGGATTTTTTGTAGTGAGGCCGCAGCCCAGGACCAGGGACCCCTGGGAACATCCTTTTTCCATTTTCCCTGGGAAAGAAAACTCAGCAGTCCAGGTTCCTGATGTCAGTTTGTAGGGTTCCCTTGGGTGTATCAGGGCAGCACAAGTTTGAGGTGGGGACAACTTCGGTGTGGGCTCCATCGTTCAATAGAAGGATTTTTTGCAGTCAGGGCCAGGGGCCCCTGGGCCTATCCTTTTTCCATTTTCCCTGGGAAAGAAAACTCAATAGTCCAGGTTCCTGATGTCAGTTTGTAGGGCTCCCTTGGGTCTATCAGGGCAGCACAAGTTGGAGGTGGGGACAACTTTGGTGTGGGGTCCATCCTTCGATATAAGGATTTTTTGCAGTCAGGGCTAGGGGTCCCTGGGCACATCCTTTTTCCATTTTCCCTGGGAAAGAAAACTCAGCAGTCCAGGTTCCTGATGTCAGTTTGTAGGGCTCCCTTGGGTCTATCAGGGCAGCACAAGTTTGAGGTGGGGACAACTTCGGTGTGGGCTCCATCCTTCGATATAAGGATTTTTTGCAGTCAGGGCCAGGGGCCCCTGGGCACATCCTTTTTCCATTTTCCCTGGGAAAGAAAACTCAGCAGTCCAGGTTCCTGATGTCAGTTTGTAGGGTTCCCTTGGGTGTATCAGGGCAGCACAAGTTTGAGGTGGGGACAACTTCGGTGTGGGGTCCATCCTTCGATATAAGGATTTTTTGCAGTCAGGGCCAGGGGCCCCTGGGCACATCCTTTTTCCATTTTCCCTGGGAAAGAAAACTCAGCAGTCCAGGTTGCTGATGTCAGTTTGTAGGGTTCCCTTGGATATATCAGGGAAGCACAAGTTTGAGGTGGGGACAAATTTGGTGTGGGGTCCATCCTTCGATATAAGGATTTTTTGCAGTCAGGGCCCAACCCAGGGCCAGGGGCCCCTGGGCACATCCTTTTTCCATTTTCCCTGGGAAAGAAAACTCAGCAGTCCAGGTTCCTGATGTCAGTTTGTAGGGCTCCCTTGGGTCTATCAGGGCAGCACAAGTTTGAGGTGGGGACAACTTCGGTGTGGGCTCCATCCTTCGATATAAGGATTTTTTGTAGTGAGGCCCCAGCCCAGGGCCAGGGGCCCCTGGGCACATCCTTTTTCCATTTTCCCTGGGAAAGAAAACTCAGCAGTCCAGGTTCCTGATGTCAGTTTGTAGGGCTCCCTTGGGTCTATCAGGGCAGCGCAAGTTTGTGGTGGGGACAACTTCGGTGTGGGGTCCATCCTTCGATATAACGAGTTTTTGCAGTCAGGGCCAGGGGCCCCTGGGCACATCCTTTTTCCATTTTCCCTGGGAAAGAAAACTCAGCAGTCCAGGTTCCTGATGTCAGTTTGTAGGGCTCCCTTGGGTCTATCAGGGCAGCACAAGTTTGAGGTGGGGACAACTTTGGTGTGGGCTCCATCCTTCGATATAAGGATTTTTTGTAGTGAGGCCCCAGCCCAGGACCAGGGACCCCTGGGCACATCCTTTTTCCATTTTCCCTGGGAAAGAAAACTCAGCAGTCCAGGTTCCTGATGTCAGTTTGTAGGGTTCCCTTGGGTGTATCAGGGCAGCACAAGTTTGAGGTGGGGACAACTTCGGTGTGGGCTCCATCCTTCAATATAAGGATTTTTTGCAGTCAGGGCCAGGGGCCCGTGGGCCTATCCTTTTTCCATTTTCCCTGGGAAAGAAAACTCAGTAGTCCAGGTTCCTGATGTCAGTTTGTAGGGCTCCCTTGGGTCTATCAGGGCAGCACAAGTTGGAGGTGGGGACAACTTTGGTGTGGGGTCCATCCTTCGATATAAGGATTTTTTGCAGTCAGGGCCAGGGGCCCCTGGGCACATCCTTTTTCCATTTTCCCTGGGAAAGAAAACTCAGCAGTCCAGGTTCCTGATGTCAGTTTGTAGGGCTCCCTTGGGTCTATCAGGGCAGCACAAGTTTGAGGTGGAGGACACTTTGGTGTGGGGTCCATCCTTCGATATAAGGATTCTTTGCAGTCAGGGCCAGGGGCCCCTGGGCACATCCTTTTTCCATTTTCCCTGGGAAAGAAAACTCAGCAGTCCAGGTTCCTGATGTCAGTTTGTAGGGTTCCCTTGGGTCTATCAGGGCAGCACAAGTTTGAGGTGGGGACAACTTTGGTGTGGGCTCCATCCTTCAATATAAGGATTTTTTGTAGTGAGGCCCCAGCCCAGGACCAGGGGACCCCTGGGCACATCCTTTTTCCATTTTCCCTGGGACAGAAAACTCAGCAGTCCAGGTTCCTGATGTCAGTTTGTAGGGTTCCCTTGGATGTATCAGGGAAGCACAAGTTTGAGGTGGGGACAACTTTGGTGTGGGGTCCATCCTTCGATATAAGGATTCTTTGCAGTCAGGGCCCAACCCAGGGCCAGGGGCCCCTGGGCACATCCTTTTTCCATTTTCCCTGGGAAAGAAAACTCAGCAGTCCAGGTTCCTGATGTCAGTTTGTAGGGCTCCCTTGGGTCTATCAGGGCAGCACAAGTTTGAGGTGGGGACAACTTTGGTGTGGGGTCCATCCTTCGATATAAGGATTTTTTGCAGTCAGGGCCAGGGGCCCCTGGGCACATCCTTTTTCCATTTTCCCTGGGAAAGAAAACTCAGCAGTCCAGGTTCCTGATGTCAGTTTGTAGGGCTCCTTTGGGTCTATCAGGGCAGCACAAGTTTGAGGTGGGGACAACTTTGGTGCGGGCTCCATCCTTCGATATAAGGATTTTTTGTAGTGAGGCCCCAGCCCAAGTCCAGGGGCCCCTGGGCCTATCCTTTTTCCATTTTTCCTGGGAAAGAAAACTCAGCAGTCCAGGTTCCTGATGTCAGTTTGTAGGGCTCCCTTGGGTCTATCAGGGCAGCGCAAGTTTGTGGTGGGGACAACTACGGTGTGGGGTCCATCCTTCGATATAAGGATTTTTTGCAGTCAGGGCCAGGGGCTCCTGGGCACATCCTTTTTCCATTTTCCCTGGGAAAGAAAACTCAGCAGTCCAGGTTCCTGATGTCAGTTTGTAGGGCTCCCTTGGGTCTATCAGGGCAGCACAAGTTTGAGGTGGGGACAACTTCGGTGTGGGCTCCATCCTTCGATATAAGGATTTTTTGCAGTCAGGGCCAGGGGCCCCTGGGCACAACCTTTTTCCATTTTCCCTGGGAAAGAAAACTCAGCAGTCCAGGTTCCTGATGTCAGTTTGTAGGGCTCCCTTGGGTCTATCAGGGCAGCACAAGTTTGAGGTGGAGAACACTTTGGTGTGGGGTCCATCCTTCGATATAAGGATTTTTTGTAGTGAGGCCCCAGCCCAGGACCAGGGACCCCTGGGAACATCCTTTTTCCATTTTCCCTGGGAAAGAAAACTCAGCAGTCCAGGTTCCTGATGTCAGTTTGTAGGGTTCCCTTGGGTGTATCAGGGCAGCACAAGTTTGAGGTGGGGACAACTTCGGTGTGGGCTCCATCGTTCAATAGAAGGATTTTTTGCAGTCAGGGCCAGGGGCCCCTGGGCCTATCCTTTTTCCATTTTCCCTGGGAAAGAAAACTCAATAGTCCAGGTTCCTGATGTCAGTTTGTAGGGCTCCCTTGGGTCTATCAGGGCAGCACAAGTTGGAGGTGGGGACAACTTTGGTGTGGGGTCCATCCTTCGATATAAGGATTTTTTGCAGTCAGGGCCAGGGGTCCCTGGGCACATCCTTTTTCCATTTTCCCTGGGAAAGAAAACTCAGCAGTCCAGGTTCCTGATGTCAGTTTGTAGGGCTCCCTTGGGTCTATCAGGGCAGCACAAGTTTGAGGTGGGGACAACTTCGGTGTGGGCTCCATCCTTCGATATAAGGATTTTTTGCAGTCAGGGCCAGGGGCCCCTGGGCACATCCTTTTTCCATTTTCCCTGGGAAAGAAAACTCAGCAGTCCAGGTTCCTGATGTCAGTTTGTAGGGTTCCCTTGGGTGTATCAGGGCAGCACAAGTTTGAGGTGGGGACAACTTCGGTGTGGGGTCCATCCTTCGATATAAGGATTTTTTGCAGTCAGGGCCAGGGGCCCCTGGGCACATCCTTTTTCCATTTTCCCTGGGAAAGAAAACTCAGCAGTCCAGGTTGCTGATGTCAGTTTGTAGGGTTCCCTTGGATATATCAGGGAAGCACAAGTTTGAGGTGGGGACAACTTTGGTGTGGGGTCCATCCTTCGATATAAGGATTCTTTGCAGTCAGGGCCCAACCCAGGGCCAGGGGCCCCTGGGCACATCCTTTTTCCATTTTCCCTGGGAAAGAAAACTCAGCAGTCCAGGTTCCTGATGTCAGTTTGTAGGGCTCCCTTGGGTCTATCAGGGCAGCACAAGTTTGAGGTGGGGACAACTTCGGTGTGGGCTCCATCCTTCGATATAAGGATTTTTTGTAGTGAGGCCCCAGCCCAGGGCCAGGGGCCCCTGGGCACATCCTTTTTCCATTTTCCCTGGGAAAGAAAACTCAGCAGTCCAGGTTCCTGATGTCAGTTTGTAGGGCTCCCTTGGGTCTATCAGGGCAGCGCAAGTTTGTGGTGGGGACAACTTCGGTGTGGGGTCCATCCTTCGATATAACGAGTTTTTGCAGTCAGGGCCAGGGGCCCCTGGGCACATCCTTTTTCCATTTTCCCTGGGAAAGAAAACTCAGCAGTCCAGGTTCCTGATGTCAGTTTGTAGGGCTCCCTTGGGTCTATCAGGGCAGCACAAGTTTGAGGTGGGGACAACTTCGGTGTGGGGTCCATCCTTCGATATAAGGATTTTTTGCAGTCAGGGCCAGGGGCCCCTGACCACATCCTTTTTCCATTTTCCCTGGGAAAGAAAACTCAGCAGTCCAGGTTCCTGATGTCAGTTTGTAGGGCTCCCTTGGGTCTATCAGGGCAGCACAAGTTTGAGGTGGGGACAACTTTGGTGTGGGCTCCATCCTTCAATATAAGGATTTTTTGTAGTGAGGCCCCAGCCCAGGACCAGGGGACCCCTGGGAACATCCTTTTTCCATTTTCCCTGGGACAGAAAACTCAGCAGTCCAGGTTGCTGATGTCAGTTTGTAGGGTTCCCTTGGATGTATCAGGGAAGCACAAGTTTGAGGTGGGGACAACTTTTGTGTGGGGTCCATCCTTCGATATAAGGATTCTTTGCAGTCAGGGCCCAACCCAGGGCCAGGGGCCCCTGGGCACATCCTTTTTCCATTTTCCCTGGGAAAGAAAACTCAGCAGTCCAGGTTCCTGATGTCAGTTTGTAGGGCTCCCTTGGGTCTATCAGGGCAGCACAAGTTTGAGGTGGGGACAACTTCGGAGTGGGCTCCATCCTTCGATATAAGGATTTTTTGCAATCAGGGCTAGGGGCCCCTGGGCACATCCTTTTTCCATTTTCCCTGGGAAAGAAAATTAAGCAGTCCAGGTTCCTGATGTCAGTTTGTAGGGCTCCCTTGGGTCTATCAGGGCAGCACAAGTTTGATGTGGGGACAACTTCGGTGTGGGGTCCATCCTTCGATATAAGGATTTTTTGCAGTCAGGGCCAGGGGCCCCTGGGCACAACCTTTTTCCATTTTCCCTGGGAAAGAAAACTCAGCAGTCCAGGTTCCTGATGTCAGTTTGTAGGGCTCCCTTGGGTCTATCAGGGCAGCACAATTTTGAGGTGGAAAACACTTTGGTGTGGGGTCCATCCTTCGATATAAGGATTCTTTGCAGTCAGGGCCAGGGGCCCCTGGGCACATCCTTTTTCCATTTTCCCTGGGAAAGAAAACTCAGCAGTCCAGGTTCCTGATGTCAGTTTGTAGGGCTCCCTTGGGTCTATCAGGGCAGCACAAGTTTGAGGTGGGGACAACTTTGGTGTGGGCTCCATCCTTCGATATAAGGATTTTTTGTAGTGAGGCCCCAGCCCAGGACCAGGGACCCCTGGGCACATCCTTTTTCCATTTTCCCTGGGAAAGAAAACTCAGCAGTCCAGGTTCCTGATGTCAGTTTGTAGGGCTCCCTTGGGTCTATCAGGGCAGCACAAGTTTGAGGTGGGGACAACTTTGGTGTGGGCTCCATCCTTCGATATAAGGATTTTTTGTAGTGAGGCCCCAGCCCAGGACCAGGGACCCCTGGGCACATCCTTTTTCCATTTTCCCTGGGAAAGAAAACTCAGCAGTCCAGGTTCCTGATGTCAGTTTGTAGGGTTCCCTTGGGTGTATCAGGGCAGCACAAGTTTGAGGTGGGGACAACTTCGGTGTGGGCTCCATCCTTCAATATAAGGATTTTTTGCAGTCAGGGCCAGGGGCCCGTGGGCCTATCCTTTTTCCATTTTCCCTGGGAAAGAAAACTCAGTAGTCCAGGTTCCTGATGTCAGTTTGTAGGGCTCCCTTGGGTCTATCAGGGCAGCACAAGTTGGAGGTGGGGACAACTTTGGTGTGGGGTCCATCCTTCGATATAAGGATTTTTTGCAGTCAGGGCCAGGGGCCCCTGGGCACATCCTTTTTCCATTTTCCCTGGGACAGAAAACTCAGCAGTCCAGGTTGCTGATGTCAGTTTGTAGGGTTCCCTTGGATGTATCAGGGAAGCACAAGTTTGAGGTGGGGACAACTTTGGTGTGGGGTCCATCCTTCGATATAAGGATTCTTTGCAGTCAGGGCCCAACCCAGGGCCAGGGGCCGCTGGGCACATCCTTTTTCCATTTTCCCTGGGAAAGAAAACTCAGCAGTCCAGGTTCCTGATGTCAGTTTGTAGGGCTCCCTTGGGTCTATCAGGGCAGCACAAGTTTGAGGTGGGGACAACTTTGGTGTGGGCTCCATCCTTCGATATAAGGATTTTTTGCAATCAGGGCTAGGGGCCCCTGGGCACATCCTTTTTCCATTTTCCCTGGGAAAGAAAATTAAGCAGTCCAGGTTCCTGATGTCAGTTTGTAGGGCTCCCTTGGGTCTATCAGGGCCGCACAAGTTTGATGTGGGGACAACTTCGGTGTGGGGTCCATCCTTCGATATAAGGATTTTTTGTAGTGAGGACCCAGCCCAGGGCCAGGGGCCCCTGGGCACATCCTTTTTCCATTTTCCCTGGGATAGAAAACTCAGCAGTCCAGGTTCCTGATGTCAGTTTGTAGGGCTCCCTTGGGTCTATCAGGGCAGCACAAGTTTGAGGTGGGGACAACTTCGGTGTGGGCTCCATCCTTCGATATAAGGATTTTTTGCAGTCAGGGCCAGGGGCCCCTGGGCACAACCTTTTTCCATTTTCCCTGGGAAAGAAAACTCAGCAGTCCAGGTTCCTGATGTCAGTTTGTAGGGCTCCCTTGGGTCTATCAGGGCAGCACAATTTTGGGGTGGAAAACACTTTGGTGTGGGGTCCATCCTTCGATATAAGGATTCTTTGCAGTCAGGGCCAGGGGCCCCTGGGCACATCCTTTTTCCATTTTCCCTGGGAAAGAAAACTCAGCAGTCCAGGTTCCTGATGTCAGTTTGTAGGGCTCCCTTGGGTCTATCAGGGCAGCACAAGTTTGAGGTGGGGACAACTTTGGTGTGGGCTCCATCCTTCGATATAAGGATTTTTTGTAGTGAGGCCCCAGCCCAGGACCAGGGACCCCTGGGCACATCCTTTTTCCATTTTCCCTGGGAAAGAAAACTCAGCAGTCCAGGTTCCTGATGTCAGTTTGTAGGGCTCCCTTGGGTCTATCAGGGCAGCACAAGTTTGTGGTGGGGACAACTTTGGTGTGGGCTCCATCCTTCGATATAAGGATTTTTTGTAGTGAGGCCCCAGCCCAGGACCAGGGACCCCTGGGCACATCCTTTTTCCATTTTCCCTGGGAAAGAAAACTCAGCAGTCCAGGTTCCTGATGTCAGTTTGTAGGGTTCCCTTGGGTGTATCAGGGCAGCACAAGTTTGAGGTGGGGACAACTTCGGTGTGGGCTCCATCCTTCAATATAAGGATTTTTTGCAGTCAGGGCCAGGGGCCCGTGGGCCTATCCTTTTTCCATTTTCCCTGGGAAAGAAAACTCAGTAGTCCAGGTTCCTGATGTCAGTTTGTAGGGCTCCCTTGGGTGTATCAGGGCAGCACAAGTTGGAGGTGGGGACAACTTTGGTGTGGGGTCCATCCTTCGATATAAGGATTTTTTGCAGTCAGGGCCAGGGGCCCCTGGGCACATCCTTTTTCCATTTTCCCTGGGAAAGAAAACTCAGCAGTCCAGGTTCCTGATGTCAGTTTGTAGGGCTCCCTTGGGTCTATCAGGGCAGCACAAGTTTGAGGTGGAGAACACTTTGGTGTGGGGTCCATCCTTCGATATAAGGATTCTTTGCAGTCAGGGCCAGGGGCCCCTGGGCACATCCTTTTTCCATTTTCCCTGGGAAAGAAAACTCAGCAGTCCAGGTTCCTGATGTCAGTTTGTAGGGTTCCCTTGGATGTATCAGGGAAGCACAAGTTTGAGGTGGGGACAACTTTGGTGTGGGGTCCATCCTTCGATATAAGGATTCTTTGCAGTCAGGGCCCAACCCAGGGCCAGGGGCCCCTGGGCACATCCTTTTTCCATTTTCCCTGGGAAAGAAAACTCAGCAGTCCAGGTTCCTGATGTCAGTTTGTAGGGCTCCCTTGGGTCTATCAGGGCAGCACAAGTTTGAGGTGGGGACAACTTTGGTGCGGGCTCCATCCTTCGATATAAGGATTTTTTGTAGTGAGGCCCCAGCCCAAGTCCAGGGGCCCCTGGGCCTATCCTTTTTCCATTTTTCCTGGGAAAGAAAACTCAGCAGTCCAGGTTCCTGATGTCAGTTTGTAGGGCTCCCTTGGGTCTATCAGGGCAGCGCAAGTTTGTGGTGGGGACAACTACGGTGTGGGGTCCATCCTTCGATATAAGGATTTTTTGCAGTCAGGGCCAGGGGCTCCTGGGCACATCCTTTTTCCATTTTCCCTGGGAAAGAAAACTCAGCAGTCCAGGTTCCTGATGTCAGTTTGTAGGGCTCCCTTGGGTCTATCAGGGCAGCACAAGTTTGAGGTGGGGACAACTTCGGTGTGGGCTCCATCCTTCGATATAAGGATTTTTTGCAGTCAGGGCCAGGGGCCCCTGGGCACAACCTTTTTCCATTTTCCCTGGGAAAGAAAACTCAGCAGTCCAGGTTCCTGATGTCAGTTTGTAGGGCTCCCTTGGGTCTATCAGGGCAGCACAAGTTTGAGGTGGAGAACACTTTGGTGTGGGGTCCATCCTTCGATATAAGGATTTTTTGTAGTGAGGCCCCAGCCCAGGACCAGGGACCCCTGGGAACATCCTTTTTCCATTTTCCCTGGGAAAGAAAACTCAGCAGTCCAGGTTCCTGATGTCAGTTTGTAGGGTTCCCTTGGGTGTATCAGGGCAGCACAAGTTTGAGGTGGGGACAACTTCGGTGTGGGCTCCATCGTTCAATAGAAGGATTTTTTGCAGTCAGGGCCAGGGGCCCCTGGGCCTATCCTTTTTCCATTTTCCCTGGGAAAGAAAACTCAATAGTCCAGGTTCCTGATGTCAGTTTGTAGGGCTCCCTTGGGTCTATCAGGGCAGCACAAGTTGGAGGTGGGGACAACTTTGGTGTGGGGTCCATCCTTCGATATAAGGATTTTTTGCAGTCAGGGCTAGGGGTCCCTGGGCACATCCTTTTTCCATTTTCCCTGGGAAAGAAAACTCAGCAGTCCAGGTTCCTGATGTCAGTTTGTAGGGCTCCCTTGGGTCTATCAGGGCAGCACAAGTTTGAGGTGGGGACAACTTCGGTGTGGGCTCCATCCTTCGATATAAGGATTTTTTGCAGTCAGGGCCAGGGGCCCCTGGGCACATCCTTTTTCCATTTTCCCTGGGAAAGAAAACTCAGCAGTCCAGGTTCCTGATGTCAGTTTGTAGGGTTCCCTTGGGTGTATCAGGGCAGCACAAGTTTGAGGTGGGGACAACTTCGGTGTGGGGTCCATCCTTCGATATAAGGATTTTTTGCAGTCAGGGCCAGGGGCCCCTGGGCACATCCTTTTTCCATTTTCCCTGGGAAAGAAAACTCAGCAGTCCAGGTTGCTGATGTCAGTTTGTAGGGTTCCCTTGGATATATCAGGGAAGCACAAGTTTGAGGTGGGGACAACTTTGGTGTGGGGTCCATCCTTCGATATAAGGATTTTTTGCAGTCAGGGCCCAACCCAGGGCCAGGGGCCCCTGGGCACATCCTTTTTCCATTTTCCCTGGGAAAGAAAACTCAGCAGTCCAGGTTCCTGATGTCAGTTTGTAGGGCTCCCTTGGGTCTATCAGGGCAGCACAAGTTTGAGGTGGGGACAACTTCGGTGTGGGCTCCATCTTTCGATATAAGGATTTTTTGTAGTGAGGCCCCAGCCCAGGGCCAGGGGCCCCTGGGCACATCCTTTTTCCATTTTCCCTGGGAAAGAAAACTCAGCAGTCCAGGTTCCTGATGTCAGTTTGTAGGGCTCCCTTGGGTCTATCAGGGCAGCGCAAGTTTGTGGTGGGGACAACTTCGGTGTGGGGTCCATCCTTCGATATAACGAGTTTTTGCAGTCAGGGCCAGGGGCCCCTGGGCACATCCTTTTTCCATTTTCCCTGGGAAAGAAAACTCAGCAGTCCAGGTTCCTGATGTCAGTTTGTAGGGCTCCCTTGGGTCTATCAGGGCAGCACAAGTTTGAGGTGGGGACAACTTCGGTGTGGGGTCCATCCTTCGATATAAGGATTTTTTGCAGTCAGGGCCAGGGGCCCCTGACCACATCCTTTTTCCATTTTCCCTGGGAAAGAAAACTCAGCAGTCCAGGTTCCTGATGTCAGTTTGTAGGGCTCCCTTGGGTCTATCAGGGCAGCACAAGTTTGAGGTGGGGACAACTTTGGTGTGGGCTCCATCCTTCAATATAAGGATTTTTTGTAGTGAGGCCCCAGCCCAGGACCAGGGGACCCCTGGGAACATCCTTTTTCCATTTTCCCTGGGACAGAAAACTCAGCAGTCCAGGTTGCTGATGTCAGTTTGTAGGGTTCCCTTGGATGTATCAGGGAAGCACAAGTTTGAGGTGGGGACAACTTTTGTGTGGGGTCCATCCTTCGATATAAGGATTCTTTGCAGTCAGGGCCCAACCCAGGGCCAGGGGCCCCTGGGCACATCCTTTTTCCATTTTCCCTGGGAAAGAAAACTCAGCAGTCCAGGTTCCTGATGTCAGTTTGTAGGGCTCCCTTGGGTCTATCAGGGCAGCACAAGTTTGAGGTGGGGACAACTTCGGAGTGGGCTCCATCCTTCGATATAAGGATTTTTTGCAATCAGGGCTAGGGGCCCCTGGGCACATCCTTTTTCCATTTTCCCTGGGAAAGAAAATTAAGCAGTCCAGGTTCCTGATGTCAGTTTGTAGGGCTCCCTTGGGTCTATCAGGGCAGCACAAGTTTGATGTGGGGACAACTTCGGTGTGGGGTCCATCCTTCGATATAAGGATTTTTTGCAGTCAGGGCCAGGGGCCCCTGGGCACAACCTTTTTCCATTTTCCCTGGGAAAGAAAACTCAGCAGTCCAGGTTCCTGATGTCAGTTTGTAGGGCTCCCTTGGGTCTATCAGGGCAGCACAATTTTGAGGTGGAAAACACTTTGGTGTGGGGTCCATCCTTCGATATAAGGATTCTTTGCAGTCAGGGCCAGGGGCCCCTGGGCACATCCTTTTTCCATTTTCCCTGGGAAAGAAAACTCAGCAGTCCAGGTTCCTGATGTCAGTTTGTAGGGCTCCCTTGGGTCTATCAGGGCAGCACAAGTTTGAGGTGGGGACAACTTTGGTGTGGGCTCCATCCTTCGATATAAGGATTTTTTGTAGTGAGGCCCCAGCCCAGGACCAGGGACCCCTGGGCACATCCTTTTTCCATTTTCCCTGGGAAAGAAAACTCAGCAGTCCAGGTTCCTGATGTCAGTTTGTAGGGCTCCCTTGGGTCTATCAGGGCAGCACAAGTTTGAGGTGGGGACAACTTTGGTGTGGGCTCCATCCTTCGATATAAGGATTTTTTGTAGTGAGGCCCCAGCCCAGGACCAGGGACCCCTGGGCACATCCTTTTTCCATTTTCCCTGGGAAAGAAAACTCAGCAGTCCAGGTTCCTGATGTCAGTTTGTAGGGTTCCCTTGGGTGTATCAGGGCAGCACAAGTTTGAGGTGGGGACAACTTCGGTGTGGGCTCCATCCTTCAATATAAGGATTTTTTGCAGTCAGGGCCAGGGGCCCGTGGGCCTATCCTTTTTCCATTTTCCCTGGGAAAGAAAACTCAGTAGTCCAGGTTCCTGATGTCAGTTTGTAGGGCTCCCTTGGGTCTATCAGGGCAGCACAAGTTGGAGGTGGGGACAACTTTGGTGTGGGGTCCATCCTTCGATATAAGGATTTTTTGCAGTCAGGGCCAGGGGCCCCTGGGCACATCCTTTTTCCATTTTCCCTGGGACAGAAAACTCAGCAGTCCAGGTTGCTGATGTCAGTTTGTAGGGTTCCCTTGGATGTATCAGGGAAGCACAAGTTTGAGGTGGGGACAACTTTGGTGTGGGGTCCATCCTTCGATATAAGGATTCTTTGCAGTCAGGGCCCAACCCAGGGCCAGGGGCCGCTGGGCACATCCTTTTTCCATTTTCCCTGGGAAAGAAAACTCAGCAGTCCAGGTTCCTGATGTCAGTTTGTAGGGCTCCCTTGGGTCTATCAGGGCAGCACAAGTTTGAGGTGGGGACAACTTTGATGTGGGCTCCATCCTTCGATATAAGGATTTTTTGCAATCAGGGCTAGGGGCCCCTGGGCACATCCTTTTTCCATTTTCCCTGGGAAAGAAAATTAAGCAGTCCAGGTTCCTGATGTCAGTTTGTAGGGCTCCCTTGGGTCTATCAGGGCCGCACAAGTTTGATGTGGGGACAACTTCGGTGTGGGGTCCATCCTTCGATATAAGGATTTTTTGTAGTGAGGACCCAGCCCAGGGCCAGGGGCCCCTGGGCACATCCTTTTTCCATTTTCCCTGGGATAGAAAACTCAGCAGTCCAGGTTCCTGATGTCAGTTTGTAGGGCTCCCTTGGGTCTATCAGGGCAGCACAAGTTTGAGGTGGGGACAACTTCGGTGTGGGCTCCATCCTTCGATATAAGGATTTTTTGCAGTCAGGGCCAGGGGCCCCTGGGCACAACCTTTTTCCATTTTCCCTGGGAAAGAAAACTCAGCAGTCCAGGTTCCTGATGTCAGTTTGTAGGGCTCCCTTGGGTCTATCAGGGCAGCAGAATTTTGGGGTGGAAAACACTTTGGTGTGGGGTCCATCCTTCGATATAAGGATTCTTTGCAGTCAGGGCCAGGGGCCCCTGGGCACATCCTTTTTCCATTTTCCCTGGGAAAGAAAACTCAGCAGTCCAGGTTCCTGATGTCAGTTTGTAGGGCTCCCTTGGGTCTATCAGGGCAGCACAAGTTTGAGGTGGGGACAACTTTGGTGTGGGCTCCATCCTTCGATATAAGGATTTTTTGTAGTGAGGCCCCAGCCCAGGACCAGGGACCCCTGGGCACATCCTTTTTCCATTTTCCCTGGGAAAGAAAACTCAGTAGTCCAGGTTCCTGATGTCAGTTTGTAGGGCTCCCTTGGGTCTATCAGGGCAGCACAAGTTGGAGGTGGGGACAACTTTGGTGTGGGCTCCATCCTTCGATATAAGGATTTTTTGTAGTGAGGCCCCAGCCCAGGACCAGGGACCCCTGGGCACATCCTTTTTCCATTTTCCCTGGGAAAGAAAACTCAGCAGTCCAGGTTCCTGATGTCAGTTTGTAGGGTTCCCTTGGGTGTATCAGGGCAGCACAAGTTTGAGGTGGGGACAACTTCGGTGTGGGCTCCATCCTTCAATATAAGGATTTTTTGCAGTCAGGGCCAGGGGCCCGTGGGCCTATCCTTTTTCCATTTTCCCTGGGAAAGAAAACTCAGTAGTCCAGGTTCCTGATGTCAGTTTGTAGGGCTCCCTTGGGTGTATCAGGGCAGCACAAGTTGGAGGTGGGGACAACTTTGGTGTGGGGTCCATCCTTCGATATAAGGATTTTTTGCAGTCAGGGCCAGGGGCCCCTGGGCACATCCTTTTTCCATTTTCCCTGGGAAAGAAAACTCAGCAGTCCAGGTTCCTGATGTCAGTTTGTAGGGCTCCCTTGGGTCTATCAGGGCAGCACAAGTTTGAGGTGGAGAACACTTTGGTGTGGGGTCCATCCTTCGATATAAGGATTCTTTGCAGTCAGGGCCAGGGGCCCCTGGGCACATCCTTTTTCCATTTTCCCTGGGAAAGAAAACTCAGCAGTCCAGGTTCCTGATGTCAGTTTGTAGGGTTCCCTTGGATGTATCAGGGAAGCACAAGTTTGAGGTGGGGACAACTTTGGTGTGGGGTCCATCCTTCGATATAAGGATTCTTTGCAGTCAGGGCCCAACCCAGGGCCAGGGGCCCCTGGGCACATCCTTTTTCCATTTTCCCTGGGAAAGAAAACTCAGCAGTCCAGGTTCCTGATGTCAGTTTGTAGGGCTCCCTTGGGTCTATCAGGGCAGCACAAGTTTGAGGTGGGGACAACTTCGGTGTGGGGTCCATCCTTCGATATAAGGATTCTTTGCAATCAGGGCCAGGGGCCCCTGGGCACAACCTTTTTCCATTTTCCCTGGGAAAGAAAACTCAGCAGTCCAGGTTCCTGATGTCAGTTTGTAGGGCTCCCTTGGGTCTATCAGGGCAGCACAAGTTTGATGTGGGGACAACTTTGGTGCGGGCTTCATCCTTCGATATAAGGATTTTTTGTAGTGAGGCCCCAGCCCAAGTCCAGGGGCCCCTGGGCCTATCCTTTTTCCATTTTCCCTGGGAAAGAAAACTCAGCAGTCCAGGTTCCTGATGTCAGTTTGTAGGGCTCCCTTGGGTCTATCAGGGCAGCGCAAGTTTGTGGTGGGGACAACTACGGTGTGGGGTCCATCCTTCGATATAAGGATTTTTTGCAGTCAGGGCCAGGGGCTCCTGGGCACATCCTTTTTCCATTTTCCCTGGGAAAGAAAACTCAGCAGTCCAGGTTCCTGATGTCAGTTTGTAGGGCTCCCTTGGGTCTATCAGGGCAGCACAAGTTTGAGGTGGGGACAACTTCGGTGTGGGCTCCATCCTTCGATATAAGGATTTTTTGCAGTCAGGGCCAGGGGCCCCTGGGCACAACCTTTTTCCATTTTCCCTGGGAAAGAAAACTCAGCAGTCCAGGTTCCCGATGTCAGTTTGTAGGGCTCCCTTGGGTCTATCAGGGTAGCACAAGTTTGAGGTGGGGACAACTTCGGTGTGGGGTCCATCCTTCGATATAAGGATTTTTTGCAGTCAGGGCCAGGGGCCCCTGGGCACATCCTTTTTCCATTTTCCCTGGGAAAGAAAACTCAGCAGTCCAGGTTCCTGATGTCAGTTTGTAGGGCTCCCTTGGGTCTATCAGGGCAGCACAAGTTTGAGGTGGGGACAACTTTGGTGTGGGGTCCATCCTTCGATATAAGGATTTTTTGCAGTCAGGGCCAGGGGCCCCTGGGCACATCCTTTTTCCATTTTCCCTGGGAAAGAAAACTCAGCAGTCCAGGTTCCTGATGTCAGTTTGTAGGGCTCCCTTGGGTCTATCAGGGCAGCACAAGTTTGAGGTGGGGACAACTTCGGTGTGGGGTCCATCCTTCGATATAAGGATTTTTTGCAGTCAGGGCCAGGGGCCCCTGGGCACATCCTTTTTCCATTTTCCCTGGGAAAGAAAACTCAGCAGTCCAGGTTCCTGATGTCAGTTTGTAGGGCTCCCTTGGGTCTATCAGGGCAGCACAAGTTTGAGGTGGGGACAACTTTGGTGCGGGCTCCATCCTTCGATATAAGGATTTTTTGTAGTGAGGCCCCAGCCCAAGTCCAGGGGCCCCTGGGCCTATCCTTTTTCCATTTTCCCTGGGAAAGAAAACTCAGCAGTCCAGGTTCCTGATGTCAGTTTGTAGGGCTCCCTTGGGTCTATCAGGGCAGCGCAAGTTTGTGGTGGGGACAACTACGGTGTGGGGTGCATCCTTCGATATAAGGATTTTTTGCAGTCAGGGCCAGGGGCTCCTGGGCACATCCTTTTTCCATTTTCCCTGGGAAAGAAAACTCAGCAGTCCAGGTTCCTGATGTCAGTTTGTAGGGCTCCCTTGGGTCTATCAGGGCAGCACAAGATTGAGGTGGGGACAACTTTGGTGTGGGGTCCATCCTTCGATATAAGGATTTTTTGCAGTCAGGGCCAGGGGCCCCTGGGCACATCCTTTTTCCATTTTCCCTGGGAAAGAAAACTCAGCAGTCCAGGTTCCTGATGTCAGTTTGTAGGGCTCCCTTGGGTGTATCAGTGCAGCACAAGTTTGAGGTGGGGACAACTTCGGTGTGGGGTCCATCCTTCGATATAAGGAGTTTTTGCAGTCAGGGCCAAGGGCCCCTGGGCACATCCTTTTTCCATTTTCCCTGGGAAAGAAAACTCAGCAGTCCAGGTTCCTGATGTCAGTTTGTAGGGCTCCCTTGGGTGTATCAGGGCAGCACAAGTTTGAGGTGGGGACAACTTCGGTGTGGGGTCCATCCTTCGATATAAGGATTTTTTGCAGTCAGGGCCAGGGGCCCCTGGGCACATCCTTTTTCCATTTTCCCTGGGAAAGAAAACTCAGCAGTCCAGGTTCCTGATGTCAGTTTGTAGGGCTCCCTTGGGTGTATCAGGGCAGCACAAGTTTGAGGTGGGGACAACTTTGGTGTGGGCTCCATCCTTCAATATAAGGATTTTTTGTAGTGAGGCCCCAGCCCAGGACCAGGGGACCCCTGGGCACATCCTTTTTCCATTTTCCCTGGGAAAGAAAACTCAGCAGTCCAGGTTGCTGATGTCAGTTTGTAGGGTTCCCTTGGATGTATCAGGGAAGCACAAGTTTGAGGTGGGGACAACTTTGGTGTGGGGTCCATCCTTCGATATAAGGATTTTTTGCAGTCAGGGCCCAACCCAGGGCCAGGGGCCCCTGGGCACATCCTTTTTCCATTTTCCCTGGGAAAGAAAACTCAGCAGTCCAGGTTCCTGATGTCAGTTTGTAGGGCTCCCTTGGGTCTATCAGGGCAGCACAAGTTTGAGGTGGGGACAACTTCGGTGTGGGCTCCATCCTTCGATATAAGGATTTTTTGTAGTGAGGCCCCAGCCCAGGACCAGGGATCCCTGGGCACATCCTTTTTCCATTTTCCCTGGGAAAGAAAACTCAGCAGTCCAGGTTCCTGATGTCAGTTTGTAGGGTTCCCTTGGGTGTATCAGGGCAGCACAAGTTTGAGGTGGGGACAACTTCGGTGTGGGCTCCATCCTTCAATATAAGGATTTTTTGCAGTCAGGGCCAGGGGCCCCTGGGCCTATCCTTTTTCCATTTTCCCTGGGAAAGAAAACTCAGTAGTCCAGGTTCCTGATGTCAGTTTGTAGGGCTCCCTTGGGTCTATCAGGGCAGCACAAGTTGGAGGTGGGGACAACTTTGGTGTGGGGTCCATCCTTCGATATAAGGATTTTTTGCAGTCAGGGCCAGGGGCCCCTGGGCACATCCTTTTTCCATTTTCCCTGGGAAAGAAAACTCAGCAGTCCAGGTTCCTGATGTCAGTTTGTAGGGTTCCCTTGGATGTATCAGGGAAGCACAAGTTTGAGGTGGGGACAACTTTGGTGTGGGGTCCATCCTTCGATATAAGGATTCTTTGCAGTCAGGGCCCAACCCAGGGCCAGGGGCCCCTGGGCACATCCTTTTTCCATTTTCCCTGGGAAAGAAAACTCAGCAGTCCAGGTTCCTGATGTCAGTTTGTAGGGCTCCCTTGGGTCTATCAGGGCAGCACAAGTTTGAGGTGGGGACAACTTCGGTGTGGGGTCCATCCTTCGATATAAGGATTCTTTGCAATCAGGGCCAGGGGCCCCTGGGCACAACCTTTTTCCATTTTCCCTGGGAAAGAAAACTCAGCAGTCCAGGTTCCTGATGTCAGTTTGTAGGGCTCCCTTGGGTCTATCAGGGCAGCACAAGTTTGAGGTGGGGACAACTTTGGTGTGGGGTCCATCCTTCGATATAAGGATTTTTTGCAGTCAGGGCCAGGGGCCCCTGACCACATCCTTTTTCCATTTTCCCTGGGAAAGAAAACTCAGCAGTCCAGGTTCCTGATGTCAGTTTGTAGGGCTCCCTTGGGTCTATCAGGGCAGCACAAGTTTGAGGTGGGGACAACTTTGGTGTGGGCTCCATCCTTCAATATAAGGATTTTTTGTAGTGAGGCCCCAGCCCAGGACCAGGGGACCCCTGGGAACATCCTTTTTCCATTTTCCCTGGGACAGAAAACTCAGCAGTCCAGGTTGCTGATGTCAGTTTGTAGGGTTCCCTTGGATGTATCAGGGAAGCACAAGTTTGAGGTGGGGACAACTTTTGTGTGGGGTCCATCCTTCGATATAAGGATTCTTTGCAGTCAGGGCCCAACCCAGGGCCAGGGGCCCCTGGGCACATCCTTTTTCCATTTTCCCTGGGAAAGAAAACTCAGCAGTCCAGGTTCCTGATGTCAGTTTGTAGGGCTCCCTTGGGTCTATCAGGGCAGCACAAGTTTGAGGTGGGGACAACTTCGGAGTGGGCTCCATCCTTCGATATAAGGATTTTTTGCAATCAGGGCTAGGGGCCCCTGGGCACATCCTTTTTCCATTTTCCCTGGGAAAGAAAATTAAGCAGTCCAGGTTCCTGATGTCAGTTTGTAGGGCTCCCTTGGGTCTATCAGGGCAGCACAAGTTTGATGTGGGGACAACTTCGGTGTGGGGTCCATCCTTCGATATAAGGATTTTTTGCAGTCAGGGCCAGGGGCCCCTGGGCACAACCTTTTTCCATTTTCCCTGGGAAAGAAAACTCAGCAGTCCAGGTTCCTGATGTCAGTTTGTAGGGCTCCCTTGGGTCTATCAGGGCAGCACAATTTTGAGGTGGAAAACACTTTGGTGTGGGGTCCATCCTTCGATATAAGGATTCTTTGCAGTCAGGGCCAGGGGCCCCTGGGCACATCCTTTTTCCATTTTCCCTGGGAAAGAAAACTCAGCAGTCCAGGTTCCTGATGTCAGTTTGTAGGGCTCCCTTGGGTCTATCAGGGCAGCACAAGTTTGAGGTGGGGACAACTTTGGTGTGGGCTCCATCCTTCGATATAAGGATTTTTTGTAGTGAGGCCCCAGCCCAGGACCAGGGACCCCTGGGCACATCCTTTTTCCATTTTCCCTGGGAAAGAAAACTCAGCAGTCCAGGTTCCTGATGTCAGTTTGTAGGGCTCCCTTGGGTCTATCAGGGCAGCACAAGTTTGAGGTGGGGACAACTTTGGTGTGGGCTCCATCCTTCGATATAAGGATTTTTTGTAGTGAGGCCCCAGCCCAGGACCAGGGACCCCTGGGCACATCCTTTTTCCATTTTCCCTGGGAAAGAAAACTCAGCAGTCCAGGTTCCTGATGTCAGTTTGTAGGGTTCCCTTGGGTGTATCAGGGCAGCACAAGTTTGAGGTGGGGACAACTTCGGTGTGGGCTCCATCCTTCAATATAAGGATTTTTTGCAGTCAGGGCCAGGGGCCCGTGGGCCTATCCTTTTTCCATTTTCCCTGGGAAAGAAAACTCAGTAGTCCAGGTTCCTGATGTCAGTTTGTAGGGCTCCCTTGGGTCTATCAGGGCAGCACAAGTTGGAGGTGGGGACAACTTTGGTGTGGGGTCCATCCTTCGATATAAGGATTTTTTGCAGTCAGGGCCAGGGGCCCCTGGGCACATCCTTTTTCCATTTTCCCTGGGACAGAAAACTCAGCAGTCCAGGTTGCTGATGTCAGTTTGTAGGGTTCCCTTGGATGTATCAGGGAAGCACAAGTTTGAGGTGGGGACAACTTTGGTGTGGGGTCCATCCTTCGATATAAGGATTCTTTGCAGTCAGGGCCCAACCCAGGGCCAGGGGCCGCTGGGCACATCCTTTTTCCATTTTCCCTGGGAAAGAAAACTCAGCAGTCCAGGTTCCTGATGTCAGTTTGTAGGGCTCCCTTGGGTCTATCAGGGCAGCACAAGTTTGAGGTGGGGACAACTTTGATGTGGGCTCCATCCTTCGATATAAGGATTTTTTGCAATCAGGGCTAGGGGCCCCTGGGCACATCCTTTTTCCATTTTCCCTGGGAAAGAAAATTAAGCAGTCCAGGTTCCTGATGTCAGTTTGTAGGGCTCCCTTGGGTCTATCAGGGCCGCACAAGTTTGATGTGGGGACAACTTCGGTGTGGGGTCCATCCTTCGATATAAGGATTTTTTGTAGTGAGGACCCAGCCCAGGGCCAGGGGCCCCTGGGCACATCCTTTTTCCATTTTCCCTGGGATAGAAAACTCAGCAGTCCAGGTTCCTGATGTCAGTTTGTAGGGCTCCCTTGGGTCTATCAGGGCAGCACAAGTTTGAGGTGGGGACAACTTCGGTGTGGGCTCCATCCTTCGATATAAGGATTTTTTGCAGTCAGGGCCAGGGGCCCCTGGGCACAACCTTTTTCCATTTTCCCTGGGAAAGAAAACTCAGCAGTCCAGGTTCCTGATGTCAGTTTGTAGGGCTCCCTTGGGTCTATCAGGGCAGCAGAATTTTGGGGTGGAAAACACTTTGGTGTGGGGTCCATCCTTCGATATAAGGATTCTTTGCAGTCAGGGCCAGGGGCCCCTGGGCACATCCTTTTTCCATTTTCCCTGGGAAAGAAAACTCAGCAGTCCAGGTTCCTGATGTCAGTTTGTAGGGCTCCCTTGGGTCTATCAGGGCAGCACAAGTTTGAGGTGGGGACAACTTTGGTGTGGGCTCCATCCTTCGATATAAGGATTTTTTGTAGTGAGGCCCCAGCCCAGGACCAGGGACCCCTGGGCACATCCTTTTTCCATTTTCCCTGGGAAAGAAAACTCAGCAGTCCAGGTTCCTGATGTCAGTTTGTAGGGCTCCCTTGGGTCTATCAGGGCAGCACAAGTTTGTGGTGGGGACAACTTTGGTGTGGGCTCCATCCTTCGATATAAGGATTTTTTGTAGTGAGGCCCCAGCCCAGGACCAGGGACCCCTGGGCACATCCTTTTTCCATTTTCCCTGGGAAAGAAAACTCAGCAGTCCAGGTTCCTGATGTCAGTTTGTAGGGTTCCCTTGGGTGTATCAGGGCAGCACAAGTTTGAGGTGGGGACAACTTCGGTGTGGGCTCCATCCTTCAATATAAGGATTTTTTGCAGTCAGGGCCAGGGGCCCGTGGGCCTATCCTTTTTCCATTTTCCCTGGGAAAGAAAACTCAGTAGTCCAGGTTCCTGATGTCAGTTTGTAGGGCTCCCTTGGGTGTATCAGGGCAGCACAAGTTGGAGGTGGGGACAACTTTGGTGTGGGGTCCATCCTTCGATATAAGGATTTTTTGCAGTCAGGGCCAGGGGCCCCTGGGCACATCCTTTTTCCATTTTCCCTGGGAAAGAAAACTCAGCAGTCCAGGTTCCTGATGTCAGTTTGTAGGGCTCCCTTGGGTCTATCAGGGCAGCACAAGTTTGAGGTGGAGAACACTTTGGTGTGGGGTCCATCCTTCGATATAAGGATTCTTTGCAGTCAGGGCCCAACCCAGGGCCAGGGGCCCCTGGGCACATCCTTTTTCCATTTTCCCTGGGAAAGAAAACTCAGCAGTCCAGGTTCCTGATGTCAGTTTGTAGGGCTCCCTTGGGTCTATCAGGGCAGCACAAGTTTGAGGTGGGGACAACTTCGGTGTGGGGTCCATCCTTCGATATAAGGATTCTTTGCAATCAGGGCCAGGGGCCCCTGGGCACAACCTTTTTCCATTTTCCCTGGGAAAGAAAACTCAGCAGTCCAGGTTCCTGATGTCAGTTTGTAGGGCTCCCTTGGGTCTATCAGGGCAGCACAAGTTTGATGTGGGGACAACTTTGGTGCGGGCTTCATCCTTCGATATAAGGATTTTTTGTAGTGAGGCCCCAGCCCAAGTCCAGGGGCCCCTGGGCCTATCCTTTTTCCATTTTCCCTGGGAAAGAAAACTCAGCAGTCCAGGTTCCTGATGTCAGTTTGTAGGGCTCCCTTGGGTCTATCAGGGCAGCGCAAGTTTGTGGTGGGGACAACTACGGTGTGGGGTCCATCCTTCGATATAAGGATTTTTTGCAGTCAGGGCCAGGGGCTCCTGGGCACATCCTTTTTCCATTTTCCCTGGGAAAGAAAACTCAGCAGTCCAGGTTCCTGATGTCAGTTTGTAGGGCTCCCTTGGGTCTATCAGGGCAGCACAAGTTTGAGGTGGGGACAACTTCGGTGTGGGCTCCATCCTTCGATATAAGGATTTTTTGCAGTCAGGGCCAGGGGCCCCTGGGCACAACCTTTTTCCATTTTCCCTGGGAAAGAAAACTCAGCAGTCCAGGTTCCCGATGTCAGTTTGTAGGGCTCCCTTGGGTCTATCAGGGTAGCACAAGTTTGAGGTGGGGACAACTTCGGTGTGGGGTCCATCCTTCGATATAAGGATTTTTTGCAGTCAGGGCCAGGGGCCCCTGGGCACATCCTTTTTCCATTTTCCCTGGGAAAGAAAACTCAGCAGTCCAGGTTCCTGATGTCAGTTTGTAGGGCTCCCTTGGGTCTATCAGGGCAGCACAAGTTTGAGGTGGGGACAACTTTGGTGTGGGGTCCATCCTTCGATATAAGGATTTTTTGCAGTCAGGGCCAGGGGCCCCTGGGCACATCCTTTTTCCATTTTCCCTGGGAAAGAAAACTCAGCAGTCCAGGTTCCTGATGTCAGTTTGTAGGGCTCCCTTGGGTCTATCAGGGCAGCACAAGTTTGAGGTGGGGACAACTTCGGTGTGGGGTCCATCCTTCGATATAAGGATTTTTTGCAGTCAGGGCCAGGGGCCCCTGGGCACATCCTTTTTCCATTTTCCCTGGGAAAGAAAACTCAGCAGTCCAGGTTCCTGATGTCAGTTTGTAGGGCTCCCTTGGGTCTATCAGGGCAGCACAAGTTTGAGGTGGGGACAACTTTGGTGCGGGCTCCATCCTTCGATATAAGGATTTTTTGTAGTGAGGCCCCAGCCCAAGTCCAGGGGCCCCTGGGCCTATCCTTTTTCCATTTTCCCTGGGAAAGAAAACTCAGCAGTCCAGGTTCCTGATGTCAGTTTGTAGGGCTCCCTTGGGTCTATCAGGGCAGCGCAAGTTTGTGGTGGGGACAACTACGGTGTGGGGTGCATCCTTCGATATAAGGATTTTTTGCAGTCAGGGCCAGGGGCTCCTGGGCACATCCTTTTTCCATTTTCCCTGGGAAAGAAAACTCAGCAGTCCAGGTTCCTGATGTCAGTTTGTAGGGCTCCCTTGGGTCTATCAGGGCAGCACAAGTTTGAGGTGGGGACAACTTCGGTGTGGGCTCCATCCTTCGATATAAGGATTTTTTGCAGTCAGGGCCAGGGGCCCCTGGGCACAACCTTTTTCCATTTTCCCTGGGAAAGAAAACTCAGCAGTCCAGGTTCCTGATGTCAGTTTGTAGGGCTCCCTTGGGTCTATCAGGGCAGCACAAGTTTGAGGTGGGGACAACTTCAGTGTGGGGTCCATCCTTCGATATAAGGATTTTTTGCAGTCAGGGCCAGGGGCCCCTGGGCACATCCTTTTTCCATTTTCCCTGGGAAAGAAAACTCAGCAGTCCAGGTTCCTGATGTCAGTTTGTAGGGTTCCCTTGGATGTATCAGGGAAGCACAAGTTTGAGGTGGGGACAACTTTGGTGTGGGGTCCATCCTTCGATATAAGGATTTTTTGCAGTCAGGGCCAGGGGCCCCTGGGCACATCCTTTTTCCATTTTCCCTGGGAAAGAAAACTCAGCAGTCCAGGTTCCTGATGTCAGTTTGTAGGGCTCCCTTGGGTCTATCAGGGCAGCACAAGATTGAGGTGGGGACAACTTTGGTGTGGGGTCCATCCTTCGATATAAGGATTTTTTGCAGTCAGGGCCAGGGGCCCCTGGGCACATCCTTTTTCCATTTTCCCTGGGAAAGAAAACTCAGCAGTCCAGGTTCCTGATGTCAGTTTGTAGGGCTCCCTTGGGTGTATCAGTGCAGCACAAGTTTGAGGTGGGGACAACTTCGGTGTGGGGTCCATCCTTCGATATAAGGAGTTTTTGCAGTCAGGGCCAAGGGCCCCTGGGCACATCCTTTTTCCATTTTCCCTGGGAAAGAAAACTCAGCAGTCCAGGTTCCTGATGTCAGTTTGTAGGGCTCCCTTGGGTGTATCAGGGCAGCACAAGTTTGAGGTGGGGACAACTTCGGTGTGGGGTCCATCCTTCGATATAAGGATTTTTTGCAGTCAGGGCCAGGGGCCCCTGGGCACATCCTTTTTCCATTTTCCCTGGGAAAGAAAACTCAGCAGTCCAGGTTCCTGATGTCAGTTTGTAGGGCTCCCTTGGGTGTATCAGGGCAGCACAAGTTTGAGGTGGGGACAACTTCGGTGTGGGGTCCATCCTTCGATATAAGGATTTTTTGCAGTCAGGGCCAGGGGCCCAGGGCCAGGGGCCCCTGGGCACATCCTTTTTCCATTTTCCCTGGGAAAGAAAACTCAGCAGTCCAGGTTCCTGCTGTCAGTTTGTAGGGCTCCCTTGGGTCTATCAGGGCAGCACAAGTTTGAGGTGGGGACAACTTCGGTGTGGGGTCCATCCTTCGATATAAGGATTTTTTGCAGTCAGGGCCAGGGGCCCCTGGGCACATCCTTTTTCCATTTTCCCTGGGAAAGAAAACTCAGCAGTCCAGGTTCCTGATGTCAGTTTGTAGGGCTCCCTTGGGTCTATCAGGGCAGCACAAGTTTGAGGTGGGGACAACTTTGGTGTGGGCTCCATCCTTCAATATAAGGATTTTTTGTAGTGAGGCCCCAGCCCAGGACCAGGGGACCCCTGGGCACATCCTTTTTCCATTTTCCCTGGGAAAGAAAACTCAGCAGTCCAGGTTGCTGATGTCAGTTTGTAGGGTTCCCTTGGATGTATCAGGGAAGCACAAGTTTGAGGTGGGGACAACTTTGGTGTGGGGTCCATCCTTCGATATAAGGATTTTTTGCAGTCAGGGCCCAACCCAGGGCCAGGGGCCCCTGGGCACATCCTTTTTCCATTTTCCCTGGGAAAGAAAACTCAGCAGTCCAGGTTCCTGATGTCAGTTTGTAGGGCTCCCTTGGGTCTATCAGGGCAGCACAAGTTTGAGGTGGGGACAACTTCGGTGTGGGCTCCATCCTTCGATATAAGGATTTTTTGTAGTGAGGCCCCAGCCCAGGACCAGGGATCCCTGGGCACATCCTTTTTCCATTTTCCCTGGGAAAGAAAACTCAGCAGTCCAGGTTCCTGATGTCAGTTTGTAGGGTTCCCTTGGGTGTATCAGGGCAGCACAAGTTTGAGGTGGGGACAACTTCGGTGTGGGCTCCATCCTTCAATATAAGGATTTTTTGCAGTCAGGGCCAGGGGCCCCTGGGCCTATCCTTTTTCCATTTTCCCTGGGAAAGAAAACTCAGTAGTCCAGGTTCCTGATGTCAGTTTGTAGGGCTCCCTTGGGTCTATCAGGGCAGCACAAGTTGGAGGTGGGGACAACTTTGGTGTGGGGTCCATCCTTCGATATAAGGATTTTTTGCAGTCAGGGCCAGGGGCCCCTGGGCACATCCTTTTTCCATTTTCCCTGGGAAAGAAAACTCAGCAGTCCAGGTTCCTGATGTCAGTTTGTAGGGTTCCCTTGGATGTATCAGGGAAGCACAAGTTTGAGGTGGGGACAACTTTGGTGTGGGGTCCATCCTTCGATATAAGGATTCTTTGCAGTCAGGGCCCAACCCAGGGCCAGGGGCCCCTGGGCACATCCTTTTTCCATTTTCCCTGGGAAAGAAAACTCAGCAGTCCAGGTTCCTGATGTCAGTTTGTAGGGCTCCCTTGGGTCTATCAGGGCAGCACAAGTTTGAGGTGGGGACAACTTCGGTGTGGGGTCCATCCTTCGATATAAGGATTCTTTGCAATCAGGGCCAGGGGCCCCTGGGCACAACCTTTTTCCATTTTCCCTGGGAAAGAAAACTCAGCAGTCCAGGTTCCTGATGTCAGTTTGTAGGGCTCCCTTGGGTCTATCAGGGCAGCACAAGTTTGAGGTGGGGACAACTTTGGTGTGGGGTCCATCCTTCGATATAAGGATTTTTTGCAGTCAGGGCCAGGGGCCCCTGGGCACATCCTTTTTCCATTTTCCCTGGGAAAGAAAACTCAGCAGTCCAGGTTCCTGATGTCAGTTTGTAGGGCTCCCTTGGGTCTATCAGGGCAGCACAAGTTTGAGGTGGGGACAACTTTGGTGCGGGCTCCATCCTTCGATATAAGGATTTTTTGTAGTGAGGCCCCAGCCCAGGACCAGGGACCCCTGGGCACATCCTTTTTCCATTTTCCCTGGGACAGAAAACTCAGCAGTCCAGGTTGCTGATGTCAGTTTGTAGGGTTCCCTTGGATGTATCAGGGCAGCACAAGTTTGAGGTGGGGACAACTTTGGTGTGGGGTCCATCCTTCGATATAAGGATTCTGTGCAGTCAGGGCCCAACCCAGGGCCAGGGGCCCCTGGGCACATCCTTTTTCCATTTTCCCTGGGAAAGAAAATTAAGCAGTCCAGGTTCCTGATGTCAGTTTGTAGGGTTCCCTTGGGTCTATCAGGGCAGCACAAGTTTGATGTGGGGACAACTTCGGTGTGGGGTCCATCCTTCGATATAAGGATTTTTTGTAGTGAGGCCCCAGCCCAAGTCCAGGGGCCCCTGGGCACATCCTTTTTCCATTTTCCCTGGGAAAGAAAACTCAGCAGTCCAGGTTCCTGATGTCAGTTTGTAGGGCTCCCTTGGGTCTATCAGGGCAGCGCAAGTTTGTGGTGGGCACAACTACGGTGTGGGGTCCATCCTTCGATATAAGGATTTTTTGCAGTCAGGGCCAGGGGCTCCTGGGCACATCCTTTTTCCATTTTCCCTGGGAAAGAAAACTCAGCAGTCCAGGTTCCTGATGTCAGTTTGTAGGGCTCCTTGGGTCTATCAGGGCAGCACAAGTTTGAGGTGGGGACAACTTCGGTGTGGGCTCCATCCTTCGATATAAGGATTTTTTGCAGTCAGGGCCAGGGGCCCCTGGGCACATCCTTTTTCCATTTTCCCTGGGAAAGAAAACTCAGCAGTCCAGGTTCCCGATGTCAGTTTGTAGGGCTCCCTTGGGTCTATCAGGGTAGCACAAGTTTGAGGTGGGGACAACTTCGGTGTGGGGTCCATCCTTCGATATAAGGATTCTTTGCAGTCAGGGCCAGGGGCCCCTGGGCACATCCTTTTTCCATTTTCCCTGGGAAAGAAAACTCAGCAGTCCAGGTTCCTGATGTCAGTTTGTAGGGCTCCCTTGGGTCTATCAGGGCAGCACAAGTTTGAGGTGGGGACAACTTCGTTGTGGGCTCCATCCTTCGATATAAGGATTTTTTGCAGTGAGGCCCAAGCCCAGGGCCATGGGCCCCTGGTCACAACCGTTTTCCATTTTCCCTGGGAAAGAAAACTCAGCAGTCCAGGTTCCTGATGTCAGTTTGTAGGGCTCCCTTGGGTCTATCAGGGCAGCACAAGTTTGAGGTGGGGACAACTTCGCTGTGGGCTCCATCCTTCGATATAAGGATTTTTTGCAGTCATGGCCAGGGGCCCCTGGGCACATCCTTTTTCCATTTTCCCTGGGAAAGAAAACTCAGCAGTCCAGGTTCCTGATGTCAGTTTGTAGGGCTCCCTTGGGTCTATCAGGGCAGCACAAGTTTGAGTTGGGGACAACTTCGGTGTGGGGTCCATCCTTCGATATAAGGATTCTTTGCAGTGAGGCCCCAGCACAGGTCCAGGGGCCCCTGGCACACCCTTTTTCCATTTTCCCTGGGAAAGAAAACTCAGCAGTCCAGGTTCCTGATGTCAGTTTGTAGGGCTCCCTTGGGTCTATCAGGGCAGCACAAGTTTGAGGTGGGGACAACTTCGGTGTGGGCTCCATCCTTCGATATAAGGATTTTTTGCAGTCAGGGCCAGGGGCCCCTGGGCACATCCTTTTTCCATTTTCCCTGGGAAAGAAAACTCAGCAGTCCAGGTTCCTGATGTCAGTTTGTAGGGCTCCCTTGGGTCTATCAGGGCAGCACAAGTTTGAGGTGGGGACAACTTCAGTGTGGGGTCCATCCTTCGATATAAGGATTTTTTGCAGTCAGGGCCAGGGGCCCCTGGGCACATCCTTTTTCCATTTTCCCTGGGAAAGAAAACTCAGCAGTCCAGGTTCCTGATGTCAGTTTGTAGGGCTCCCTTGGGTCTATCAGGGCAGCACAAGTTTGAGGTGGGGACAACTTCGGTGTGGGGTCCATCCTTCGATATAAGGATTCTTTGCAGTGAGGTCCCAGCCCAGGGCCAGGGGCCCCTGGGCACATCCTTTTTCCATTTTCCCTGGGAAAGAAAACTCAGCAGTCCAGGTTCCTGATGTCAGTTTGTAGGGCTCCCTTGGGTCTATCAGGGCAGCACAAGTTTGAGGTGGGGACAACTTCGCTGTGGGCTCCATCCTTCGATATAAGGATTTTTTGCAGTCATGGCCAGGGGCCCCTGGGCACATCCTTTTTCCATTTTCCCTGGGAAAGAAAACTCAGCAGTCCAGGTTCCTGATGTCAGTTTGTAGGGCTCCCTTGGGTCTATCAGGGCAGCACAAGTTTGAGTTGGGGACAACTTCGGTGTGGGGTCCATCCTTCGATATAAGGATTCTTTGCAGTGAGGCCCCAGCACAGGTCCAGGGGCCCCTGGCACACCCTTTTTCCATTTTCCCTGGGAAAGAAAACTCAGCAGTCCAGGTTCCTGATGTCAGTTTGTAGGGCTCCCTTGGGTCTATCAGGGCAGCACAAGTTTGAGGTGGGGACAACTTCGGTGTGGGCTCCATCCTTCGATATAAGGATTTTTTGCAGTCAGGGCCAGGGGCCCCTGGGCACATCCTTTTTCCATTTTCCCTGGGAAAGAAAACTCAGCAGTCCAGGTTCCTGATGTCAGTTTGTAGGGCTCCCTTGGGTCTATCAGGGCAGCACAAGTTTGAGGTGGGGACAACTTCAGTGTGGGGTCCATCCTTCGATATAAGGATTTTTTGCAGTCAGGGCCAGGGGCCCCTGGGCACATCCTTTTTCCATTTTCCCTGGGAAAGAAAACTCAGCAGTCCAGGTTCCTGATGTCAGTTTGTAGGGCTCCCTTGGGTCTATCAGGGCAGCACAAGTTTGAGGTGGGGACAACTTCGGTGTGGGGTCCATCCTTCGATATAAGGATTCTTTGCAGTGAGGCCCCAGCCCAGGGCCAGGGGCCCCTGGGCACATCCTTTTTCCATTTTCCCTGGGAAAGAAAACTCAGCAGTCCAGGTTGCTGATGTCAGTTTGTAGGGTTCCCTTGGATGTATCAGGGAAGCACAAGTTTGAGGTGGGGACAACTTTGGTGTGGGGTCCATCCTTCGATATAAGGATTCTTTGCAGTCAGGGCCCAACCCAGGGCCAGGGGCCCCTGGGCACATCCTTTTTCCATTTTCCCTGGGAAAGAAAACTCAGCAGTCCAGGTTCCTGATGTCAGTTTGTAGGGCTCCCTTGGGTGTATCAGGGCAGCACAAGTTTGAGGTGGGGACAACTTCGGTGTGGGCTCCATCCTTCGATATAAGGATTCTTTGCAATCAGGGCTAGGGGCCCCTGGGCACATCCTTTTTCCATTTTCCCTGGGAAAGAAAATTAAGCAGTCCAGGTTCCTGATGTCAGTTTGTAGGGCTCCCTTGGGTCTATCAGGGCAGCACAAGTTTGAGGTGGGGACAACTTTGGTGTGGGCTCCATCCTTCGATATAAGGATTTTTTGTAGTGAGGCCCCAGCCCAGGACCAGGGACCCCTGGGCACATCCTTTTTCCATTTTCCCTGGGAAAGAAAACTCAGCAGTCCAGGTTCCTGATGTCAGTTTGTAGGGTTCCCTTGGGTGTATCAGGGCAGCACAAGTTTGAGGTGGGGACAACTTCGGTGTGGGCTCCATCCTTCAATATAAGGATTTTTTGTAGTCAGGGCCAGGGGCCCCTGGGCCTATCCTTTTTCCATTTTCCCTGGGAAAGAAAACTCAGTAGTCCAGGTTCCTGATGTCAGTTTGTAGGGCTCCCTTGGGTCTATCAGGGCAGCACAAGTTTGAGGTGGAGAACACTTTGGTGTGGGGTCCATCCTTCGATATAAGGATTCTTTGCAGTCAGGGCCAGGGGCCCCTGGGCACATCCTTTTTCCATTTTCCCTGGGAAAGAAAACTCAGCAGTCCAGGTTCTTGATGTCAGTTTGTAGGGTTCCCTTGGATGTATCAGGGAAGCACAAGTTTGAGGTGGGGACAACTTTGGTGTGGGGTCCATCCTTCGATATAAGGATTCTTTGCAGTCAGGGCCCAACCCAGGGCCAGGGGCCCCTGGGCACATCCTTTTTCCATTTTCCCTGGGAAAGAAAACTCAGCAGTCCAGGTTCCTGATGTCAGTTTGTAGGGCTCCCTTGGGTCTATCAGGGCAGCACAAGTTTGAGGTGGGGACATCTTCGGTGTGGGGTCCATCCTTCGATATAAGGATTCTTTGCAATCAGGGCCAGGGGCCCCTGGGCACATCCTTTTTCCATTTTCCCTGGGAAAGAAAACTCAGCAGTCCAGGTTCCTGATGTCAGTTTGTAGGGCTCCCTTGGGTCTATCAGGGCAGCACAAGTTTGAGGTGGGGACAACTTTGGTGTGGGGTCCATCCTTCGATATAAGGATTTTTTGCAGTCAGGGCCAGGGGCCCCTGGGCACATCCTTTTTCCATTTTCCCTGGGAAAGAAAACTCAGCAGTCCAGGTTCCTGATGTCAGTTTGTAGGGCTCCCTTGGGTCTATCAGGGCAGCACAAGTTTGAGGTGGGGACAACTTCGGTGTGGGGTCCATCCTTCGATATAAGGATTCTTTGCAGTCAGGGCCAGGGGCCCCTGGGCACATCCTTTTTCCATTTTCCCTGGGAAAGAAAACTCAGCAGTCCAGGTTCCTGATGTCAGTTTGTAGGGTTCCCTTGGATGTATCAGGGAAGCACAAGTTTGAGGTGGGGACAACTTTGGTGTGGGGTCCATCCTTCGATATAAGGATTCTTTGCAGTCAGGGCCCAACCCAGGGCCAGGGGCCCCTGGGCACATCCTTTTTCCATTTTCCCTGGGTAAGAAAACTCAGCAGTCCAGGTTCCTGATGTCAGTTTGTAGGGCTCCCTTGGGTCTATCAGGGCAGCACAAGTTTGAGGTGGGGACAACTTCGGTGTGGGCTCCATCCTTCGATATAAGGATTTTTTGCAATCAGGGCTAGGGGCCCCTGGGCACATCCTTTTTCCATTTTCCCTGGGAAAGGAAATTAAGCAGTCCAGGTTCCTGATGTCAGTTTGTAGGGTTCCCTTGGGTCTATCAGGGCCGCACAAGTTTGATGTGGGGACAACTTCGGTGTGGGGTCCATCCTTCGATATAAGGATTTTTTGTAGTGAAGCCCCAGCCCAGGGCCAGGGCCCCCTGGGCACATCCTTTTTCCATTTTCCCTGGGAAAGAAAACTCAGCAGTCCAGGTTCCTGATGTCAGTTTGTAGGGCTCCCTTGGGTCTATCAGGGCAGCACAAGTTTGAGGTGGGGACAACTTTGGTGCGGGCTCCATCCTTCGATATAAGGATTTTTTGTAGTGAGGCCCCAGCCCAGGACCAGGGACCCCTGGGCACATCCTTTTTCCATTTTCCCTGGGAAAGAAAACTCAGCAGTCCAGGTTGCTGATGTCAGTTTGTAGGGTTCCCTTGGAAGTATCAGGGAAGCACAAGTTTGAGGTGGGGACAACTTTGGTGTGGGCTCCATCCTTCGATATAAGGATTCTTTGCAGTCAGGGCCCAACCCAGGGCCAGGGGCCCCTGGGCACATCCTTTTTCCATTTTCCCTGGGAAAGAAAATTAAGCAGTCCAGGTTCCTGATGTCAGTTTGTAGGGTTCCCTTGGGTCTATCAGGGCAGCACAAGTTTGATGTGGGGACAACTTCGGTGTGGGGTCCATCCTTCGATATAAGGATTCTTTGCAGTGAGGCCCCAGCCCAGGTCCAGGGGCCCCTGGGCACATCCTTTTTCCATTTTCCCTGGGAAAGAAAACTCAGCAGTCCAGGTTCCTGATGTCAGTTTGTAGGGCTCCTTTGGGTCTATCAGGGCAGCGCAAGTTTGTGGTGGGGACAACTACGGTGTGGGGTCCATCCTTCGATATAAAGATTTTTTGCAGTCAGGGCCAGGGGCTCCTGGGCACATCCTTTTTCCATTTTCCCTGGGAAAGAAAACTCAGCAGTCCAGGTTCCTGATGTCAGTTTGTAGGGCTCCCTTGGGTCTATCAGGGTAGCACAAGTTTGAGGTGGGGACAACTTCGGTGTGGGGTCCATCCTTCGATATAAGGATTCTTTGCAGTCAGGGCCAGGGGCCCCTGGGCACATCCTTTTTCCATTTTCCCTGGGAAAGAAAACTCAGCAGTCCAGGTTCCTGATGTCAGTTTGTAGGGCTCCCTTGGGTGTATCAGGGCAGCACAAGTTTGAGGTGGGGACAACTTCGCTGTGGGCTCCATCCTTCGATATAAGGATTTTTTGCAGTCATGGCCAGGGGCCCCTGGGCACATCCTTTTTCCATTTTCCCTGGGAAAGAAAACTCAGCAGTCCAGGTTCCTGATGTCAGTTTGTAGGGCTGCCTTGGGTCTATCAGGGCAGCACAAGTTTGAGGTGGGGACAGCTTCAGTGTGGGGTCCATCCTTCGATATAAGGATTATTTGCAGTCAGGGCCAGGGGCCCCTGGGCACATCCTTTTTCCATTTTCCCTGGGAAAGAAAACTCAGCAGCCCAGGTTCCTGATGTCAGTTTGTAGGGCTCCCTTGGGTCTATCAGGGCAGCACAAGTTTGAGGTGGAGAACACTTTGGTGTGGGGTCCATCCTTCGATATAAGGATTTTTTGTAGTGAGGCCCCAGCCCAGGACCAGGGACCCCTGGGAACATCCTTTTTCCATTTTCCCTGGGAAAGAAAACTCAGCAGTCCAGGTTCCTGATGTCAGTTTGTAGGGTTCCCTTGGGTCTATCAGGGCAGCACAAGTTTGAGGTGGGGACAACTTCGGTGTGGGCTCCATCCTTCAATATAAGGATTTTTTGCAGTCAGGGCCAGGGGCCCCTGGGCCTATCCTTTTTCCATTTTCCCTGGGAAAGAAAACTCAATAGTCCAGGTTCCTGATGTCAGTTTGTAGGGCTCCCTTGGGTCTATCAGGGCAGCACAAGTTTGAGGTGGGGACAACTTTGGTGTGGGCTCCATCCTTCAATATAAGGATTCTTTGCAGTCAGGGCCCAACCCAGGGCCTGGGGCCCCTGGGCACATCCTTTTTCCATTTTCCCTGGGAAAGAAAACTCAGCAGTCCAGGTTCCTGATGTCAGTTTGTAGGGCTCCCTTGGGTCTATCAGGGCAGCACAAGTTTGAGGTGGGGACAACTTCGGTGTGGGCTCCATCCTTCGATATAAGGATTTTTTGTAGTGAGGCCCCAGCCCAGGGCCAGGGGCCCCTGGGCACATCCTTTTTCCATTTTCCCTGGGAAAGAAAACTCAGCAGTCCAGGTTCCTGATGTCAGTTTGTAGGGCTCCCTTGGGTCTATCAGGGCAGCGCAAGTTTGTGGTGGGGACAACTTCGGTGTGGGGTCCATCCTTCGATATAAGGATTCTTTGCAGTCAGGGCCAGGGGCCCCTGGGCACATCCTTTTTCCATTTTCCCTGGGAAAGAAAACTCAGCAGTCCAGGTTCCTGATGTCAGTTTGTAGGGCTCCCTTGGGTCTATCAGGGCAGCACAAGTTTGAGGTGGGGACAACTTTGGTGTGGGCTCCATCCTTCGATATAAGGATTTTTTGTAGTGAGGCCCCAGCCCAGGACCAGGGACCCCTGGGCACATCCTTTTTCCATTTTCCCTGGGAAAGAAAACTCAGCAGTCCAGGTTCCTGATGTCAGTTTGTAGGGCTCCCTTGGGTCTATCAGGGCAGCACAAGTTTGAGGTGGGGACAACTTTGGTGTGGGCTCCATCCTTCGATATAAGGATTTTTTGTAGTGAGGCCCCAGCCCAGGACCAGGGACCCCTGGGCACATCCTTTTTCCATTTTCCCTGGGAAAGAAAACTCAGCAGTCCAGGTTCCTGATGTCAGTTTGTAGGGTTCCCTTGGGTGTATCAGGGCAGCACAAGTTTGAGGTGGGGACAACTTCGGTGTGGGCTCCATCCTTCAATATAAGGATTTTTTGCAGTCAGGGCCAGGGGCCCGTGGGCCTATCCTTTTTCCATTTTCCCTGGGAAAGAAAACTCAGTAGTCCAGGTTCCTGATGTCAGTTTGTAGGGCTCCCTTGGGTCTATCAGGGCAGCACAAGTTGGAGGTGGGGACAACTTTGGTGTGGGGTCCATCCTTCGATATAAGGATTTTTTGCAGTCAGGGCCAGGGGCCCCTGGGCACATCCTTTTTCCATTTTCCCTGGGACAGAAAACTCAGCAGTCCAGGTTGCTGATGTCAGTTTGTAGGGTTCCCTTGGATGTATCAGGGAAGCACAAGTTTGAGGTGGGGACAACTTTGGTGTGGGGTCCATCCTTCGATATAAGGATTCTTTGCAGTCAGGGCCCAACCCAGGGCCAGGGGCCGCTGGGCACATCCTTTTTCCATTTTCCCTGGGAAAGAAAACTCAGCAGTCCAGGTTCCTGATGTCAGTTTGTAGGGCTCCCTTGGGTCTATCAGGGCAGCACAAGTTTGAGGTGGGGACAACTTTGGTGTGGGCTCCATCCTTCGATATAAGGATTTTTTGCAATCAGGGCTAGGGGCCCCTGGGCACATCCTTTTTCCATTTTCCCTGGGAAAGAAAATTAAGCAGTCCAGGTTCCTGATGTCAGTTTGTAGGGCTCCCTTGGGTCTATCAGGGCCGCACAAGTTTGATGTGGGGACAACTTCGGTGTGGGGTCCATCCTTCGATATAAGGATTTTTTGTAGTGAGGACCCAGCCCAGGGCCAGGGGCCCCTGGGCACATCCTTTTTCCATTTTCCCTGGGATAGAAAACTCAGCAGTCCAGGTTCCTGATGTCAGTTTGTAGGGCTCCCTTGGGTCTATCAGGGCAGCACAAGTTTGAGGTGGGGACAACTTCGGTGTGGGCTCCATCCTTCGATATAAGGATTTTTTGCAGTCAGGGCCAGGGGCCCCTGGGCACAACCTTTTTCCATTTTCCCTGGGAAAGAAAACTCAGCAGTCCAGGTTCCTGATGTCAGTTTGTAGGGCTCCCTTGGGTCTATCAGGGCAGCACAATTTTGGGGTGGAAAACACTTTGGTGTGGGGTCCATCCTTCGATATAAGGATTCTTTGCAGTCAGGGCCAGGGGCCCCTGGGCACATCCTTTTTCCATTTTCCCTGGGAAAGAAAACTCAGCAGTCCAGGTTCCTGATGTCAGTTTGTAGGGCTCCCTTGGGTCTATCAGGGCAGCACAAGTTTGAGGTGGGGACAACTTTGGTGTGGGCTCCATCCTTCGATATAAGGATTTTTTGTAGTGAGGCCCCAGCCCAGGACCAGGGACCCCTGGGCACATCCTTTTTCCATTTTCCCTGGGAAAGAAAACTCAGCAGTCCAGGTTCCTGATGTCAGTTTGTAGGGCTCCCTTGGGTCTATCAGGGCAGCACAAGTTTGTGGTGGGGACAACTTTGGTGTGGGCTCCATCCTTCGATATAAGGATTTTTTGTAGTGAGGCCCCAGCCCAGGACCAGGGACCCCTGGGCACATCCTTTTTCCATTTTCCCTGGGAAAGAAAACTCAGCAGTCCAGGTTCCTGATGTCAGTTTGTAGGGTTCCCTTGGGTGTATCAGGGCAGCACAAGTTTGAGGTGGGGACAACTTCGGTGTGGGCTCCATCCTTCAATATAAGGATTTTTTGCAGTCAGGGCCAGGGGCCCGTGGGCCTATCCTTTTTCCATTTTCCCTGGGAAAGAAAACTCAGTAGTCCAGGTTCCTGATGTCAGTTTGTAGGGCTCCCTTGGGTGTATCAGGGCAGCACAAGTTGGAGGTGGGGACAACTTTGGTGTGGGGTCCATCCTTCGATATAAGGATTTTTTGCAGTCAGGGCCAGGGGCCCCTGGGCACATCCTTTTTCCATTTTCCCTGGGAAAGAAAACTCAGCAGTCCAGGTTCCTGATGTCAGTTTGTAGGGCTCCCTTGGGTCTATCAGGGCAGCACAAGTTTGAGGTGGAGAACACTTTGGTGTGGGGTCCATCCTTCGATATAAGGATTCTTTGCAGTCAGGGCCAGGGGCCCCTGGGCACATCCTTTTTCCATTTTCCCTGGGAAAGAAAACTCAGCAGTCCAGGTTCCTGATGTCAGTTTGTAGGGTTCCCTTGGATGTATCAGGGAAGCACAAGTTTGAGGTGGGGACAACTTTGGTGTGGGGTCCATCCTTCGATATAAGGATTCTTTGCAGTCAGGGCCCAACCCAGGGCCAGGGGCCCCTGGGCACATCCTTTTTCCATTTTCCCTGGGAAAGAAAACTCAGCAGTCCAGGTTCCTGATGTCAGTTTGTAGGGCTCCCTTGGGTCTATCAGGGCAGCACAAGTTTGAGGTGGGGACAACTTCGGTGTGGGGTCCATCCTTCGATATAAGGATTCTTTGCAATCAGGGCCAGGGGCCCCTGGGCACAACCTTTTTCCATTTTCCCTGGGAAAGAAAACTCAGCAGTCCAGGTTCCTGATGTCAGTTTGTAGGGCTCCCTTGGGTCTATCAGGGCAGCACAAGTTTGATGTGGGGACAACTTTGGTGCGGGCTTCATCCTTCGATATAAGGATTTTTTGTAGTGAGGCCCCAGCCCAAGTCCAGGGGCCCCTGGGCCTATCCTTTTTCCATTTTCCCTGGGAAAGAAAACTCAGCAGTCCAGGTTCCTGATGTCAGTTTGTAGGGCTCCCTTGGGTCTATCAGGGCAGCGCAAGTTTGTGGTGGGGACAACTACGGTGTGGGGTCCATCCTTCGATATAAGGATTTTTTGCAGTCAGGGCCAGGGGCTCCTGGGCACATCCTTTTTCCATTTTCCCTGGGAAAGAAAACTCAGCAGTCCAGGTTCCTGATGTCAGTTTGTAGGGCTCCCTTGGGTCTATCAGGGCAGCACAAGTTTGAGGTGGGGACAACTTCGGTGTGGGCTCCATCCTTCGATATAAGGATTTTTTGCAGTCAGGGCCAGGGGCCCCTGGGCACAACCTTTTTCCATTTTCCCTGGGAAAGAAAACTCAGCAGTCCAGGTTCCCGATGTCAGTTTGTAGGGCTCCCTTGGGTCAATCAGGGTAGCACAAGTTTGAGGTGGGGACAACTTCGGTGTGGGGTCCATCCTTCGATATAAGGATTTTTTGCAGTCAGGGCCAGGGGCCCCTGGGCACATCCTTTTTCCATTTTCCCTGGGAAAGAAAACTCAGCAGTCCAGGTTCCTGATGTCAGTTTGTAGGGCTCCCTTGGGTCTATCAGGGCAGCACAAGTTTGAGGTGGGGACAACTTTGGTGTGGGGTCCATCCTTCGATATAAGGATTTTTTGCAGTCAGGGCCAGGGGCCCCTGGGCACATCCTTTTTCCATTTTCCCTGGGAAAGAAAACTCAGCAGTCCAGGTTCCTGATGTCAGTTTGTAGGGCTCCCTTGGGTCTATCAGGGCAGCACAAGTTTGAGGTGGGGACAACTTCGGTGTGGGGTCCATCCTTCGATATAAGGATTTTTTGCAGTCAGGGCCAGGGGCCCCTGGGCACATCCTTTTTCCATTTTCCCTGGGAAAGAAAACTCAGCAGTCCAGGTTCCTGATGTCAGTTTGTAGGGCTCCCTTGGGTCTATCAGGGCAGCACAAGTTTGAGGTGGGGACAACTTTGGTGCGGGCTCCATCCTTCGATATAAGGATTTTTTGTAGTGAGGCCCCAGCCCAAGTCCAGGGGCCCCTGGGCCTATCCTTTTTCCATTTTCCCTGGGAAAGAAAACTCAGCAGTCCAGGTTCCTGATGTCAGTTTGTAGGGCTCCCTTGGGTCTATCAGGGCAGCGCAAGTTTGTGGTGGGGACAACTACGGTGTGGGGTGCATCCTTCGATATAAGGATTTTTTGCAGTCAGGGCCAGGGGCTCCTGGGCACATCCTTTTTCCATTTTCCCTGGGAAAGAAAACTCAGCAGTCCAGGTTCCTGATGTCAGTTTGTAGGGCTCCCTTGGGTCTATCAGGGCAGCACAAGTTTGAGGTGGGGACAACTTCGGTGTGGGCTCCATCCTTCGATATAAGGATTTTTTGCAGTCAGGGCCAGGGGCCCCTGGGCACAACCTTTTTCCATTTTCCCTGGGAAAGAAAACTCAGCAGTCCAGGTTCCTGATGTCAGTTTGTAGGGCTCCCTTGGGTCTATCAGGGCAGCACAAGTTTGAGGTGGGGACAACTTCAGTGTGGGGTCCATCCTTCGATATAAGGATTTTTTGCAGTCAGGGCCAGGGGCCCCTGGGCACATCCTTTTTCCATTTTCCCTGGGAAAGAAAACTCAGCAGTCCAGGTTCCTGATGTCAGTTTGTAGGGTTCCCTTGGATGTATCAGGGAAGCACAAGTTTGAGGTGGGGACAACTTTGGTGTGGGGTCCATCCTTCGATATAAGGATTTTTTGCAGTCAGGGCCAGGGGCCCCTGGGCACATCCTTTTTCCATTTTCCCTGGGAAAGAAAACTCAGCAGTCCAGGTTCCTGATGTCAGTTTGTAGGGCTCCCTTGGGTCTATCAGGGCAGCACAAGATTGAGGTGGGGACAACTTTGGTGTGGGGTCCATCCTTCGATATAAGGATTTTTTGCAGTCAGGGCCAGGGGCCCCTGGGCACATCCTTTTTCCATTTTCCCTGGGAAAGAAAACTCAGCAGTCCAGGTTCCTGCTGTCAGTTTGTAGGGCTCCCTTGGGTCTATCAGGGCAGCACAAGTTTGAGGTGGGGACAACTTCGGTGTGGGCTCCATCCTTCGATATAAGGATTTTTTGCAGTCAGGGCCAGGGGCCCCTGGGCACATCCTTTTTCCATTTTCCCTGGGAAAGAAAACTCAGCAGTCCAGGTTCCTGATGTCAGTTTGTAGGGCTCCCTTGGGTCTATCAGGGCAGCACAAGTTTGAGGTGGGGACAACTTTGGTGTGGGCTCCATCCTTCAATATAAGGATTTTTTGTAGTGAGGCCCCAGCCCAGGACCAGGGGACCCCTGGGCACATCCTTTTTCCATTTTCCCTGGGAAAGAAAACTCAGCAGTCCAGGTTGCTGATGTCAGTTTGTAGGGTTCCCTTGGATGTATCAGGGAAGCACAAGTTTGAGGTGGGGACAACTTTGGTGTGGGGTCCATCCTTCGATATAAGGATTTTTTGCAGTCAGGGCCCAACCCAGGGCCAGGGGCCCCTGGGCACATCCTTTTTCCATTTTCCCTGGGAAAGAAAACTCAGCAGTCCAGGTTCCTGATGTCAGTTTGTAGGGCTCCCTTGGGTCTATCAGGGCAGCACAAGTTTGAGGTGGGGACAACTTCGGTGTGGGCTCCATCCTTCGATATAAGGATTTTTTGTAGTGAGGCCCCAGCCCAGGACCAGGGATCCCTGGGCACATCCTTTTTCCATTTTCCCTGGGAAAGAAAACTCAGCAGTCCAGGTTCCTGATGTCAGTTTGTAGGGTTCCCTTGGGTGTATCAGGGCAGCACAAGTTTGAGGTGGGGACAACTTCGGTGTGGGCTCCATCCTTCAATATAAGGATTTTTTGCAGTCAGGGCCAGGGGCCCCTGGGCCTATCCTTTTTCCATTTTCCCTGGGAAAGAAAACTCAGTAGTCCAGGTTCCTGATGTCAGTTTGTAGGGCTCCCTTGGGTCTATCAGGGCAGCACAAGTTGGAGGTGGGGACAACTTTGGTGTGGGGTCCATCCTTCGATATAAGGATTTTTTGCAGTCAGGGCCAGGGGCCCCTGGGCACATCCTTTTTCCATTTTCCCTGGGAAAGAAAACTCAGCAGTCCAGGTTCCTGATGTCAGTTTGTAGGGTTCCCTTGGATGTATCAGGGAAGCACAAGTTTGAGGTGGGGACAACTTTGGTGTGGGGTCCATCCTTCGATATAAGGATTCTTTGCAGTCAGGGCCCAACCCAGGGCCAGGGGCCCCTGGGCACATCCTTTTTCCATTTTCCCTGGGAAAGAAAACTCAGCAGTCCAGGTTCCTGATGTCAGTTTGTAGGGCTCCCTTGGGTCTATCAGGGCAGCACAAGTTTGAGGTGGGGACAACTTCGGTGTGGGGTCCATCCTTCGATATAAGGATTCTTTGCAATCAGGGCCAGGGGCCCCTGGGCACAACCTTTTTCCATTTTCCCTGGGAAAGAAAACTCAGCAGTCCAGGTTCCTGATGTCAGTTTGTAGGGCTCCCTTGGGTCTATCAGGGCAGCACAAGTTTGAGGTGGGGACAACTTTGGTGTGGGGTCCATCCTTCGATATAAGGATTTTTTGCAGTCAGGGCCAGGGGCCCCTGGGCACATCCTTTTTCCATTTTCCCTGGGAAAGAAAACTCAGCAGTCCAGGTTCCTGATGTCAGTTTGTAGGGCTCCCTTGGGTCTATCAGGGCAGCACAAGTTTGAGGTGGGGACAACTTTGGTGCGGGCTCCATCCTTCGATATAAGGATTTTTTGTAGTGAGGCCCCAGCCCAGGACCAGGGACCCCTGGGCACATCCTTTTTCCATTTTCCCTGGGAAAGAAAACTCAGCAGTCCAGGTTGCTGATGTCAGTTTGTAGGGCTCCCTTGGAAGTATCAGGGAAGCACAAGTTTGAGGTGGGGACAACTTTGGTGTGGGCTCCATCCTTCGATATAAGGATTCTTTGCAGTCAGGGCCCAACCCAGGGCCAGGGGCCCCTGGGCACATCCTTTTTCCATTTTCCCTGGGAAAGAAAATTAAGCAGTCCAGGTTCCTGATGTCAGTTTGTAGGGTTCCCTTGGGTCTATCAGGGCAGCACAAGTTTGATGTGGGGACAACTTCGGTGTGGGGTCCATCCTTCGATATAAGGATTCTTTGCAGTGAGGCCCCAGCCCAGGTCCAGGGGCCCCTGGGCACATCCTTTTTCCATTTTCCCTGGGAAAGAAAACTCAGCAGTCCAGGTTCCTGATGTCAGTTTGTAGGGCTCCTTTGGGTCTATCAGGGCAGCGCAAGTTTGTGGTGGGGACAACTACGGTGTGGGGTCCATCCTTCGATATAAAGATTTTTTGCAGTCAGGGCCAGGGGCTCCTGGGCACATCCTTTTTCCATTTTCCCTGGGAAAGAAAACTCAGCAGTCCAGGTTCCTGATGTCAGTTTGTAGGGCTCCCTTGGGTCTATCAGGGTAGCACAAGTTTGAGGTGGGGACAACTTCGGTGTGGGGTCCATCCTTCGATATAAGGATTCTTTGCAGTCAGGGCCAGGGGCCCCTGGGCACATCCTTTTTCCATTTTCCCTGGGAAAGAAAACTCAGCAGTCCAGGTTCCTGATGTCAGTTTGTAGGGCTCCCTTGGGTGTATCAGGGCAGCACAAGTTTGAGGTGGGGACAACTTCGCTGTGGGCTCCATCCTTCGATATAAGGATTTTTTGCAGTCATGGCCAGGGGCCCCTGGGCACATCCTTTTTCCATTTTCCCTGGGAAAGAAAACTCAGCAGTCCAGGTTCCTGATGTCAGTTTGTAGGGCTGCCTTGGGTCTATCAGGGCAGCACAAGTTTGAGGTGGGGACAGCTTCAGTGTGGGGTCCATCCTTCGATATAAGGATTATTTGCAGTCAGGGCCAGGGGCCCCTGGGCACATCCTTTTTCCATTTTCCCTGGGAAAGAAAACTCAGCAGCCCAGGTTCCTGATGTCAGTTTGTAGGGCTCCCTTGGGTCTATCAGGGCAGCACAAGTTTGAGGTGGAGAACACTTTGGTGTGGGGTCCATCCTTCGATATAAGGATTTTTTGTAGTGAGGCCCCAGCCCAGGACCAGGGACCCCTGGGAACATCCTTTTTCCATTTTCCCTGGGAAAGAAAACTCAGCAGTCCAGGTTCCTGATGTCAGTTTGTAGGGTTCCCTTGGGTCTATCAGGGCAGCACAAGTTTGAGGTGGGGACAACTTCGGTGTGGGCTCCATCCTTCAATATAAGGATTTTTTGCAGTCAGGGCCAGGGGCCCCTGGGCCTATCCTTTTTCCATTTTCCCTGGGAAAGAAAACTCAATAGTCCAGGTTCCTGATGTCAGTTTGTAGGGCTCCCTTGGGTCTATCAGGGCAGCACAAGTTTGAGGTGGGGACAACTTTGGTGTGGGCTCCATCCTTCAATATAAGGATTCTTTGCAGTCAGGGCCCAACCCAGGGCCTGGGGCCCCTGGGCACATCCTTTTTCCATTTTCCCTGGGAAAGAAAACTCAGCAGTCCAGGTTCCTGATGTCAGTTTGTAGGGCTCCCTTGGGTCTATCAGGGCAGCACAAGTTTGAGGTGGGGACAACTTCGGTGTGGGCTCCATCCTTCGATATAAGGATTTTTTGTAGTGAGGCCCCAGCCCAGGGCCAGGGGCCCCTGGGCACATCCTTTTTCCATTTTCCCTGGGAAAGAAAACTCAGCAGTCCAGGTTCCTGATGTCAGTTTGTAGGGCTCCCTTGGGTCTATCAGGGCAGCGCAAGTTTGTGGTGGGGACAACTTCGGTGTGGGGTCCATCCTTCGATATAAGGATTCTTTGCAGTCAGGGCCAGGGGCCCCTGGGCACATCCTTTTTCCATTTTCCCTGGGAAAGAAAACTCAGCAGTCCAGGTTCCTGATGTCAGTTTGTAGGGCTCCCTTGGGTCTATCAGGGCAGCACAAGTTTGAGGTGGGGACAACTTTGGTGTGGGCTCCATCCTTCGATATAAGGATTTTTTGTAGTGAGGCCCCAGCCCAGGACCAGGGACCCCTGGGCACATCCTTTTTCCATTTTCCCTGGGAAAGAAAACTCAGCAGTCCAGGTTCCTGATGTCAGTTTGTAGGGCTCCCTTGGGTCTATCAGGGCAGCACAAGTTTGAGGTGGGGACAACTTTGGTGTGGGCTCCATCCTTCGATATAAGGATTTTTTGTAGTGAGGCCCCAGCCCAGGACCAGGGACCCCTGGGCACATCCTTTTTCCATTTTCCCTGGGAAAGAAAACTCAGCAGTCCAGGTTCCTGATGTCAGTTTGTAGGGTTCCCTTGGGTGTATCAGGGCAGCACAAGTTTGAGGTGGGGACAACTTCGGTGTGGGCTCCATCCTTCAATATAAGGATTTTTTGCAGTCAGGGCCAGGGGCCCGTGGGCCTATCCTTTTTCCATTTTCCCTGGGAAAGAAAACTCAGTAGTCCAGGTTCCTGATGTCAGTTTGTAGGGCTCCCTTGGGTCTATCAGGGCAGCACAAGTTGGAGGTGGGGACAACTTTGGTGTGGGGTCCATCCTTCGATATAAGGATTTTTTGCAGTCAGGGCCAGGGGCCCCTGGGCACATCCTTTTTCCATTTTCCCTGGGACAGAAAACTCAGCAGTCCAGGTTGCTGATGTCAGTTTGTAGGGTTCCCTTGGATGTATCAGGGAAGCACAAGTTTGAGGTGGGGACAACTTTGGTGTGGGGTCCATCCTTCGATATAAGGATTCTTTGCAGTCAGGGCCCAACCCAGGGCCAGGGGCCGCTGGGCACATCCTTTTTCCATTTTCCCTGGGAAAGAAAACTCAGCAGTCCAGGTTCCTGATGTCAGTTTGTAGGGCTCCCTTGGGTCTATCAGGGCAGCACAAGTTTGAGGTGGGGACAACTTTGGTGTGGGCTCCATCCTTCGATATAAGGATTTTTTGCAATCAGGGCTAGGGGCCCCTGGGCACATCCTTTTTCCATTTTCCCTGGGAAAGAAAATTAAGCAGTCCAGGTTCCTGATGTCAGTTTGTAGGGCTCCCTTGGGTCTATCAGGGCCGCACAAGTTTGATGTGGGGACAACTTCGGTGTGGGGTCCATCCTTCGATATAAGGATTTTTTGTAGTGAGGACCCAGCCCAGGGCCAGGGGCCCCTGGGCACATCCTTTTTCCATTTTCCCTGGGATAGAAAACTCAGCAGTCCAGGTTCCTGATGTCAGTTTGTAGGGCTCCCTTGGGTCTATCAGGGCAGCACAAGTTTGAGGTGGGGACAACTTCGGTGTGGGCTCCATCCTTCGATATAAGGATTTTTTGCAGTCAGGGCCAGGGGCCCCTGGGCACAACCTTTTTCCATTTTCCCTGGGAAAGAAAACTCAGCAGTCCAGGTTCCTGATGTCAGTTTGTAGGGCTCCCTTGGGTCTATCAGGGCAGCACAATTTTGGGGTGGAAAACACTTTGGTGTGGGGTCCATCCTTCGATATAAGGATTCTTTGCAGTCAGGGCCAGGGGCCCCTGGGCACATCCTTTTTCCATTTTCCCTGGGAAAGAAAACTCAGCAGTCCAGGTTCCTGATGTCAGTTTGTAGGGCTCCCTTGGGTCTATCAGGGCAGCACAAGTTTGAGGTGGGGACAACTTTGGTGTGGGCTCCATCCTTCGATATAAGGATTTTTTGTAGTGAGGCCCCAGCCCAGGACCAGGGACCCCTGGGCACATCCTTTTTCCATTTTCCCTGGGAAAGAAAACTCAGCAGTCCAGGTTCCTGATGTCAGTTTGTAGGGCTCCCTTGGGTCTATCAGGGCAGCACAAGTTTGTGGTGGGGACAACTTTGGTGTGGGCTCCATCCTTCGATATAAGGATTTTTTGTAGTGAGGCCCCAGCCCAGGACCAGGGACCCCTGGGCACATCCTTTTTCCATTTTCCCTGGGAAAGAAAACTCAGCAGTCCAGGTTCCTGATGTCAGTTTGTAGGGTTCCCTTGGGTGTATCAGGGCAGCACAAGTTTGAGGTGGGGACAACTTCGGTGTGGGCTCCATCCTTCAATATAAGGATTTTTTGCAGTCAGGGCCAGGGGCCCGTGGGCCTATCCTTTTTCCATTTTCCCTGGGAAAGAAAACTCAGTAGTCCAGGTTCCTGATGTCAGTTTGTAGGGCTCCCTTGGGTGTATCAGGGCAGCACAAGTTGGAGGTGGGGACAACTTTGGTGTGGGGTCCATCCTTCGATATAAGGATTTTTTGCAGTCAGGGCCAGGGGCCCCTGGGCACATCCTTTTTCCATTTTCCCTGGGAAAGAAAACTCAGCAGTCCAGGTTCCTGATGTCAGTTTGTAGGGCTCCCTTGGGTCTATCAGGGCAGCACAAGTTTGAGGTGGAGAACACTTTGGTGTGGGGTCCATCCTTCGATATAAGGATTCTTTGCAGTCAGGGCCAGGGGCCCCTGGGCACATCCTTTTTCCATTTTCCCTGGGAAAGAAAACTCAGCAGTCCAGGTTCCTGATGTCAGTTTGTAGGGTTCCCTTGGATGTATCAGGGAAGCACAAGTTTGAGGTGGGGACAACTTTGGTGTGGGGTCCATCCTTCGATATAAGGATTCTTTGCAGTCAGGGCCCAACCCAGGGCCAGGGGCCCCTGGGCACATCCTTTTTCCATTTTCCCTGGGAAAGAAAACTCAGCAGTCCAGGTTCCTGATGTCAGTTTGTAGGGCTCCCTTGGGTCTATCAGGGCAGCACAAGTTTGAGGTGGGGACAACTTCGGTGTGGGGTCCATCCTTCGATATAAGGATTCTTTGCAATCAGGGCCAGGGGCCCCTGGGCACAACCTTTTTCCATTTTCCCTGGGAAAGAAAACTCAGCAGTCCAGGTTCCTGATGTCAGTTTGTAGGGCTCCCTTGGGTCTATCAGGGCAGCACAAGTTTGATGTGGGGACAACTTTGGTGCGGGCTTCATCCTTCGATATAAGGATTTTTTGTAGTGAGGCCCCAGCCCAAGTCCAGGGGCCCCTGGGCCTATCCTTTTTCCATTTTCCCTGGGAAAGAAAACTCAGCAGTCCAGGTTCCTGATGTCAGTTTGTAGGGCTCCCTTGGGTCTATCAGGGCAGCGCAAGTTTGTGGTGGGGACAACTACGGTGTGGGGTCCATCCTTCGATATAAGGATTTTTTGCAGTCAGGGCCAGGGGCTCCTGGGCACATCCTTTTTCCATTTTCCCTGGGAAAGAAAACTCAGCAGTCCAGGTTCCTGATGTCAGTTTGTAGGGCTCCCTTGGGTCTATCAGGGCAGCACAAGTTTGAGGTGGGGACAACTTCGGTGTGGGCTCCATCCTTCGATATAAGGATTTTTTGCAGTCAGGGCCAGGGGCCCCTGGGCACAACCTTTTTCCATTTTCCCTGGGAAAGAAAACTCAGCAGTCCAGGTTCCCGATGTCAGTTTGTAGGGCTCCCTTGGGTCTATCAGGGTAGCACAAGTTTGAGGTGGGGACAACTTCGGTGTGGGGTCCATCCTTCGATATAAGGATTTTTTGCAGTCAGGGCCAGGGGCCCCTGGGCACATCCTTTTTCCATTTTCCCTGGGAAAGAAAACTCAGCAGTCCAGGTTCCTGATGTCAGTTTGTAGGGCTCCCTTGGGTCTATCAGGGCAGCACAAGTTTGAGGTGGGGACAACTTTGGTGTGGGGTCCATCCTTCGATATAAGGATTTTTTGCAGTCAGGGCCAGGGGCCCCTGGGCACATCCTTTTTCCATTTTCCCTGGGAAAGAAAACTCAGCAGTCCAGGTTCCTGATGTCAGTTTGTAGGGCTCCCTTGGGTCTATCAGGGCAGCACAAGTTTGAGGTGGGGACAACTTCGGTGTGGGGTCCATCCTTCGATATAAGGATTTTTTGCAGTCAGGGCCAGGGGCCCCTGGGCACATCCTTTTTCCATTTTCCCTGGGAAAGAAAACTCAGCAGTCCAGGTTCCTGATGTCAGTTTGTAGGGCTCCCTTGGGTCTATCAGGGCAGCACAAGTTTGAGGTGGGGACAACTTTGGTGCGGGCTCCATCCTTCGATATAAGGATTTTTTGTAGTGAGGCCCCAGCCCAAGTCCAGGGGCCCCTGGGCCTATCCTTTTTCCATTTTCCCTGGGAAAGAAAACTCAGCAGTCCAGGTTCCTGATGTCAGTTTGTAGGGCTCCCTTGGGTCTATCAGGGCAGCGCAAGTTTGTGGTGGGGACAACTACGGTGTGGGGTGCATCCTTCGATATAAGGATTTTTTGCAGTCAGGGCCAGGGGCTCCTGGGCACATCCTTTTTCCATTTTCCCTGGGAAAGAAAACTCAGCAGTCCAGGTTCCTGATGTCAGTTTGTAGGGCTCCCTTGGGTCTATCAGGGCAGCACAAGTTTGAGGTGGGGACAACTTCGGTGTGGGCTCCATCCTTCGATATAAGGATTTTTTGCAGTCAGGGCCAGGGGCCCCTGGGCACAACCTTTTTCCATTTTCCCTGGGAAAGAAAACTCAGCAGTCCAGGTTCCTGATGTCAGTTTGTAGGGCTCCCTTGGGTCTATCAGGGCAGCACAAGTTTGAGGTGGGGACAACTTCAGTGTGGGGTCCATCCTTCGATATAAGGATTTTTTGCAGTCAGGGCCAGGGGCCCCTGGGCACATCCTTTTTCCATTTTCCCTGGGAAAGAAAACTCAGCAGTCCAGGTTCCTGATGTCAGTTTGTAGGGTTCCCTTGGATGTATCAGGGAAGCACAAGTTTGAGGTGGGGACAACTTTGGTGTGGGGTCCATCCTTCGATATAAGGATTTTTTGCAGTCAGGGCCAGGGGCCCCTGGGCACATCCTTTTTCCATTTTCCCTGGGAAAGAAAACTCAGCAGTCCAGGTTCCTGATGTCAGTTTGTAGGGCTCCCTTGGGTCTATCAGGGCAGCACAAGATTGAGGTGGGGACAACTTTGGTGTGGGGTCCATCCTTCGATATAAGGATTTTTTGCAGTCAGGGCCAGGGGCCCCTGGGCACATCCTTTTTCCATTTTCCCTGGGAAAGAAAACTCAGCAGTCCAGGTTCCTGCTGTCAGTTTGTAGGGCTCCCTTGGGTCTATCAGGGCAGCACAAGTTTGAGGTGGGGACAACTTCGGTGTGGGGTCCATCCTTCGATATAAGGATTTTTTGCAGTCAGGGCCAGGGGCCCCTGGGCACATCCTTTTTCCATTTTCCCTGGGAAAGAAAACTCAGCAGTCCAGGTTCCTGATGTCAGTTTGTAGGGCTCCCTTGGGTCTATCAGGGCAGCACAAGTTTGAGGTGGGGACAACTTTGGTGTGGGCTCCATCCTTCAATATAAGGATTTTTTGTAGTGAGGCCCCAGCCCAGGACCAGGGGACCCCTGGGCACATCCTTTTTCCATTTTCCCTGGGAAAGAAAACTCAGCAGTCCAGGTTGCTGATGTCAGTTTGTAGGGTTCCCTTGGATGTATCAGGGAAGCACAAGTTTGAGGTGGGGACAACTTTGGTGTGGGGTCCATCCTTCGATATAAGGATTTTTTGCAGTCAGGGCCCAACCCAGGGCCAGGGGCCCCTGGGCACATCCTTTTTCCATTTTCCCTGGGAAAGAAAACTCAGCAGTCCAGGTTCCTGATGTCAGTTTGTAGGGCTCCCTTGGGTCTATCAGGGCAGCACAAGTTTGAGGTGGGGACAACTTCGGTGTGGGCTCCATCCTTCGATATAAGGATTTTTTGTAGTGAGGCCCCAGCCCAGGACCAGGGATCCCTGGGCACATCCTTTTTCCATTTTCCCTGGGAAAGAAAACTCAGCAGTCCAGGTTCCTGATGTCAGTTTGTAGGGTTCCCTTGGGTGTATCAGGGCAGCACAAGTTTGAGGTGGGGACAACTTCGGTGTGGGCTCCATCCTTCAATATAAGGATTTTTTGCAGTCAGGGCCAGGGGCCCCTGGGCCTATCCTTTTTCCATTTTCCCTGGGAAAGAAAACTCAGTAGTCCAGGTTCCTGATGTCAGTTTGTAGGGCTCCCTTGGGTCTATCAGGGCAGCACAAGTTGGAGGTGGGGACAACTTTGGTGTGGGGTCCATCCTTCGATATAAGGATTTTTTGCAGTCAGGGCCAGGGGCCCCTGGGCACATCCTTTTTCCATTTTCCCTGGGAAAGAAAACTCAGCAGTCCAGGTTCCTGATGTCAGTTTGTAGGGTTCCCTTGGATGTATCAGGGAAGCACAAGTTTGAGGTGGGGACAACTTTGGTGTGGGGTCCATCCTTCGATATAAGGATTCTTTGCAGTCAGGGCCCAACCCAGGGCCAGGGGCCCCTGGGCACATCCTTTTTCCATTTTCCCTGGGAAAGAAAACTCAGCAGTCCAGGTTCCTGATGTCAGTTTGTAGGGCTCCCTTGGGTCTATCAGGGCAGCACAAGTTTGAGGTGGGGACAACTTCGGTGTGGGGTCCATCCTTCGATATAAGGATTCTTTGCAATCAGGGCCAGGGGCCCCTGGGCACAACCTTTTTCCATTTTCCCTGGGAAAGAAAACTCAGCAGTCCAGGTTCCTGATGTCAGTTTGTAGGGCTCCCTTGGGTCTATCAGGGCAGCACAAGTTTGAGGTGGGGACAACTTTGGTGTGGGGTCCATCCTTCGATATAAGGATTTTTTGCAGTCAGGGCCAGGGGCCCCTGGGCACATCCTTTTTCCATTTTCCCTGGGAAAGAAAACTCAGCAGTCCAGGTTCCTGATGTCAGTTTGTAGGGCTCCCTTGGGTCTATCAGGGCAGCACAAGTTTGAGGTGGGGACAACTTTGGTGCGGGCTCCATCCTTCGATATAAGGATTTTTTGTAGTGAGGCCCCAGCCCAGGACCAGGGACCCCTGGGCACATCCTTTTTCCATTTTCCCTGGGACAGAAAACTCAGCAGTCCAGGTTGCTGATGTCAGTTTGTAGGGTTCCCTTGGATGTATCAGGGCAGCACAAGTTTGAGGTGGGGACAACTTTGGTGTGGGGTCCATCCTTCGATATAAGGATTCTGTGCAGTCAGGGCCCAACCCAGGGCCAGGGGCCCCTGGGCACATCCTTTTTCCATTTTCCCTGGGAAAGAAAATTAAGCAGTCCAGGTTCCTGATGTCAGTTTGTAGGGTTCCCTTGGGTCTATCAGGGCAGCACAAGTTTGATGTGGGGACAACTTCGGTGTGGGGTCCATCCTTCGATATAAGGATTTTTTGTAGTGAGGCCCCAGCCCAAGTCCAGGGGCCCCTGGGCACATCCTTTTTCCATTTTCCCTGGGAAAGAAAACTCAGCAGTCCAGGTTCCTGATGTCAGTTTGTAGGGCTCCCTTGGGTCTATCAGGGCAGCGCAAGTTTGTGGTGGGGACAACTACGGTGTGGGGTCCATCCTTCGATATAAGGATTTTTTGCAGTCAGGGCCAGGGGCTCCTGGGCACATCCTTTTTCCATTTTCCCTGGGAAAGAAAACTCAGCAGTCCAGGTTCCTGATGTCAGTTTGTAGGGCTCCCTTGGGTCTATCAGGGCAGCACAAGTTTGAGGTGGGGACAACTTCGGTGTGGGCTCCATCCTTCGATATAAGGATTTTTTGCAGTCAGGGCCAGGGGCCCCTGGGCACATCCTTTTTCCATTTTCCCTGGGAAAGAAAACTCAGCAGTCCAGGTTCCCGATGTCAGTTTGTAGGGCTCCCTTGGGTCTATCAGGGTAGCACAAGTTTGAGGTGGGGACAACTTCGGTGTGGGGTCCATCCTTCGATATAAGGATTCTTTGCAGTCAGGGCCAGGGGCCCCTGGGCACATCCTTTTTCCATTTTCCCTGGGAAAGAAAACTCAGCAGTCCAGGTTCCTGATGTCAGTTTGTAGGGCTCCCTTGGGTCTATCAGGGCAGCACAAGTTTGAGGTGGGGACAACTTCGTTGTGGGCTCCATCCTTCGATATAAGGATTTTTTGCAGTGAGGCCCAAGCCCAGGGCCATGGGCCCCTGGTCACAACCGTTTTCCATTTTCCCTGGGAAAGAAAACTCAGCAGTCCAGGTTCCTGATGTCAGTTTGTAGGGCTCCCTTGGGTCTATCAGGGCAGCACAAGTTTGAGGTGGGGACAACTTCGCTGTGGGCTCCATCCTTCGATATAAGGATTTTTTGCAGTCATGGCCAGGGGCCCCTGGGCACATCCTTTTTCCATTTTCCCTGGGAAAGAAAACTCAGCAGTCCAGGTTCCTGATGTCAGTTTGTAGGGCTCCCTTGGGTCTATCAGGGCAGCACAAGTTTGAGTTGGGGACAACTTCGGTGTGGGGTCCATCCTTCGATATAAGGATTCTTTGCAGTGAGGCCCCAGCACAGGTCCAGGGGCCCCTGGCACACCCTTTTTCCATTTTCCCTGGGAAAGAAAACTCAGCAGTCCAGGTTCCTGATGTCAGTTTGTAGGGCTCCCTTGGGTCTATCAGGGCAGCACAAGTTTGAGGTGGGGACAACTTCGGTGTGGGCTCCATCCTTCGATATAAGGATTTTTTGCAGTCAGGGCCAGGGGCCCCTGGGCACATCCTTTTTCCATTTTCCCTGGGAAAGAAAACTCAGCAGTCCAGGTTCCTGATGTCAGTTTGTAGGGCTCCCTTGGGTCTATCAGGGCAGCACAAGTTTGAGGTGGGGACAACTTCAGTGTGGGGTCCATCCTTCGATATAAGGATTTTTTGCAGTCAGGGCCAGGGGCCCCTGGGCACATCCTTTTTCCATTTTCCCTGGGAAAGAAAACTCAGCAGTCCAGGTTCCTGATGTCAGTTTGTAGGGCTCCCTTGGGTCTATCAGGGCAGCACAAGTTTGAGGTGGGGACAACTTCGGTGTGGGGTCCATCCTTCGATATAAGGATTCTTTGCAGTGAGGTCCCAGCCCAGGGCCAGGGGCCCCTGGGCACATCCTTTTTCCATTTTCCCTGGGAAAGAAAACTCAGCAGTCCAGGTTCCTGATGTCAGTTTGTAGGGCTCCCTTGGGTCTATCAGGGCAGCACAAGTTTGAGGTGGGGACAACTTCGCTGTGGGCTCCATCCTTCGATATAAGGATTTTTTGCAGTCATGGCCAGGGGCCCCTGGGCACATCCTTTTTCCATTTTCCCTGGGAAAGAAAACTCAGCAGTCCAGGTTCCTGATGTCAGTTTGTAGGGCTCCCTTGGGTCTATCAGGGCAGCACAAGTTTGAGTTGGGGACAACTTCGGTGTGGGGTCCATCCTTCGATATAAGGATTCTTTGCAGTGAGGCCCCAGCACAGGTCCAGGGGCCCCTGGCACACCCTTTTTCCATTTTCCCTGGGAAAGAAAACTCAGCAGTCCAGGTTCCTGATGTCAGTTTGTAGGGCTCCCTTGGGTCTATCAGGGCAGCACAAGTTTGAGGTGGGGACAACTTCGGTGTGGGCTCCATCCTTCGATATAAGGATTTTTTGCAGTCAGGGCCAGGGGCCCCTGGGCACATCCTTTTTCCATTTTCCCTGGGAAAGAAAACTCAGCAGTCCAGGTTCCTGATGTCAGTTTGTAGGGCTCCCTTGGGTCTATCAGGGCAGCACAAGTTTGAGGTGGGGACAACTTCAGTGTGGGGTCCATCCTTCGATATAAGGATTTTTTGCAGTCAGGGCCAGGGGCCCCTGGGCACATCCTTTTTCCATTTTCCCTGGGAAAGAAAACTCAGCAGTCCAGGTTCCTGATGTCAGTTTGTAGGGCTCCCTTGGGTCTATCAGGGCAGCACAAGTTTGAGGTGGGGACAACTTCGGTGTGGGGTCCATCCTTCGATATAAGGATTCTTTGCAGTGAGGCCCCAGCCCAGGGCCAGGGGCCCCTGGGCACATCCTTTTTCCATTTTCCCTGGGAAAGAAAACTCAGCAGTCCAGGTTGCTGATGTCAGTTTGTAGGGTTCCCTTGGATGTATCAGGGAAGCACAAGTTTGAGGTGGGGACAACTTTGGTGTGGGGTCCATCCTTCGATATAAGGATTCTTTGCAGTCAGGGCCCAACCCAGGGCCAGGGGCCCCTGGGCACATCCTTTTTCCATTTTCCCTGGGAAAGAAAACTCAGCAGTCCAGGTTCCTGATGTCAGTTTGTAGGGCTCCCTTGGGTGTATCAGGGCAGCACAAGTTTGAGGTGGGGACAACTTCGGTGTGGGCTCCATCCTTCGATATAAGGATTCTTTGCAATCAGGGCTAGGGGCCCCTGGGCACATCCTTTTTCCATTTTCCCTGGGAAAGAAAATTAAGCAGTCCAGGTTCCTGATGTCAGTTTGTAGGGCTCCCTTGGGTCTATCAGGGCAGCACAAGTTTGAGGTGGGGACAACTTTGGTGTGGGCTCCATCCTTCGATATAAGGATTTTTTGTAGTGAGGCCCCAGCCCAGGACCAGGGACCCCTGGGCACATCCTTTTTCCATTTTCCCTGGGAAAGAAAACTCAGCAGTCCAGGTTCCTGATGTCAGTTTGTAGGGTTCCCTTGGGTGTATCAGGGCAGCACAAGTTTGAGGTGGGGACAACTTCGGTGTGGGCTCCATCCTTCAATATAAGGATTTTTTGTAGTCAGGGCCAGGGGCCCCTGGGCCTATCCTTTTTCCATTTTCCCTGGGAAAGAAAACTCAGTAGTCCAGGTTCCTGATGTCAGTTTGTAGGGCTCCCTTGGGTCTATCAGGGCAGCACAAGTTTGAGGTGGAGAACACTTTGGTGTGGGGTCCATCCTTCGATATAAGGATTCTTTGCAGTCAGGGCCAGGGGCCCCTGGGCACATCCTTTTTCCATTTTCCCTGGGAAAGAAAACTCAGCAGTCCAGGTTCTTGATGTCAGTTTGTAGGGTTCCCTTGGATGTATCAGGGAAGCACAAGTTTGAGGTGGGGACAACTTTGGTGTGGGGTCCATCCTTCGATATAAGGATTCTTTGCAGTCAGGGCCCAACCCAGGGCCCGGGGCCCCTGGGCACATCCTTTTTCCATTTTCCCTGGGAAAGAAAACTCAGCAGTCCAGGTTCCTGATGTCAGTTTGTAGGGCTCCCTTGGGTCTATCAGGGCAGCACAAGTTTGAGGTGGGGACATCTTCGGTGTGGGGTCCATCCTTCGATATAAGGATTCTTTGCAATCAGGGCCAGGGGCCCCTGGGCACATCCTTTTTCCATTTTCCCTGGGAAAGAAAACTCAGCAGTCCAGGTTCCTGATGTCAGTTTGTAGGGCTCCCTTGGGTCTATCAGGGCAGCACAAGTTTGAGGTGGGGACAACTTTGGTGTGGGGTCCATCCTTCGATATAAGGATTTTTTGCAGTCAGGGCCAGGGGCCCCTGGGCACATCCTTTTTCCATTTTCCCTGGGAAAGAAAACTCAGCAGTCCAGGTTCCTGATGTCAGTTTGTAGGGCTCCCTTGGGTCTATCAGGGCAGCACAAGTTTGAGGTGGGGACAACTTTGGTGCGGGCTCCATCCTTCGATATAAGGATTTTTTGTAGTGAGGCCCCAGCCCAGGACCAGGGACCCCTGGGCACATCCTTTTTCCATTTTCCCTGGGACAGAAAACTCAGCAGTCCAGGTTCCTGATGTCAGTTTGTAGGGTTCCCTTGGATGTATCAGGGAAGCACAAGTTTGAGGTGGGGACAACTTTGGTGTGGGGTCCATCCTTCGATATAAGGATTCTTTGCAGTCAGGGCCCAACCCAGGGCCAGGGGCCCCTGGGCACATCCTTTTTCCATTTTCCCTGGGAAAGAAAATTAAGCAGTCCAGGTTCCTGATGTCAGTTTGTAGGGTTCCCTTGGGTCTATCAGGGTAGCACAAGTTTGATGTGGGGAAAACTTCGGTGTGGGGTCCATCCTTCGATATAAGGATTTTTTGTAGTGAGGCCCCAGCCCAAGTCCAGGGGCCCCTGGGCACATCCTTTTTCCATTTTCCCTGGGAAAGAAAACTCAGCAGTCCAGGTTCCTGGTGTCAGTTTGTAGGGCTCCCTTGGGTCTATCAGGGCAGCGCAAGTTTGTGGTGGGGACAACTACGGTGTGGGGTCCATCCTTCGATATAAGGATTTTTTGCAGTCAGGGCCAGGGGCTCCTGGGCACATCCTTTTTCCATTTTCCCTGGGAAAGAAAACTCAGCAGTCCAGGTTCCTGATGTCAGTTTGTAGGGCTCCCTTGGGTCTATCAGGGCAGCACAAGTTTGAGGTGGGGACAACTTCGGTGTGGGCTCCATCCTTCGATATAAGGATTTTTTGCAGTCAGGGCCAGGGGCCCCTGGGCACAACCTTTTTCCATTTTCCCTGGGAAAGAAAACTCAGCAGTCCAGGTTCCCGATGTCAGTTTGTAGGGCTCCCTTGGGTCTATCAGGGTAGCACAAGTTTGAGGTGGGGACAACTTCGGTGTGGGGTCCATCCTTCGATATAAGGATTCTTTGCAGTCAGGGCCAGGGGCCCCTGGGCACATCCTTTTTCCATTTTCCCTGGGAAAGAAAACTCAGCAGTCCAGGTTCCTGATGTCAGTTTGTAGGGTTCCCTTGGATGTATCAGGGAAGCACAAGTTTGAGGTGGGGACAACTTTGGTGTGGGGTCCATCCTTCGATATAAGGATTCTTTGCAGTCAGGGCCCAACCCAGGGCCAGGGGCCCCTGGGCACATCCTTTTTCCATTTTCCCTGGGTAAGAAAACTCAGCAGTCCAGGTTCCTGATGTCAGTTTGTAGGGCTCCCTTGGGTCTATCAGGGCAGCACAAGTTTGAGGTGGGGACAACTTCGGTGTGGGCTCCATCCTTCGATATAAGGATTTTTTGCAATCAGGGCTAGGGGCCCCTGGGCACATCCTTTTTCCATTTTCCCTGGGAAAGGAAATTAAGCAGTCCAGGTTCCTGATGTCAGTTTGTAGGGTTCCCTTGGGTCTATCAGGGCCGCACAAGTTTGATGTGGGGACAACTTCGGTGTGGGGTCCATCCTTCGATATAAGGATTTTTTGTAGTGAAGCCCCAGCCCAGGGCCAGGGGCCCCTGGGCACATCCTTTTTCCATTTTCCCTGGGAAAGAAAACTCAGCAGTCCAGGTTCCTGATGTCAGTTTGTAGGGCTCCCTTGGGTCTATCAGGGCAGCACAAGTTTGAGGTGGGGACAACTTTGGTGCGGGCTCCATCCTTCGATATAAGGATTTTTTGTAGTGAGGCCCCAGCCCAGGACCAGGGACCCCTGGGCACATCCTTTTTCCATTTTCCCTGGGAAAGAAAACTCAGCAGTCCAGGTTGCTGATGTCAGTTTGTAGGGTTCCCTTGGAAGTATCAGGGAAGCACAAGTTTGAGGTGGGGACAACTTTGGTGTGGGCTCCATCCTTCGATATAAGGATTCTTTGCAGTCAGGGCCCAACCCAGGGCCAGGGGCCCCTGGGCACATCCTTTTTCCATTTTCCCTGGGAAAGAAAATTAAGCAGTCCAGGTTCCTGATGTCAGTTTGTAGGGTTCCCTTGGGTCTATCAGGGCAGCACAAGTTTGATGTGGGGACAACTTCGGTGTGGGGTCCATCCTTCGATATAAGGATTCTTTGCAGTGAGGCCCCAGCCCAGGTCCAGGGGCCCCTGGGCACATCCTTTTTCCATTTTCCCTGGGAAAGAAAACTCAGCAGTCCAGGTTCCTGATGTCAGTTTGTAGGGCTCCTTTGGGTCTATCAGGGCAGCGCAAGTTTGTGGTGGGGACAACTACGGTGTGGGGTCCATCCTTCGATATAAAGATTTTTTGCAGTCAGGGCCAGGGGCTCCTGGGCACATCCTTTTTCCATTTTCCCTGGGAAAGAAAACTCAGCAGTCCAGGTTCCTGATGTCAGTTTGTAGGGCTCCCTTGGGTCTATCAGGGTAGCACAAGTTTGAGGTGGGGACAACTTCGGTGTGGGGTCCATCCTTCGATATAAGGATTCTTTGCAGTCAGGGCCAGGGGCCCCTGGGCACATCCTTTTTCCATTTTCCCTGGGAAAGAAAACTCAGCAGTCCAGGTTCCTGATGTCAGTTTGTAGGGCTCCCTTGGGTGTATCAGGGCAGCACAAGTTTGAGGTGGGGACAACTTCGCTGTGGGCTCCATCCTTCGATATAAGGATTTTTTGCAGTCATGGCCAGGGGCCCCTGGGCACATCCTTTTTCCATTTTCCCTGGGAAAGAAAACTCAGCAGTCCAGCTTCCTGATGTCAGTTTGTAGGGCTGCCTTGGGTCTATCAGGGCAGCACAAGTTTGAGGTGGGGACAGCTTCAGTGTGGGGTCCATCCTTCGATATAAGGATTATTTGCAGTCAGGGCCAGGGGCCCCTGGGCACATCCTTTTTCCATTTTCCCTGGGAAAGAAAACTCAGCAGCCCAGGTTCCTGATGTCAGTTTGTAGGGCTCCCTTGGGTCTATCAGGGCAGCACAAGTTTGAGGTGGAGAACACTTTGGTGTGGGGTCCATCCTTCGATATAAGGATTTTTTGTAGTGAGGCCCCAGCCCAGGACCAGGGACCCCTGGGAACATCCTTTTTCCATTTTCCCTGGGAAAGAAAACTCAGCAGTCCAGGTTCCTGATGTCAGTTTGTAGGGTTCCCTTGGGTCTATCAGGGCAGCACAAGTTTGAGGTGGGGACAACTTCGGTGTGGGCTCCATCCTTCAATATAAGGATTTTTTGCAGTCAGGGCCAGGGGCCCCTGGGCCTATCCTTTTTCCATTTTCCCTGGGAAAGAAAACTCAATAGTCCAGGTTCCTGATGTCAGTTTGTAGGGCTCCCTTGGGTCTATCAGGGCAGCACAAGTTTGAGGTGGGGACAACTTTGGTGTGGGCTCCATCCTTCAATATAAGGATTCTTTGCAGTCAGGGCCCAACCCAGGGCCTGGGGCCCCTGGGCACATCCTTTTTCCATTTTCCCTGGGAAAGAAAACTCAGCAGTCCAGGTTCCTGATGTCAGTTTGTAGGGCTCCCTTGGGTCTATCAGGGCAGCACAAGTTTGAGGTGGGGACAACTTCGGTGTGGGCTCCATCCTTCGATATAAGGATTTTTTGTAGTGAGGCCCCAGCCCAGGGCCAGGGGCCCCTGGGCACATCCTTTTTCCATTTTCCCTGGGAAAGAAAACTCAGCAGTCCAGGTTCCTGATGTCAGTTTGTAGGGCTCCCTTGGGTCTATCAGGGCAGCGCAAGTTTGTGGTGGGGACAACTTCGGTGTGGGGTCCATCCTTCGATATAAGGATTTTTTGCAGTCAGGGCCAGGGGCCCCTGGGCACATCCTTTTTCCATTTTCCCTGGGAAAGAAAACTCAGCAGTCCAGGTTCCTGATGTCAGTTTGTAGGGCTCCCTTGGGTCTATCAGGGCAGCACAAGTTTGAGGTGGGGACAACTTCGGTGTGGGGTCCATCCTTCGATATAAGGATTTTTTGCAGTCAGGGCCAGGGGCCCCTGACCACATCCTTTTTCCATTTTCCCTGGGAAAGAAAACTCAGCAGTCCAGGTTCCTGATGTCAGTTTGTAGGGCTCCCTTGGGTCTATCAGGGCAGCACAAGTTTGAGATGGGGACAACTTTGGTGTGGGCTCCATCCTTCAATATAAGGATTTTTTGTAGTGAGGCCCCAGCCCAGGACCAGGGGACCCCTGGGCACATCCTTTTTCCATTTTCCCTGGGAAAGAAAACTCAGCAGTCCAGGTTGCTGATGTCAGTTTGTAGGGTTCCCTTGGATGTATCAGGGAAGCACAAGTTTGAGGTGGGGACAACTTTGGTGTGGGGTCCATCCTTCGATATAAGGATTCTTTGCAGTCAGGGCCCAACCCAGGGCCAGGGGCCCCTGGGCACATCCTTTTTCCATTTTCCCTGGGAAAGAAAACTCAGCAGTCCAGGTTCCTGATGTCAGTTTGTAGGGTTCCCTTGGGTCTATCAGGGCAGCACAAGTTTGAGGTGGGGACAACTTCGGTGTGGGGTCCATCCTTCGATATAAGGATTTTTTGTAGTGAGGACCCAGCCCAGGGCCAGGGGCCCCTGGGCACATCCTTTTTCCATTTTCCCTGGGATAGAAAACTCAGCAGTCCAGGTTCCTGATGTCAGTTTGTAGGGCTCCCTTGGGTCTATCAGGGCAGCACAAGTTTGAGGTGGGGACAACTTCGGTGTGGGCTCCATCCTTCGATATAAGGATTTTTTGCAGTCAGGGCCAGGGGCCCCTGGGCACATCCTTTTTCCATTTTCCCTGGGAAAGAAAACTCAGCAGTCCAGGTTCCTGATGTCAGTTTGTAGGGCTCCCTTGGGTCTATCAGGGCAGCACAAGTTGGAGGTGGAGAACACTTTGGTGTGGGGTCCATCCTTCGATATAAGGATTCTTTGCAGTCAGGGCCAGGGGCCCCTGGGCACATCCTTTTTCCATTTTCCCTGGGAAAGAAAACTCAGCAGTCCAGGTTCCTGATGTCAGTTTGTAGGGCTCCCTTGGGTCTATCAGGGCAGCACAAGTTTGAGGTGGGGACAACTTTGGTGTGGGCTCCATCCTTCGATATAAGGATTTTTTGTAGTGAGGCCCCAGCCCAGGACCAGGGACCCCTGGGCACATCCTTTTTCCATTTTCCCTGGGAAAGAAAACTCAGCAGTCCAGGTTCCTGATGTCAGTTTGTAGGGCTCCCTTGGGTCTATCAGGGCAGCACAAGTTTGAGGTGGGGACAACTTTGGTGTGGGCTCCATCCTTCAATATAAGGATTTTTTGCAGTCAGGGCCAGGGGCCCCTGGGCCTATCCTTTTTCCATTTTCCCTGGGAAAGAAAACTCAGTAGTCCAGGTTCCTGATGTCAGTTTGTAGGGCTCCCTTGGGTCTATCAGGGCAGCACAAGTTGGAGGTGGGGACAACTTTGGTGTGGGGTCCATCCTTCGATATAAGGATTTTTTGCAGTCAGGGCCAGGGGCCCCTGGGCACATCCTTTTTCCATTTTCCCTGGGAAAGAAAACTCAGCAGTCCAGGTTCCTGATGTCAGTTTGTAGGGCTCCCTTGGGTCTATCAGGGCAGCACAAGTTTGAGGTGGAGAACACTTTGGTGTGGGGTCCATCCTTCGATATAAGGATTCTTTGCAGTCAGGGCCAGGGGCCCCTGGGCACATCCTTTTTCCATTTTCCCTGGGAAAGAAAACTCAGCAGTCCAGGTTCCTGATGTCAGTTTGTAGGGTTCCCTTGGATGTATCAGGGAAGCACAAGTTTGAGGTGGGGACAACTTTGGTGTGGGGTCCATCCTTCGATATAAGGATTCTTTGCAGTCAGGGCCCAACCCAGGGCCAGGGGCCCCTGGGCACATCCTTTTTCCATTTTCCCTGGGAAAGAAAACTCAGCAGTCCAGGTTCCTGATGTCAGTTTGTAGGGCTCCCTTGGGTCTATCAGGGCAGCACAAGTTTGAGGTGGGGACAACTTCGGTGTGGGGTCCATCCTTCGATATAAGGATTTTTTGTAGTGAGGCCCCAGCCCAAGTCCAGGGGCCCCTGGGCACATCCTTTTTCCATTTTCCCTGGGAAAGAAAACTCAGCAGTCCAGGTTCCTGATGTCAGTTTGTAGGGCTCCCTTGGGTCTATCAGGGCAGCGCAAGTTTGTGGTGGGGACAACTACGGTGTGGGGTCCATCCTTCGATATAAGGATTTTTTGCAGTCAGGGCCAGGGGCTCCTGGGCACATCCTTTTTCCATTTTCCCTGGGAAAGAAAACTCAGCAGTCCAGGTTCCTGATGTCAGTTTGTAGGGCTCCCTTGGGTCTATCAGGGCAGCACAAGTTTGAGGTGGGGACAACTTCGGTGTGGGCTCCATCCTTCGATATAAGGATTTTTTGCAGTCAGGGCCAGGGGCCCCTGGGCACAACCTTTTTCCATTTTCCCTGGGAAAGAAAACTCAGCAGTCCAGGTTCCCGATGTCAGTTTGTAGGGCTCCCTTGGGTCTATCAGGGTAGCACAAGTTTGAGGTGGGGACAACTTCGGTGTGGGGTCCATCCTTCGATATAAGGATTCTTTGCAGTCAGGGCCAGGGGCCCCTGGGCACATCCTTTTTCCATTTTCCCTGGGAAAGAAAACTCAGCAGTCCAGGTTCCTGATGTCAGTTTGTAGGGCTCCCTTGGGTCTATCAGGGCAGCACAAGTTTGAGGTGGGGACAACTTCGTTGTGGGCTCCATCCTTCGATATAAGGATTTTTTGCAGTGAGGCCCAAGCCCAGGGCCATGGGCCCCTGGTCACAACCGTTTTCCATTTTCCCTGGGAAAGAAAACTCAGCAGTCCAGGTTCCTGATGTCAGTTTGTAGGGCTCCCTTGGGTCTATCAGGGCAGCACAAGTTTGAGGTGGGGACAACTTCGCTGTGGGCTCCATCCTTCGATATAAGGATTTTTTGCAGTCATGGCCAGGGGCCCCTGGGCACATCCTTTTTCCATTTTCCCTGGGAAAGAAAACTCAGCAGTCCAGGTTCCTGATGTCAGTTTGTAGGGCTGCCTTGGGTCTATCAGGGCAGCACAAGTTTGAGGTGGGGACAGCTTCAGTGTGGGCTCCATCCTTCGATATAAGGATTATTTGCAGTCAGGGCCAGGGGCCCCTGGGCACATCCTTTTTCCATTTTCCCTGGGAAAGAAAACTCAGCAGCCCAGGTTCCTGATGTCAGTTTGTAGGGCTCCCTTGGGTCTATCAGGGCAGCACAAGTTTGAGGTGGGGACAACTTTGGTGTGGGGTCCATCCTTCGATATAAGGATTTTTTGTAGTGAGGCCCCAGCCCAGGGCCAGGGGCCCCTGGGCACATCCTTTGGCCATTTTCCCTGGGAATGAAATCTCAGCAGTCCAGGTTCCTGATGTCAGTTTGTAGGGCTCCCTTGGGTCTATCAGGGCAGCACGAGTTTGAGGTGGGTGCTCTTTGGGCCTGGGTTATATTTTTCTATGTTCATATTTTCTGCACTCAGTTGTCCACGCATGGACGCAAGGTTCTGTGCGCTAATTCCAGATCTTTTCCCTAGGAAAGCACGCTCGCCAGTCTTGGTTCCTGAAGTCAGTTTGCGATTTGTGCTTGGGATCATCAAAGCAACCCCTCATCGACATGAAAGCAGCTTGGGTCCACAACACATCCTTCTCCATTCAGATTTTCAAGGGGCAACCCTTTTTTCGTGGCCCCTGGCTCTTGGGCTCTGTCGCTGGCCCTATTCTGTGTGAAACATGGCTCACTCTCTACACTTCCTGATGTCAGTGTCAAGGAGGTGCTGGCAGCAGTTTTTCTCCTGGATAAATCCTGTGCCATTCAGAACAAAAAGATGTAGAAAGTCACTTGGGGCCACAGGCCTTGTGACCCGACCTCTGCCCATTTTCCGTGTAAAACCAACCTCACTCTCCCTGTGTGTTGATGTGTGTTTACTGGAGGCGTGCTGCTCTCCAAAGGCAGTGAGAGTTCCTGGTGGTGGCAGATGTGGTCTGCGAGAAATCATTCACTGTTTGCAATTTTGGTAGCACAATTCCTGTTTGGCCAGGGGAAAGATTGTTAATTATCTTGGCAATGAAAATCTGGCACCCCATTGTTTAAGGGTCTGGCAAAGGCCTGCGTAGGGAAGGGAACACCCCACAGGACCTTTCTTCACCTCATCCCCCACTCCTAGGTGTAGCAGCTCCCCGTGTGAGCAGCTGCTTTCAGTGCAGCTACCTGGGCACACCTGCACAGGGAGCTGCTAATCCAGAGGGGCTAACAGGGGTATCCCAAGTGTCCCTCCAGGAGCTATGGCTGGAACATCCAGCAGGGACCGGGGAGCAGCCGGACCCACCCGGGCACGAGCATCCCTTTGAGAAAATGCCGAGGGAAGAGCCCTCTTGCCAAGGGGCAGCACCTGAGCAGGCCGGGCAGCATGTGGGGTTCCACGGGAGAGCTTTCAACTTTCCCCTTTTATTGTGTCAGTCCCTCCTTAGAACCCCCAGACCTTCCACAGCGCTCCCAGAAAAATGAGGGGTTATGGAGAGAAAAGGGGTTTAAATTGTGGGAAAAAGCTTCCTTTTCCATTATTTCTTGTGTTCAAATCATGAAGGAATCCATTTCCCCTGCAATTTGTAATGCATGGTGTATTCAATATATATTCAAGTACTGTTTATAGAAAGATTTTTTTTTTTTGTTTTTGTTTTTATTTGGTTAGAGGCAGGGCATTAATGGAAAAAATATGAATATACATTTTATTTTGATATCGTTCTAAATATGGAAATATATATTCAATGTATACAGATATATATAAAAATATAAAATAGAAATAAAAATAGTATTAGGAAGAGATAGACTATAAATAACACCATACATCAATCTACATTTAAAATGTAAATTTGACTATAAATGCTAAAAATAGAAATAAATTTAAATGGAGTTTAAATAAAGGGTTTTTTAAAAAGATTTTTACTTGGATAGAGTCAGGTTTTTATTTTAATCAATATAAACCTTTTAGAACTCTAAATCTAACTATAGAAATATGTAAGCAATCTATTAAGATATGTATAAAAATATAAAATATAATAAAATATAATAAATGGAATAAATGTAAGGAATTATGAAAATACAATTATATATCAATATACATTATAAATCCGAATGTGAATATAAATGTGAAAAATGTAAAAATAAACTCTGTTGAAATGCAGTTTAAGAAGAAAGGTTTTTTCTTTCGGTTCCTATCGGGTCCGAGGCAGGGTTTTTGTTCCGTTCTTTCCCGCGCGGATCTTTGGGGCATTCGCTGCTGACGGCGCAGTGCTGCCGCCGTGTGGGCAGAGAGCGGCACTGCAGCCCGCCGCCCGCGGCCGCCATCTTAGGAGTGGCGAGGACGTTGAAATTCGAGGACCCATGTCTGTTTTTTACACTGCCTGAATTGCCCGCACCGCCGGCGCCCCGCAACGGGATTTTCCGCGGCGTTTCTGGTATCGTGCACACGGGCCGTGGGGTCAGCAGCGCCACAAGCGTGCGGATTTTTGGCGGGAGCCGACAGGCATCGGCAAAAGACGCCTGTCACCATCACGGTCCCCACGGGCCGCCATCTTGTCGCGGACTCACTTGACAAGTGCTGCCGCCTTGTGGACAAAGGGCGGTACTGCAGCCCCGCAGCCAGCGTGACCCCAAAACCACCGAGACGGCCCCGGGACCCCCAAAATTCCTTTCGGGACCCCAAAAACACCCCTGGGACCCCCAAAATTCCCTTCGGGACCCAGAACACCCCCTGGGACCCCCAAAATTCCCTTCAGAACCCAGAAAACCCCCCTGGGACCACCAAAATTCCCTTCAGGACCCCGAAAACCCCCCTGGGACCCCCAAAATTCCCAGCAGGGTCCCCGAAATTCATCCTGGGAAGCCCCAAAACTCTTTGAGACCCCAAAATTCCCTTCAAGATGCCAAAATTCCTCATGGGACCCCCCAAAACCCCACTGAGACCCCCAAAATTCCCATCAGGGTCACCAAAATTATTTCTGGGACTCCCAAAAACTTGGTGAGACCCCAAAATTCTTTTCAGGACCCCAAAACCTCACCCAGGACCCAAAAAATTCTACTCCGGACCCCCAAAATTCCCCCCAAAAACCCCCAGAGACCCTCAAAATTCTCCCCAGGACTCCAAAAACCCCCTTGGACGCTCAAAATTCCCTTCGGGACGCCAAACGCCCCCCCTGGGACTCCCAAAATTCCATTCGGGCCCCCAAAAACCCCACTGGGACCCCCAAAATTCCCATCAGGGTCCCCAAAATTCCTTCTGGGACCTCCCAAAAACTTCGTGAGACACCAAAACTTCCTTCAGGACCCCAAAAGTCCTCATGGGACCCTCCAAAAAGTCCCAGAGACCCCAAAATTCTCTTCAGTAACCAAACTCCCCCCTGGGACTCCCAAAATTCTACACGGGACCCCCAAAATTCCTCCCAAAAACCGCCTGGGACCCCCAAAATTCTCCCCAGGACTCCAAAACCCCCCCTGGGACAAAAAAAACCTATCAGGGACCCCGAAATTCCACCTGGGACCCCCAAAAACCCCCTGAGACCCCTAAAATTCCCTTCAGGACCCCAACCCACCCCCGTGGGATCCCCAAAATTCTACCCGGGACCCCCAAAATTCCTCCCAAAAACCCCCTGGGACTCCCAAAATTCCCATTAGGACCCCAAAACCCCCCCTGGGACCCCCAAAATTCCCTTCAAAACCCCAAACCCTCCCCCAGGACCCACAAAATTCTACTCGGGACCCCCAAAATTCCTCCCAAAAAACCCCTGAGACCCCTAAAATTCTCCCCAGGACTCCAAAACTCCCCCTGGGACAGCCAAAATTCCCTTTGCGACCCCAAAACCCCCCGTGGGACCCACAAAATTCTACCCGGGACTCCCAAAATTCCTCCCAAAACCCCCCTAGAACTCCCAAAATTCCCTTCGGGACCCCAAAACCCCCCTGGGACCCCCAAAATTCCCTTCAGGACCCCAAAATTCCTCCTGGGACCCCACAAATACTTCCAGAGACCCCCAAAATTACCTTCAGAACCCCAAACCCGCCCCAAGACCCACAAAATTCTACTCGGGACCCCCAAAATTCCTCCCAAAACACCCCTGAGACCATCAAAATTCTCCCCAGGACTCCAAAACCCCCCCTGGGACTCCCAAAATTCCCTTCAGGACCCCAAAATTCCTTCTGGGACCGCCCCCCACAAACTCCCAGAGACCCAAAAATTCCCTTCAGGACCCCAAACCCTCCCCAGGACACACAAAATTCTACCCGGGACCCCCAAAATTCCTCCCAAAAAACCACTGAGACCCCTAAAATTCTCCCCAGGACACCACAAGCCCCCCTGGGACACCCAAAATTCCCATCAGGGTCCCTGAAATTCCTCCTGGGAGACCCAAAACCCCACTGAGACCCCCAAAATTCCCTTCGGGACCCCAAAACCCTCCACCGGGAGCCCCAAAATTCCCATCTGGGTCCCCAAAATTCCTCATGGGAGCCCCCAAAAACTTCCTGAGACCCCAAAATTCTCTTCAGGACCCCAAACCCCCCCACCCCCAGGACCCCGAAAATTCTACTCGGGACCCCCAAAATTCCTCCCAAAAACTCCCTGAGACCCTCAAAATTCTCCCCAGGACTCCAAAACCCCCCCTGGGACCCAAAAAAACCTATCAGGGACCCCGAAATTCCACCTGGGACCCCCAAAAACCCCCTGAGACCCCTAAAATTCCCTTCAGGACCCCAACCCACCACCGTCGGATCCCCAAAATTCTACCCGGGACCCCCAAAATTCCTCCCAAAAACCCCCTGGGACCATCAAAATTCCCTTCAGGACCACAAAACCCCCCCTGGGACTCCCAAAATTCCCATTAGGACCCCAAAACCCCCCCTGGGACTCCCAAAATTCCCTTCGGGACCCCAAAACCCATCTGGGAGCCCCAAAATTCCCTTCAGGACCCCAAAATTCCTTCTGGGACCGCCCCCCACACACTCCCAGAGACCCAAAAATTCCCTTCAGGACCCCAAACCCCCCCTGGGACCCAAAAAATTCTACCCGGGACCCCAAAAATTCCTCCCAAAAAACGCCTGACACCATCAAAACTCTCCCCAGGACTCCAAAACCCCCCGTGGGACCCCCAAAATTCCCATCACGGTCCCCAAAATTCCCTCCTGGGATGCCCCAAAAACTCCCTGAGACCCAAAAATTCCTTTCAGGACCTCAAAACCTCTCCCAGGACCCACAAAATTCTCCCCAGGACTCCAAAACTCCCCCTGGGATGGCCAAAATTCCCTTTGCGACCCCAAAAGCCCCCCTGGGACACCCAAAATTCTACCCGGGACTCCCAAAATTCCTCCCAAAAACCCCCTGGGACGCCCAAAATTCCCTTTGGGACCACAAAACACACACTTGGACCCCCAAAATTCCCTTCAGGACCCCAAAATTCCTCCTGGGACCCCCCAAAAACTTGGTGAGACCCCCAAAATTCTCTTCAGAACCCCAAACCCCCCCTGGGACCCAAAAAATTCTACCCGGGACCCCCAAAATTCCTCCCAAAAAATCCCTGAGACCCTCAAAATTCTCCCCAGGACTCCAAAACCCCCCCTGGAACGCCTAAAATTCCCTTTGGGACACCAAAAACCCCCCTCGGGGAACCTAAAAATTCCCATCAGGGTCCCCGAAATTCCTCCAGGGACCCCCCAAAACTCCTTGAGACCCCCAAAGTTCCCTTCAGGTCCCCAAACCCACCCCCAGAACCCCCAAAATTCTACTCGGGACCCCAGAAATTCCTCCCAAAAAAACCCTGAGACCATCAAAATTCTCCCCAGGACTACAATCCCCCCCCCGGGACTCCCAAAATTCCCTTCGGGACCCCAAAACACCCCTGGGATCCCCAGAATTCCCATCAGGGTCCCCGAAATATCTCCTGGGATCCCCCAAAAACTCCCAGAGACTCCAAAATTCCCTTCAGGACCATAAACCCCCCCCCAGGACCCCCAAAATTCTCCCCAGGACTCCAAAACCCCCCATCAGGGTCCCACAAAATTCCCTTCAGGACCCCAAACCCTCCCCAGGACACACAAAATTCTACCCGGGACCCCCAAAATTCCTCCCAAAAAACCCCTGAGACCCCTAAAATTCTCCCCAGGACACCACAAGCCCCCCTGGGACACCCAAAATTCCCATCAGGGTCCCTGAAATTCCTCCTGGGAGACCCAAAACCCCACTGAGACCCCCAAAATTCCCTTCGGGACCCCAAAACCCTCCACCGGGAGCCCCAAAATTCCCATCTGGGTCCCCAAAATTCTTTCTGGGACCCCCCAAAAACTTCCTGAGACCCCAAAATTCACTTCAGGACCCCAAACCCCCCCACCCCCAGGACCCCGAAAATTCTACTCGGGACCCCCAAAATTCCTCCCAAAAACTCCCTGAGACCCTCAAAATTCTCCCCAGGACTCCAAAACCCCCCCTGGGACAAAAAAAACCTATCAGGGACCCCGAAATTCCACCTGGGACCCCCAAAAACCCCCTGAGACCCCTAAAATTCCCTTCAGGACCCCAACCCACCGCCGTGGGATCCCCAAAATTCTACCCGGGACCCCCAAAATTCCTCCCAAAAAACCCCTGGGACGCCCAAAATTCCCTTCAGGACCACAAAACCCCCCCTGGGACTCCCAAAATTCCCATTAGGACCCCAAAACCCCCCCGGGACTCCCAAAATTCCCTTCAAAACCCCAAACCCTCCCCCAGGACCCACAAAATTCTACTCGGGACCCCCAAAATTCCTCCCAAAAAAACCCTGAGACCCTCAAAATTCTCCCCAGGACTCCAAAACTCCCCCTGGGACAGCCAAAATTCCCTTTGCGACCCCAAAACCCCCCGTGGGACCCACAAAATTCTACCCGGGACTCCCAAAATTCCTCCCAAAACCCCCCTAGAACTCCCAAAATTCCCTTCGGGACCCCAAAACCCCGCCTGGGACCCCCACAATTCCCTTCAGGACCCCAAAATTCCTCCTGGGACCCCCAAATACTTCCAGAGACCCCCAAAATTCCCTTCAGAACCCCAAACCCGCCCCAAGACCCACAAAATTCTACTCGGGACCCCCAAAATTCCTCCCAAAAAACCCCTGAGACCCACAAAATTCTCCCCAGGACTCCAAAACCCCCCTTGGGACTCCCAAAATTCCCTTCAGAACCCCAAACCCACCCCCAGGACCCCCAAAATTATAATCGGGACCACCGAAATTCCTCCCAAAAAACCCCTGAGACCATCAAAATTCTCCCCAGGACTCCAAAACCCCCCGTGGGACCCACAAAATTCTACCTGGGACTCCCAGAATTCCTCCCAAAACCCCCCTGGGACTCCCAAAATTCCCTTCGGGACCCCAAAACCCACCTGGGACCCAAAATTCCCTTCAGGACCCCAAAATTCCTTCTGGGACCGCCCCCCACAAACTCCCAGAGACCCAAAAATTCCCTTCAGGACCCCAAACCCCCCCTGGGACCCAAAAAATTCTACCCAGGACCCCAAAAATTCCTCCCAAAAAACACCTGACACCATCAAAACTCTCCCCAGGACTCCAAAACCCCCCGTGGGACCCCCAAAATTCCCATCACGGTCCCCAAAATTCCCTCCTGGGATGCCCCAAAAACTCCCTGAGACCCAAAAATTCCTTTCAGGACCTCAAAACCTCCCCCAGGACCCACAAAATTCTCCCCAGGACTCCAAAACTCCCCCTGGGATGGCCAAAATTCCCTTTGCGACCCCAAAAGCCCCCCTGGGACACCCAAAATTCTACCCGGGACTCCCAAAATTCCTCCCAAAAACCCCCTGGGACGCCCAAAATTCCCTTTGGGTCCACAAAACACACACTTGGACCCCCAAAATTCCCTTCAGGACCCCAAAATTCCTCCTGGGACCCCCCAAAAACTTGGTGAGACCCCCAAAATTCTCTTCAGAACCCCAAACCCCCCCTGGGACCCAAAAAATTCTACCCGGGACCCCCAAAATTCCTCCCAAAAAATCCCTGAGACCCTCAAAATTCTCCCCAGGACTCCAAAACTCCCCCTGGGACGCCTAAAATTCTCTTTGGGACACCAAAAACCCCCCTCGGGGAACCTAAAAATTCCCATCAGGGTCCCCGAAATTCCTCCAGGGACCCCCCAAAACTCCTTGAGACCCCCAAAGTTCCCTTCAGGTCCCCAAACCCACCCCCAGAACCCCCAAAATTCTACTCGGGACCCCAGAAATTCCTCCCAAAAAAACCCTGAGACCATCAAAATTCTCCCCAGGACTACAATCCCCCCCCTGGGACTCCCAAAATTCCCTTCGGGACCCCAAAACACCCCTGGGATCCCCAGAATTCCCATCAGGGTCCCCGAAATATCTCCTGGGACCCCCCAAAAACTCCCAGAGACTCCAAAATTCCCTTCAGGACCATAAACCCCCCCCCAGGACCCCCAAAATTCTCCCCAGGACTCCAAAACCCCCCATCAGGGTCCCACAAAATTCCCTTCAGGACCCCAAACCCTCCCCAGGACACACAAAATTCTACCCGGGACCCCCAAAATTCCTCCCAAAAAAACCCTGAGACCCCTAAATTCTCCCCAGGACAACACAAGCCCCCCTGGGACACCCAAAATTCCCATCAGGGTCCCTGAAATTCCTCCTGGGAGACCCAAAACCCCACTGAGACCCCCAAAATTCCCTTCGGGACCCCAAAACCCTCCACCGGGAGCCCCAAAATTCCCATCTGGGTCCCCAAAATTCTTTCTGGGACCCCCCAAAAACTTCCTGAGACCCCAAAATTCACTTCAGGACCCCAAACCCCCCCACCCCCAGGACCCCGAAAATTCTACTCGGGACCCCCAAAATTCCTCCCAAAAACTCCCTGAGACCCTCAAAATTCTCCCCAGGACTCCAAAACCCCCCCTGGGACCCAAAAAAACCTATCAGGGACCCCGAAATTCCACCTGGGACCCCCAAAAACCCCCTGAGACCCCTAAAATTCCCTTCAGGACCCCAACCCACCCCCGTGGGATCCCCAAAATTCTACCCGGGACCCCCAAAATTCCTCCCAAAAAAACCCTGAGACCCTCAAAATTCTCCCCAGGACTCCAAAACTCCCCCTATGACTCCCAAATTTCCCTTCGGGACCTCAAAACTTCCCCCAGGACCCACAAAATTCTACTCGGGACCCCAAAATTCCTCCCAAAAAACCCCCCCTGGGACGCCCAGAATTCCCTTTGGGACCCCCAAAACCCCCACTGGGGGCCTCAAAATTCCCTTCAGAACCCCAAACCCTCCCCAGGACCCACAAAATTCTAGTCGGGACCCCCAAAATTCCTCCCAAAACCCCCCTGAGACCCTCAAAATTCTCCCCAGGACTCCAAAACCCCCCCTGGGACTCCCAAAATTCCCTTTGGGACCCCAAAACTTCCACTGGGACCCGCCAAATTCCCATCAGAGTCCCCAAAATTCTTTCTGGGAGACCCAAAAACTTCGTGAGACCCCAAAATTCCCTTCAGAACCCCAAAACCTCTCCCAGGACCCACAAAATTCTCTCCGGGACCCCCAAAATTCCTCCCAAAACCCCTCCCCAGGACCCCCAAAATTCTCCCCAGGACTCCAATACCCCCCCTGGGACACCCAAAATTCCCTTCAGGACACCAAAACACCCCCTGGGACTTCCAAAATTCCCTTTGGGACCCCAAAACCCCCCCCGGGACCCCCAAAATTTCCATCAGGGTCCTTGAAATTCCTCCTGGGAGACCCAAAACCCCACTGAGACCCCCAAAATTCCCTTTGGGACCCCAAAACCCCCTGCCCGGGAGCCCCAAAATTCTCATCAGGGTCCCCAAAATTCTTTCTGGGACCCCCAAAAACTTCGTGAGACTCCAAAATTCCCTTCAGGACCCCAAACCCACCTCCTGGGACTCCCAAAATTCTCTTCAGGACACCAAAACCCCCCCTGGGACTCCCAAAATTCCCTTTGGGACCACAAAACCCCCCCTGGGACCCCCAAATTTCCCTTCAGGACCCCTGTGGGAACTCATAATGTCTCTCAGACATTTTTAGTGGTTCCAGGCCTTGGTCAGAAGCATTTGGGACCCTGGCAGGCAGCTGAAAAACAGCTGTGATTTTGAGTTTGAGCCATGGAATGATTTACCAACTTTGGAGGTGGAACAAGCAGTCACAAAAGGTTAGATAGTATAGTAAAAGTAATTACAAAGTAGAGGGGAAATTTTTTTAGTATTGTACAGGGGGGTTTTAGCACCTGTACAGGGGGGTTTTCACTTTGTACATGGAGGTCAGAAGTTCTAAGATGGAGGAAAGTGGGCTGATCCTGTTCTTCCTCCTTCTTTTTCCTTACCTCCATGTTCTTGGTGATGTTGGCACTCGCAGATTGGTTTAGAGTAGAAAAACACTTGGCAACGTAGGTAGTAGGTACTGGGGAATAATTGTAAACATGTAATACGTAATATATCTTATAAAAGATAGCAGCAGCCCTGGGCGGGGGGAGAGACGAAGAAGACAGCAGATAGAGAGGATGTCAGGGTGTGTGTGTGCCTCTGCCCAGGCCGCTGATCAAACAGCCGCAGTCCAAGAACATAATCTGTTAGATAACTAGCAATAAACTGCCTTGAGACCGAACAGCTAAAGCCTGCGGAGTTTTTCTTTGGAAGCACGGGTTGGAGGAGGAATTTCACCACCATATGAGACCCCAGAGAAAGGCTGGGGCTCTCACAGACCCCAAATTCCTCCTGGGACCCCCCACAAACTCCCAGAGACCCCCAAAATTCCCTTCGGGACCCCAAACCCCCCCCAGGACCCTCAAAATTCTAGTCGGGACCCCCAAAATTCCTCCCAAAAACCCCCTGAGACCATCAAAATTGCCTTCGGGACTCCAAAACCCCTCCTGGAATGCCCAGAATTCCATTTGGGACCCCAAAAACCCCCCTAGGGCCTCCAAAATTCCCATCAGGGTCCCCGAAATCCCTCCTGGGACCCCCCCAAGATTACTTGAGACCCCAAATTTCCCTTCAGGACTCCAAAATTTCTACTGGAACCCCCCAAAAACTCCCAGAGACCCCCAAAATTCCCTTCAGAACCCCAAACCCTCCCCAGGACCCACAAAATTCCACTCGGGACCCCCAAAATTCTACCCAAAAACCCCCTGAGACCCTCAAATTTCTCCCCAGGACTCCAAAACTCCCCCTGGGACGCCCAAAATTCCCTTTGGGACCCCAAACCCCCCCCTGGGACCCCCAAAATTCCTATCAGGGTCCCCGAAATTCCTCCTGGGACACCCCAAAACCCCCTGAGACCCCCAAAATTCCCTTCAGGACCTAAACCCTCCCCAGGACCCACAAAATTCTCTTTGGGACCCCAAAATTCCTCCCAAAAACCTCCTGAGATCCCCAAAATTCTCCCCAGGACTCCAAAACCCCCCCTGGGACGCCCAAAATTCCCTTTGGGACCCCAAAACCCCCCCTGGGACCCCCAAAATTCTCATCAAGGTCCCCAAAATTCCTTCTGGGATCCCCCAAAAACCCCTGAGACCCTAAAATTCCCTTCCGAAACCCAAAACCTCCCCCAGGACCCCCAAAATTCTACTCGGGACCACCAAAATTTCTCCCAAAAACCCCTGAGACCCTCAAAATTTTCCCCAGGACTCCAAAACCCCCCCAGGAGGCCCAAAATTCCCTTCAGGACCCCAAAACCCCCCTGGGACTTCCAAATTCTCCTTTAGGACCCCTGAAATTCCTCCTGGGACCCCAAAAACTCCCTGAGAACCCCCCAAAAACCTCTCCAGGACCTCAAAACCACCCCGGGACCCCCAAAATTCCCATCAGGATCCCCAAAATTCCTCCTGGGACCCCCCCAAAACTCCCTGAGACCCCAAAATTCCCTTCAGGACCCCCAAACCCCCCATGGGACCCCCAAAATTCCCTTCGGGACCCCAGAACACCCCCTGGACCCCCAAAATTCTACTCGTCACCCCAAAACACCTTCTGGGACCTCCAAATTTCTCTTTAGGACCCCTGAAATTTTTCCTGGGTCCCCAAAAACTCCCTGAGACCCCCCCAAAAACCTCTCCAGGACCTCAAAACACCCCCTGGGACCCCCAAAATTCCCATCAAGGTCCCCAAAATTCCTTCTGGGACCCCCCAAAAACTCTCTGAGACCCCCTAAATTCCCTTCATGACTCCCCAAAAACCCCCTGACACCCCAAAATTCCTCCTGGGATGCTGCAAAGACCTTCCAGAGCCCCCCAGGCCCCCCCCAATTTTGGGGCTCCCCCCCAATTCGGGTTTCCCCCCGATTTTTAGGTCCCCAGGCTGGTGGCTCATGAGGACGACCCCAACTCGGACCCCGAACGCCCCCCGGATTCAGCCCTCCATGTGTCCTTGGTATCAGAGGCTGGAATTGCAGAGTTGCCACTTTACCCCCAGACGTAATTTTTGATGTGGTTGTGCCACTTTAACAGTATTTGAAATCTGTTTGTGCTCTTGCAGCAGCATTTCCGAACCACAATGGAAATTTAGCCCTTCTGCCTGGGGCTGCTCACAGAATCGTGGAATCCCAGAAGGGTTTGGATGGGAAGGCACCTTTATTTAAAGCTTGTCCCGTTCCACCCCTGCCATGGGCAGGGACACCTTCCACCATGCCAGGGTGCTCCAAGCCCTGTCCAGCCTGGCTTTGGACACTTCCAGGGATCCGGGGGCAGCCACAGCTTCTGTGGGCAACCTGTGCTGGACAGCAGCTTTGAAAGGCAGAGTGAAGTACAGCTGTGATTTTTGTGCTGCCCCTAACTTTGTATTGCCTGGCAAATGTGCCTTTGGGGTTTTTTGGGGTTTTTTGGGGTTTTTTTTTTAGTTTTTTTGGGTGTTTTTTTTTTTAATTTTTTGTGACTAAAAAGCTACCTTGTGTTCCTGGAATGTTGCATTCTACCTCTGTTGTTTTCCCAGTCAGTCTGGATCCTCTGCTTACATTTTTTCCTTCACTTATTAGATGTCATGGATGTGCTGGCTGTTCTGATGGAGGGCAGTGATGGCTTAGATGAAGGAATTGGGTGATCTTTAAATGAAGACGTGATTATCCAAACATTTCCCTTCAGTGCTGTTGTCCCTGCTGCATGAGCAGCCAGGAATATGCTGTTGTTTCAGTCTGAAAATGGAACAGGTACAGGGGTTTTTTTATGTTTTATGTGTCATTTCTAGCAGTGGAGTGAAAGCGGCATCATTTCTACCCTCTTGTAATAATTTTTTACCATTTATCATTTTTTACCTTGAGGCATTTTATTATCTTCCCTGCAAGCAGCAGGAGGTGCAGATTCACGGTGCTTTGTGCTCAGGAGGGGCATTGAAGCTCTGTAGGTGCTTCTGCCCTTTTTCCCTGACCCTGAAGAGAAGGGACACTGTCCCTGCATGGACAGTCTTGGTGTGGAAGTAGCTGGCCTCAGTAACAGCGTTTTAAGGGCAGAGCGTGGCGATCAGGAGAGGAAGGTGGTTCCCGTGCCTGTGGGCAGCTCTTCCCGAGAGCAGGGAGAGGGGACTGCCTTGTTAAGTAGGAAGTGGGTGCGTTTCCCAAGGAAAACTTCAGAAATTAAGCTCCAGGGGCAAACACTGTGAGGTTCTACCACCTCCTTGAGGACATCCTTAAAACCACAGGGGCATCAGCAGGGCTTGGAGCAGGACTGGCCAACCCCAGAGCACCTCACGAAGCCCTCTGTGTGTCTGTGGCAGTCGAGTAGCACCTGGGGGGTGCTGAAAGTCCCAGTTCTGAGAGAAAATTCTGTTTAACTCGTACACGTTGGCTGGGTGTGTCCCCCCAGTACAGCTCGGTTCTTCTCTGAGGCGGTGCCTGGCAGGGTCTCTCCCTGTTAAGGGCTGGGCGTGTTTTTGGCACAACACAGTGAAGGTGGATTATTTGCTTAAGCAAGAGCTGATGATGTCTGGAGGGTTTTTCAGGTACCTCAGCGGCCAGGAGCACCTGTCTAGGTCACTAGGAACACTTTTTGATCTCGATCAGTTCTTTTCTGCGTGAGGCTCTGTCGGCTGCTGGCAAGGCCCAAAGTAAGGAAGGTTGCCCCAGTGTCCGTGCTCATGTCAATAGTTTAATTTATTTGGCTTTTCTAGGAGCAGACATCGTGGAGGACCTTGGTGCTGTTTTCACTGGCCTCCTGCACTCTCTGAGAGAACCCCTTGCTCCCTGCGTGACGTTCCAGCTCTGTGACAAAGCTGCTAAGTATCCTCAGCTCTACCAGTTTAACCAATACTATAGACTCTGGATGCCCAAGCAGTCCCAGGCACCTGTGGTATGGAATCCCTGAAGTCACTGAATTCTTGAGCCAGTATTCCTATAAAATCCTCGCAGTCGACAGAGGTAACATTTCCATCAGAAACAGCGTTTTTATTGAGGAGGTAATTCTGCATCTCTTGTTGATCGTGCTGGGGACACATGTTTGCTCCAGGGCTTTTCTCTGATGGCACAAGAGGTCTCTGTGGTGTTTGGGAGGCGATGCCAGGGCTCAGGGCTCATACAGAGACTCCTCACCGGGCACAGCAGAGCCTGGTGTGTGCTGTGGCCTCTGTTTACAGCGCCCGGAGTTCCCCCGGGTGGGTGGAGGATCACAGGCCCCTGGGCTGGGTTTGGTGAGTTTTTCTCAGCTCAGCAGTGTGAACACTCCAGATGCCCCTGGGGACACTGCTGGACAGCATCCATCCACTCTCTCCATCCACTCATTTGTACCCAGGAATGTAGGAAACTCTGACTGGGGACGGGCAGTAGTTCTGAAAATCATGCCCTAGCCTTTTTCTTCAGGAATGAACCAAGCGAGTGCCCTGAAACCAGCGGAGCAGCTGCAGGAGCTGAAGGGAACAGAAAGGGCTCCCCGGCACCTTTTGCCTCCGTTCTCTGCCATTCCCCAAAAGGCGTCGCAGTCCCTGAAGAGGTGTCTGTCATGCAGCCTGCCAAAATAAAGACCTGTAAAATCCTAGCTCTGCCTTTTGTTTAACGTGTTCTTACTTCCTATTTATGTCATCACAGAAAGCAAGGAAAGAAGAAATGTGTCTGGTTCCCACTATTGCTCCGTGCAGGCATTTTTAAAGGCTGCTGTACTTCTGTCCTCTTTTTCCACTCCAAGCTTGACTTTTGCCCTCCTTTTTTGAGGTCTGCTGCTTTGGGTGTCCCAGGCAGGGCTGGGTTCCTCAGCAGGGGTCTTAGGAGTTGGTGCAGATTCTGCTTTTTGCCATAGTGTATCAAAGTGTGCCAGCAAAAGGACTGTTTTCTCCAGGGGAAAGCTTTCTCTCAAAGACCATCAATGCATGTATGTGTTTTAATCGTGTAACCAGGTGGATTAAGAAAAGCCGACACCTGTAGCAGATTTTTGTTGGATCTGTGTCTGTGAGAAGTCGGCTGTGTGCTGGAGAGGGAGAGACCAAGAGACGCTGTTGGAGAGTGGATACAGTGCCAGGTGTGAGCTGTTAGCATGATGAGGGCTCAGAGCAGCCACAGGTGTGAGCTGTTAAGTTGATGAGGGCTCAGAGCAGCCACAGGTGTGAGCTGTCAGGATGATGACGAGAGGCGGGGTCCCTCCGGGGGGGAGGTTAATTAAGGGCGAGGCTTTGCCCCAGCCCGTTTTTGCATGGAGCTGCTGGAGAAGAGGAGTTTATGGGGAGCTCCCGGGACTGTCTCATGGAAGGACGGTGAGTGCTTTGGACTGGGTCCGGGGGATCACCTGGACATATCCTTTGCCACTTTCCCTGGGAAAGAAAACTCAGCAGTCCAGGTTCCTGATGTCAGTTTGTAGGGCTCCCTTGGGACTATCAAGGCAGCACAAGGTTGAGGTGAGGACAACTTAGGTGTGGGGACCATCATTTGATATAAGGACTTTTTGCTGTCAGTCCCAGCCCAGTGTGGGGGGCCCCTGGGCACATCCTTTTTCCATTTTCCCTGGGAAAGAAAACTCAGCAGTCCAGGTTCCTGATGTCAGTTTGTAGGGCTCCCTTGGGTCTATCAGGGTAGCACAAGTTTGAGATGGGGACAACTTCGGTGTGGGGTCCATCCTTCGATATAAGGATTTTTTGCAGTCAGGGCCAGGGGCTGCTGGGCACATCCTTTTTCCATTTTCCCTGGGAAAGAAAACTCAGCAGTCCAGGTTCCTGATGTCAGTTTGTAGGGCTCCCTTGGGTCTATCAGGGCAGCACAAGTTTGAGGTGGGGACAACTTCGGTGTGGGGTCCATCCTTCAATATAAGGATTCTTTGCAGTGAGGTCCCTGACCAGGGCCAGGGGCCCCTGGGCACATCCTTTGGCCATTTTCCCTGGGAAAGAAAACTCAGCAGTCCAGGTTCCCTATGTCAGTTTGTAGGGTTCCCTTGGGTGTATCAGGGCAGCACAAGTTTGAGGTGGGGACAACTTTGGTGTGGGGTCCATCCTTCGATATAAGGATTTTTTGCAGTCAGGGCCAGGGGCCCCTGGGCACATCCTTTTTCCTTTTTCCCTGGGAAAGAAAACTCAGCAGTCCAGGTTCCTGATGTCAGTTTGTAGGGTTCCCTTGGGTGTATCAGGGCAGCACAAGTTTGAGGTGGGGACAACTTCGGTGTGGGGTCCATCCTTCGATATAAGGATTTTTTGCAGTCAGGGCCAGAAGCCCCTGGGCCTATCCTTTTTCCATTTTCCCTGGGAAAGAAAACTCAGCAGTCCAGGTTCCTGATGTCAGTTTGTAGGGCTCCCTTGGGTCTATCAGGGCAGCACAAGTTTGAGGTGGGGACAACTTCGGTGTGGGGTCCATCCTTCAATATAAGGATTTTTTGTAGTGAGGCCCCAGCCCAGGACCAGGGACCCCTGGGCACATCCTTTTTCCATTTTCCCTGGGAAAGAAAACTCAGCAGTCCAGGTTCCTGATGTCAGTTTGTAGGGTTCCCTTGGGTGTATCAGGGCAGCACAAGTTTGAGGTGGGGACAACTTCGGTGTGGGGTCCATCCTTCGATATAAGGATTCTTTGCAGTGTGGCCCCAGCCCATAGCTAGAGGCCCCTGGGCACATCCTTTTTCCATTTTCCCTGGGAAAGAAAACTCAGCAGTCCAGGTTCCTGATGTCAGTTTGTAGGGCTCCCTTGGGTGTATCAGGGCAGCACAAGTTTGAGGTGGGGACAACTTCGGTGTGGGGTCCATCCTTCAATATAAGGATTTTTTGTAGTGAGGCCCCAGCCCAGGACCAGGGACCCCTGGGCACATCCTTTTTCCATTTTCCCTGGGAAAGAAAACTCAGCAGTCCAGGTTCCTGATGTCAGTTTGTAGGGCTCCCTTGGGTCTATCAGGGCAGCACAAGTTTGAGGTGGGGACAACTTTGGTGTGGGCTCCATCTTTCGATATAAGGATTCTTTGCAGTCAGGGCCAGGTTTCCCTGGGCACATCCTTTTTCCATTTTCCCTGGGAAAGAAAACTCAGCAGTCCAGGTTCCTGATGTCAGTTTGTAGGGCTCCCTTGGGTCTATCAGGGCAGCACAAGTTTGAGGTGGAGAACACTTTGGTGTGGGGTCCATCCTTCGATATAAGGATTCTTTGCAGTCAGGGCCAGGGGCCCCTGGGCACATCCTTTTTCCATTTTCCCTGGGAAAGAAAACTCAGCAGTCCAGGTTCCTGATGTCAGTTTGTAGGGCTCCCGTGGGTCTATCAGGGCAGCACAAGTTTGAGGTGGGGACAACTTCGGTGTGGGCTCCATCCTTCGATATAAGGATTTTTTGCAGTCAGGGCCAGGGGCCCCTGGGCACATCCTTTTTCCATTTTCCCTGGGAAAGAAAACTCAGCAGTCCAGGTTCCTGATGTCAGTTTGTAGGGCTCCCTTGGGTCTATCAGGGCAGCACAAGTTTGTGGTGGAGAACACTTTGGTGTGGGGTCCATCCTTCGATATAAGGATTCTTTGCAGTCAGGGCCAGGGGCCCCTGGGCACATCCTTTTTCCATTTTCCCTGGGAAAGAAAACTCAGCAGTCCAGGTTCCTGATGTCAGTTTGTAGGGCTCCCTTGGGTCTATCAGGGCAGCACAAGTTTGAGGTGGGGACAACTTTGGTGTGGGCTCCATCCTTCGATATAAGGATTTTTTGTAGTGAGGCCCCAGCCCAGGACCAGGGACCCCTGGGCATATCCTTTTTCCATTTTCCCTGGGAAAGAAAACTCAGCAGTCCAGGTTCCTGATGTCAGTTTGTAGGGCTCCCTTGGGTGTATCAGGGCAGCACAAGTTTGAGGTGGGGACAACTTCGGTGTGGGCTCCATCCTTCGATATAAGGATTTTTTGTAGTGAGGCCCCAGCCCAGGACCAGGGACCCCTGGGCACATCCTTTTTCCTTTTTCCCTGGGAAAGAAAACTCAGCAGTCCAGGTTCCTGATGTCAGTTTGTAGGGTTCTCTTGGGTGTATCAGGGCAGCACAAGTTTGAGGTGGGGACAACTTCGGTGTGGGGTCCATCCTTCGATATAAGGATTCTTTGCAGTGTGGCCCCAGCCCATGGCTAGAGGCCCCTGGGCACATCCTTTTTCCATTTTCCCTGGGAAAGAAAACTCAGCAGTCCAGGTTCCTGATGTCAGTTTGTAGGGCTCCCTTGGGTGTATCAGGGCAGCACAAGTTTGAGGTGGGGACAACTTTGGTGTGGGCTCCATCTTTCGATATAAGGATTTTTTGCAGTCAGGGCCAGGGGCCCCTGGGCACATCCTTTTTCCATTTTCCCTGGGAAAGAAAACTCAGCAGTCCAGGTTCCTGATGTCAGTTTGTAGGGCTCCCTTGGGCCTATCAGGGCAGCACAAGTTTGAGGTGGGGACAACTTTGATGTGGGCTCCATCTTTCGATATAAGGATTTTTTGCAGTCAGGGCCAGGGTCCCCTGGGCACATCCTTTTTCCATTTTCCCTGGGAAAGAAAACTCAGCAGTCCAGGTTCCTGATGTCAGTTTGTAGGGCTCCCTTGGGTCTATCAGGGCAGCACAAGTTTGAGGTGGACAACACTTTGGTGTGGGGTCCATCCTTCGATATAAGGATTTTTTGCAGTCAGGGCCAGGGGCCCCTGGGCACATCCTTTTTCCATTTTCCCTGGGAAAGAAAACTCAGCAGTCCAGGTTCCTGATGTCAGTTTGTAGGGTTCCCTTGGGTGTATCAGGGCAGCACAAGTTTGAGGTGGGGACAACTTCGGTGTGGGGTCCATCCTTCGATATAAGGATTCTTTGCAGTGTGGCCCCAGCCCATAGCTAGAGGCCCCTGGGCACATCCTTTTTCCATTTTCCCTGGGAAAGAAAACTCAGCAGTCCAGGTTCCTGATGTCAGTTTGTAGGGCTCCCTTGGGTGTATCAGGGCAGCACAAGTTTGAGGTGGGGACAACTTCGGTGTGGGGTCCATCCTTCAATATAAGGATTTTTTGTAGTGAGGCCCCAGCCCAGGACCAGGGACCCCTGGGCACATCCTTTTTCCATTTTCCCTGGGAAAGAAAACTCAGCAGTCCAGGTTCCTGATGTCAGTTTGTAGGGCTCCCTTGGGTCTATCAGGGCAGCACAAGTTTGAGGTGGGGACAACTTTGGTGTGGGCTCCATCTTTCGATATAAGGATTCTTTGCAGTCAGGGCCAGGTTTCCCTGGGCACATCCTTTTTCCATTTTCCCTGGGAAAGAAAACTCAGCAGTCCAGGTTCCTGATGTCAGTTTGTAGGGCTCCCTTGGGTCTATCAGGGCAGCACAAGTTTGAGGTGGAGAACACTTTGGTGTGGGGTCCATCCTTCGATATAAGGATTCTTTGCAGTCAGGGCCAGGGGCCCCTGGGCACATCCTTTTTCCATTTTCCCTGGGAAAGAAAACTCAGCAGTCCAGGTTCCTGATGTCAGTTTGTAGGGCTCCCGTGGGTCTATCAGGGCAGCACAAGTTTGAGGTGGGGACAACTTCGGTGTGGGCTCCATCCTTCGATATAAGGATTTTTTGCAGTCAGGGCCAGGGGCCCCTGGGCACATCCTTTTTCCATTTTCCCTGGGAAAGAAAACTCAGCAGTCCAGGTTCCTGATGTCAGTTTGTAGGGCTCCCTTGGGTCTATCAGGGCAGCACAAGTTTGTGGTGGAGAACACTTTGGTGTGGGGTCCATCCTTCGATATAAGGATTCTTTGCAGTCAGGGCCAGGGGCCCCTGGGCACATCCTTTTTCCATTTTCCCTGGGAAAGAAAACTCAGCAGTCCAGGTTCCTGATGTCAGTTTGTAGGGCTCCCTTGGGTCTATCAGGGCAGCACAAGTTTGAGGTGGGGACAACTTTGGTGTGGGCTCCATCCTTCGATATAAGGATTTTTTGTAGTGAGGCCCCAGCCCAGGACCAGGGACCCCTGGGCATATCCTTTTTCCATTTTCCCTGGGAAAGAAAACTCAGCAGTCCAGGTTCCTGATGTCAGTTTGTAGGGCTCCCTTGGGTGTATCAGGGCAGCACAAGTTTGAGGTGGGGACAACTTCGGTGTGGGCTCCATCCTTCGATATAAGGATTTTTTGTAGTGAGGCCCCAGCCCAGGACCAGGGACCCCTGGGCACATCCTTTTTCCTTTTTCCCTGGGAAAGAAAACTCAGCAGTCCAGGTTCCTGATGTCAGTTTGTAGGGTTCTCTTGGGTGTATCAGGGCAGCACAAGTTTGAGGTGGGGACAACTTCGGTGTGGGGTCCATCCTTCGATATAAGGATTCTTTGCAGTGTGGCCCCAGCCCATGGCTAGAGGCCCCTGGGCACATCCTTTTTCCATTTTCCCTGGGAAAGAAAACTCAGCAGTCCAGGTTCCTGATGTCAGTTTGTAGGGCTCCCTTGGGTGTATCAGGGCAGCACAAGTTTGAGGTGGGGACAACTTTGGTGTGGGCTCCATCTTTCGATATAAGGATTTTTTGCAGTCAGGGCCAGGGGCCCCTGGGCACATCCTTTTTCCATTTTCCCTGGGAAAGAAAACTCAGCAGTCCAGGTTCCTGATGTCAGTTTGTAGGGCTCCCTTGGGCCTATCAGGGCAGCACAAGTTTGAGGTGGGGACAACTTTGATGTGGGCTCCATCTTTCGATATAAGGATTTTTTGCAGTCAGGGCCAGGGTCCCCTGGGCACATCCTTTTTCCATTTTCCCTGGGAAAGAAAACTCAGCAGTCCAGGTTCCTGATGTCAGTTTGTAGGGCTCCCTTGGGTCTATCAGGGCAGCACAAGTTTGAGGTGGACAACACTTTGGTGTGGGGTCCATCCTTCGATATAAGGATTTTTTGCAGTCAGGGCCAGGGGCCCCTGGGCACATCCTTTTTCCATTTTCCCTGGGAAAGAAAACTCAGCAGTCCAGGTTCCTGATGTCAGTTTGTAGGGCTCCCTTGGGTCTATCAGGGCAGCACAAGTTTGAGGTGGGGACAACTTTGGTGTGGGCTCCATCCTTCGATATAAGGATTTTTTGTAGTGAGGCCCCAGCCCAGGACCAGGGACCCCTGGGCACATCCTTTTTCCATTTTCCCTGGGAAAGAAAACTCAGCAGTCCAGGTTCCTGATGTCAGTTTGTAGGGTTCCCTTGGGTGTATCAGGGCAGCACAAGTTTGAGGTGGGGACAACTTCGGTGTGGGCTCCATCCTTCGATATAAGGATTTTTTGCAGTCAGGGCCAGGGGCCCCTGGGCCTATCCTTTTTCCATTTTCCCTGGGAAAGAAAACTCAGCAGTCGAGGTTCCTGATGTCACTTTGTAGGGCTCCCTTGGGTCTATCAGGGCAGCACAAGTTTGTGGTGGAGAACACTTTGGTGTGGGGTCCATCCTTCGATATAAGGATTCTTTGCAGTCAGGGCCAGGGGCCCCTGGGCACATCCTTTTTCCATTTTCCCTGGGAAAGAAAACTCAGCAGTCCAGGTTCCTGATGTCAGTTTGTAGGGCTCCCTTGGGTCTATCAGGGCAGCACAAGTTTGAGGTGGGGACAACTTTGGTGTGGGCTCCATCCTTCGATATAAGGATTTTTTGTAGTGAGGCCCCAGCCCAGGACCAGGGACCCCTGGGCACATCCTTTTTCCATTTTCCCTGGGAAAGAAAACTCAGCAGTCCAGGTTCCTGATGTCAGTTTGTAGGGTTCCCTTGGGTGTATCAGGGCAGCACAAGTTTGAGGTGGGGACAACTTCGGTGTGGGGTCCATCCTTCGATATAAGGATTTTTTGCAGTCAGGGCCAGGGGCCCCTGGGCCTATCCTTTTTCCATTTTCCCTGGGAAAGAAAACTCAGCAGTCCAGGTTCCTGATGTCAGTTTGTAGGGCTCCCTTGGGTCTATCAGGGCAGCACAAGTTTGAGGTGGGGACAACTTTGGTGTGGGGTCCATCATTCGATATAAGGATTTTTTGCAGTCAGGGCCAGGGGCCCCTGGGCACACCCTTTTTCCATTTTCCCTGGGAAAGAAAACTCAGCAGTCCAGGTTCCTGATGTCAGTTTGTAGGGCTCCCTTGGGTCTATCAGGGCAGCACAAGTTTGAGGTGGGGACAACTTTGGTGTGGGCTCCATCCCTCGATATAAGGATTTTTTGTAGTGAGGCCCCAGCCCAGGACCAGGGACCCCTGGGCATATACTTTTTCCATTTTCCCTGGGAAAGAAAACTCAGCAGTCCAGGTTCCTGATGTCAGTTTGTAGGGCTCCCTTGGGTCTATCAGGGCAGCACAAGTTTGAGGTGGAGAACACTTTGGTGTGGGGTCCATCCTTCGATATAAGGATTCTTTGCAGTCAGGGCCAGGGGCCCCTGGGCACATCCTTTTTCCATTTTCCCTGGGAAAGAAAACTCAGCAGTCCAGGTTCCTGATGTCAGTTTGTAGGGCTCCCTTGGGTCTATCAGGGCAGCACAAGTTTGAGGTGGGGACAACTTTGGTGTGGGCTCCATCCTTCGATATAAGGATTTTTTGAAGTCAGTGCTAGGGGCCCCTGGGCACATCCTTTTTCCATTTTCCCTGGGAAAGAAAACTCAGCAGTCCAGGTTCCTGATGTCAGTTTGTAGGGCTCCCTTGGGTGTATCAGGTCAGCACAATTTTGAGGTGGAGAACACTTTGGTGTGGGGTCCATCCTTCAATATAAGGATTCTTTGCAGTCAGGGCCACGGCCCCCTGGGCACATCCTTTTTCCATTTTCCCTGGGAAAGAAAACTCAGCAGTCCAGGTTCCTGATGTCAGTTTGTAGGGCTCCCTTGGGTCTATCAGGGCAGCACAAGTTTGAGGTGGGGAAAACTTCGGTGTGGGCTCCATCCTTCGATATAAGGATTTTTTGCAGTCAGGGCCAGGGGCCCCTGGGCACAACCTTTTTCCATTTTCCCTGGGAAAGAAAACTCAGCAGTCCAGGTTCCTGATGTCACTTTGTAGGGCTCCCTTGGGTCTATCAGGGCAGCACAAGTTTGTGGTGGAGAACACTTTGGTGTGGGGTCCATCCTTCGATATAAGGATTCTTTGCAGTCAGGGCCAGGGGCCCCTGGGCACATCCTTTTTCCATTTTCCCTGGGAAAGAAAACTCAGCAGTCCAGGTTCCTGATGTCAGTTTGTAGGGCTCCCTTGGGTCTATCAGGGCAGCACAAGTTTGAGGTGGGGACAACTTTGGTGTGGGCTACATCCTTCGATATAAGGATTTTTTGAAGTCAGTGCTAGGGGCCCCTGGGCACATCCTTTTTCCATTTTCCCTGGGAAAGAAAACTCAGCAGTCCAGGTTCCTGATGTCAGTTTGTAGGGCTCCCTTGGGTCTATCAGGGCAGCACAAGTTTGAGGTGGGGACTACTTTGGTGTGGGCTCCATCCTTCGATATAAGGATTTTTTGTAGTGAGGCCCCAGCCCAGGACCAGGGACCCCTGGGCACATCCTTTTTCCATTTTCCCTGGGAAAGAAAACTCAGCAGTCCAGGTTCCTGATGTCAGTTTGTAGGGTTCCCTTGGGTGTATCAGGGCAGCACAAGTTTGAGGTGGGGACAACTTCGGTGTGGGGTCCATCCTTCGATATAAGGATTTTTTGCAGTCAGGGCCAGGGGCCCCTGGGCCTATCCTTTTTCCATTTTCCCTGGGAAAGAAAACTCAGCAGTCCAGGTTCCTGATGTCAGTTTGTAGGGCTCCCTTGGGTCTATCAGGGCAGCACAAGTTTGAGGTGGGGACAACTTTGGTGTGGGGTCCATCTTTCGATATAAGGATTTTTTGCAGTCAGGGCCAGGGGCCCCTGGGCACATCCTTTTTCCATTTTCCCTGGGAAAGAAAACTCAGCAGTCCAGGTTCCTGATGTCAGTTTGTAGGGCTCCCGTGGGTGTATCAGGGCAGCACAAGTTTGAGGTGGGGACAACTTCGGTGTGGGCTCCATCCTTCGATATAAGGATTTTTTGCAGTCAGGGCCAGGGGCCCCTGGGCACATCCTTTTTCCATTTTCCCTGGGAAAGAAAACTCAGCAGTCCAGGTTCCTGATGTCAGTTTGTAGGGCTCCCTTGGGTCTATCAGGGCAGCACAAGTTTGAGGTGGGGACAACTTTGGTGTGGGCTCCATCCTTCGATATAAGGATTTTTTGTAGTGAGGCCCCAGCCCAGGACCAGGGACCCCTGGGCATATCCTTTTTCCATTTTCCCTGGGAAAGAAAACTCAGCAGTCCAGGTTCCTGATGTCAGTTTGTAGGGCTCCCTTGGGTCTATCAGGGCAGCACAAGTTTGAGGTGGAGAACACTTTGGTGTGGGGTCCATCCTTCGATATAAGGATTCTTTGCAGTCAGGGCCAGGGGCCCCTGGGCACATCCTTTTTCCATTTTCCCTGGGAAAGAAAACTCAGCAGTCCAGGTTCCTGATGTCAGTTTGTAGGGCTCCCTTGGGTCTATCAGGGCAGCACAAGTTTGAGGTGGGGACAATTTTGGTGTGGGCTCCATCCTTCGATATAAGGATTTTTTGTAGTGAGGCCCCAGCCCAGGACCAGGGACCCCTGGGCATATCCTTTTTCCATTTTCCCTGGGAAAGAAAACTCAGCAGTCCAGGTTCCTGATGTCAGTTTGTAGGGTTCCCTTGGGTGTATCAGGGCAGCACAAGTTTGAGGTGGGGACAACTTCGGTGTGGGCTCCATCCTTCGATATAAGGATTCTTTGCAGTCAGGGCCAGGGGCCCCTGGGCACATCCTTTTTCCATTTTCCCTGGGAAAGAAAACTCAGCAGTCCAGGTTCCTGATGTCAGTTTGTAGGGTTCCCTTGGGTGTATCAGGGCAGCACAAGTTTGAGGTGGGGACAACTTTGGTGTGGGCTCCATCCTTCGATATAAGGATTCTTTGCAGTCTGGCCCCAGCCCATGGCTAGAGGCCCCTGGGCACATCCTTTTTCCATTTTCCCTGGGAAAGAAAACTCAGCAGTCCAGGTTCCTGATGTCAGTTTGTAGGGCTCCCTTGGGTCTATCAGGGCAGCACAAGTTTGAGATGGGGACAACTTTGGTGTGGGCTCCATCCTTCGATATAAGGATTTTTTGTAGTGAGGCCCCAGCCCAGGACCAGGGACCCCTGGGCACATCCTTTTTCCATTTTCCCTGGGAAAGAAAACTCAGCAGTCCAGGTTCCTGATGTCAGTTTGTAGGGTTCCCTTGGGTGTATCAGGGCAGCACAAGTTTGAGGTGGGGACAACTTCGGTGTGGGGTCCATCCTTCGATATAAGGATTTTTTGTAGTGAGGCCCCAGCCCAGGACCAGGGACCCTTGGGCATATCCTTTTTCCATTTTCCCTGGGAAAGAAAACTCAGCAGTCCAGGTTCCTGATGTCAGTTTGTAGGGTTCCCTTGGGTGTATCAGGGCAGCACAATTTTGAGGTGGGGACAACTTTGGTGTGGGCTCCATCTTTCGATATAAGGATTTTTTGCAGTCAGGGCCAGGGGCCCCTGGGCACATCCTTTTTCCATTTTCCCTGGGAAAGAAAACTCAGCAGTCCAGGTTCCTGATGTCAGTTTGTAGGGCTCCCTTGGGTCTATCAGGGCAGCACAAGTTTGAGGTGGAGAACACTTTGGTGTGGGGTCCATCCTTCGATATAAGGATTTTTTGCAGTCAGGGCCAGGGGCCCCTGGGCACATCCTTTTTCCATTTTCCCTGGGAAAGAAAACTCAGCAGTCCAGGTTCCTGATGTCAGTTTGTAGGGCTCCCTTGGGTCTATCAGGGCAGCACAAGTTTGAGGTGGGGACAACTTTGGTGTGGGCTCCATCCTTCGATATAAGGATTTTTTGTCGTGAGGCCCCAGCCCAGGACCAGGGACCCCTGGGCATATCCTTTTTCCATTTTCCCTGGGAAAGAAAACTCAGCAGTCCAGGTTCCTGATGTCAGTTTGTAGGGCTCCCTTGGGTCTATCAGGGCAGCACAAGTTTGAGGTGGAGAACACTTTGGTGTGGGGTCCATCCTTCGATATAAGGATTCTTTGCAGTCAGGGCCAGGGGCCCCTGGGCACATCCTTTTTCCATTTTCCCTGGTAAAGAAAACTCAGCAGTCCAGGTTCCTGATGTCAGTTTGTAGGGCTCCCTTGGGTGTATCAGGGCAGCACAAGTTTGAGGTGGGGACAACTTTGGTGTGGGCTCCATCCTTCGATATAAGGATTTTTTGTAGTGAGGCCCCAGCCCAGGACCAGGGACCCCTGGGCACATCCTTTTTCCATTTTCCCTGGGAAAGAAAACTCAGCAGTCCAGGTTCCTGATGTCAGTTTGTAGGGCTCCCTTGGGCCTATCAGGGCAGCACAATTTTGAGGTGGGGACAACTTTGGTGTGGGCTCCATCTTTCGATATAAGGATTTTTTGCAGTCAGGGCCAGGGGCCCCTGGGCACATCCTTTTTCCATTTTCCCTGGGAAAGAAAACTCAGCAGTCCAGGTTCCTGATGTCAGTTTGTAGGGCTCCCTTGGGTCTATCAGGGCAGCACAAGTTTGAGGTGGAGAACACTTTGGTGTGGGGTCCATCCTTCGATATAAGGATTTTTTGCAGTCAGGGCCAGGGGCCCCTGGGCACATCCTTTTTCCATTTTCCCTGGGAAAGAAAACTCAGCAGTCCAGGTTCCTGATGTCAGTTTGTAGGGCTCCCTTGGGTCTATCAGGGCAGCACAAGTTTGAGGTGGGGACAACTTTGGTGTGGGCTCCATCCTTCGATATAAGGATTTTTTGTAGTGAGGCCCCAGCCCAGGACCAGGGACCCCTGGGCACATACTTTTTCCATTTTCCCTGGGAAAGAAAACTCAGCAGTCCAGGATTCCTGATGTCAGTTTGTAGGGCTCCCTTGGGCCTATCAGGGCAGCACAATTTTGAGGTGGGGACAACTTTGGTGTGGGCTCCATCTTTCGATATAAGGATTTTTTGCAGTCAGGGCCAGGGGCCCCTGGGCACATCCTTTTTCCATTTTCCCTGGGAAAGAAAACTCAGCAGTCCAGGTTCCTGATGTCAGTTTGTAGGGCTCCCTTGGGTCTATCAGGGCAGCACAAGTTTGAGGTGGAGAACACTTTGGTGTGGGGTCCATCCTTCGATATAAGGATTTTTTGCAGTCAGGGCCAGGGGCCCCTGGGCACATCCTTTTTCCATTTTCCCTGGGAAAGAAAACTCAGCAGTCCAGGTTCCTGATGTCAGTTTGTAGGGCTCCCTTGGGTCTATCAGGGCAGCACAAGTTTGAGGTGGGGACAACTTTGGTGTGGGCTCCATCCTTCGATATAAGGATTTTTTGTAGTGAGGCCCCAGCCCAGGACCAGGGACCCCTGGGCATATCCTTTTTCCATTTTCCCTGGGAAAGAAAACTCAGCAGTCCAGGTTCCTGATGTCAGTTTGTAGGGCTCCCTTGGGTCTATCAGGGCAGCACAAGTTTGAGGTGGAGAACACTTTGGTGTGGGGTCCATCCTTCGATATAAGGATTCTTTGCAGTCAGGGCCAGGGGCCCCTGGGCACATCCTTTTTCCATTTTCCCTGGGAAAGAAAACTCAGCAGTCCAGGTTCCTGATGTCAGTTTGTAGGGCTCCCTTGGGTCTATCAGGGCAGCACAAGTTTGAGGTGGGGACAACTTTGGTGTGGGCTCCATCCTTCGATATAAGGTTTTTTTGCAGTCAGTGCTAGGGGCCCCTGGGCACATCCTTTTTCCATTTTCCCTGGGAAAGAAAACTCAGCAGTCCAGGTTCCTGATGTCAGTTTGTAGGGCTCCCTTGGGTGTATCAGGTCAGCACAATTTTGAGGTGGAGAACACTTTGGTGTGGGGTCCATCCTTCGATATAAGGATTCTTTGCAGTCAGGGCCACGGCCCCCTGGGCACATCCTTTTTCCATTTTCCCTGGGAAAGAAAACTCAGCAGTCCAGGTTCCTGATGTCAGTTTGTAGGGCTCCCTTGGGTCTATCAGGGCAGCACAAGTTTGAGGTGGGGACAACTTCGGTGTGGGCTCCATCCTTCGATATAAGGATTTTTTGCAGTCAGGGCCAGGGGCCCCTGGGCACAACCTTTTTCCATTTTCCCTGGGAAAGAAAACTCAGCAGTCCAGGTTCCTGATGTCAGTTTGTAGGGCTCCCTTGGGTCTATCAGGGCAGCACAAGTTTGTGGTGGAGAACACTTTGGTGTGGGGTCCATCTTTCGATATAAGGATTCTTTGCAGTCAGGGCCAGGGGCCCCTGGGCACATCCTTTTTCCATTTTCCCTGGGAAAGAAAACTCAGCAGTCCAGGTTCCTGATGTCAGTTTGTAGGGCTCCCTTGGGTCTATCAGGGCAGCACAAGTTTGAGGTGGGGACAACTTTGGTGTGGGCTCCATCCTTCGATATAAGGATTTTTTGTAGTGAGGCCCCAGCCCAGGACCAGGGACCCCTGGGCATATCCTTTTTCCATTTTCCCTGGGAAAGAAAACTCAGCAGTCCAGGTTCCTGATGTCAGTTTGTAGGGTTCCCTTGGGTCTATCAGGGCAGCACAAGTTTGAGGTGGGGACAACTTCGGTGTGGGCTCCATCCTTCGATATAAGGATTCTTTGCAGTCTGGCCCCAGCCCATGGCTAGAGGCCCCTGGGCACATCCTTTTTCCATTTTCCCTGGGAAAGAAAACTCAGCAGTCCAGGTTCCTGATGTCAGTTTGTAGGGCTCCCTTGGGTCTATCAGGGCAGCACAAGTTTGAGGTGGGGACAACTTCGGTGTGGGCTCCATCCTTCGATATAAGGATTTTTTGTAGTGAGGCCCCAGCCCAGGACCAGGGACCCCTGGGCATATCCTTTTTCCATTTTCCCTGGGAAAGAAAACTCAGCAGTCCAGGTTGCTGATGTCAGTTTGTAGGGTTCCCTTGGGTGTATCAGGGCAGCACAAGTTTGAGGTGGGGACAACTTTGGTGTGGGCTCCATCCTTCGATATAAGGATTCTTTGCAGTGTGGCCCCAGCCCATAGCTAGAGGCCCCTGGGCACATCCTTTTTCCATTTTCCCTGGGAAAGAAAACTCAGCAGTCCAGGTTCCTGATGTCAGTTTGTAGGGCTCCCTTGGGTCTATCAGGGCAGCACAAGTTTGAGGTGGGGACAACTTTGGTGTGGGCTCCATCCTTCGATATAAGGATTTTTTGCAGTCAGGGCCAGGGGCCCCTGGGCACATCCTTTTTCCATTTTCCCTGGGAAAGAAAACTCAGCAGTCCAGGTTCCTGATGTCAGTTTGTAGGGCTCCCTTGGGTCTATCAGGGCAGCACAAGTTTGTGGTGGAGAACACTTTGGTGTGGGGTCCATCCTTCGATATAAGGATTCTTTGCAGTCAGGGCCAGGGGCCCCTGGGCACATCCTTTTTCCATTTTCCCTGGGAAAGAAAACTCAGCAGTCCAGGTTCCTGATGTCAGTTTGTAGGGTTCCCTTGGGTGTATCAGGGCAGCACAAGTTTGAGGTGGGGACAACTTCGGTGTGGGGTCCATCCTTCGATATAAGGATTCTTTGCAGTCAGGGCCAGGGGCCCCTGGGCACACCCTTTTTCCATTTTCCCTGGGAAAGAAAACTCAGCAGTCCAGGTTCCTGATGTCAGTTTGTAGGGCTCCCTTGGGTCTATCAGGGCAGCACAAGTTTGAGGTGGGGACAACTTCGGTGTGGGCTCCATCCTTCGATATAAGGATTTTTTGCAGTCAGTGCTAGGGACCCCTGGGCACATCCTTTTTCCATTTTCCCTGGGAAAGAAAACTCAGCAGTCCAGGTTCCTGATGTCAGTTTGTAGGGCTCCCTTGGGTGTATCAGGGCAGCACAACTTTGAGGTGGGGACAACTTTGGTGTCGGGTCAATCCTTCGATATAAGGATTTTTTGCAGTGAGGCCCCGGCCCAGGGCCAGGGCCGCCTGGGCACATCCTTTTTCCATTTTCCCTGGGAAAGAAAACTCAGCAGTCCAGGTTCCTGATGTCAGTTTGTAGGGCTCCCTTGGGTCTATCAGGGCAGCACAAGTTTGTGGTGGAGAACACTTTGGTTTGGGGTCCATCCTTCGATATAAGGATTTTTTGTAGTGAGGCCCCAGCCCAGGACCAGGGACCCCTGGGCACATCCTTTTTCCATTTTCCCTGGGAAAGAAAACTCAGCAGTCCAGGTTCCTGATGTCAGTTTGTAGGGTTCCCTTGGGTGTATCAGGGCAGCACAAGTTTGAGGTGGGGACAACTTCGGTGTGGGCTCCATCCTTCGATATAAGGATTTTTTGCAGTCAGGGCCAGGGGCCCCTGGGCCTATCCTTTTTCCATTTTCCCTGGGAAAGAAAACTCAGCAGTCCAGGTTCCTGATGTCAGTTTGTAGGGCTGCCTTGGGTCTATCAGGGCAGCACAAGTTTGAGGTGGGGACAACTTTGGTGTGGGGTCCATCCTTCGATATAAGGATTCTTTGCAGTCAGGGACCAGCCCAGTGCCAGAGGCCCCTGGGCACACCCTTTGGCCATTTTCCCTGGGAAAGAAAACTCAGCAGTCCAGGTTCCTGATGTCAGTTTGTAGGGCTCCCTTGGGTCTATCAGGGCAGCACAAGTTTGAGGTGGGGACAACTTTGGTGTGGGGTGCATCCTTCGATATAAGGATTCTTTGCAGTCAGGGCCAGGGGCCCCTGGGCACATCCTTTTTCCATTTTCCCTGGGAAAGAAAACTCAGCAGTCCAGGTTCCTGATGTCACTTTGTAGGGCCTCCTTGGGTGTATCAGGGCAGCACAAGTTTGACGTGGGGACAACTTCGGTGTGGGGTGCATCCTTCGATATAAGGATTCTTTGCAGTCAGGGCCAGGGGCCGCTGGGCACATCCTTTTTCCATTTTCCCTGGGAAAGAAAACTCAGCAGTCCAGGTTCCTGATGTCAGTTTGTAGGGTTCCCTTGGGTCTATCAGGGCAGCACAAGTTTGAGGTGGGGACAACTTTGGTGTGGGGTCCATCCTTCGATATAAGGATTCTTTGTATTGAGGTCCCAGCCCAGGGCCAGGGGCCCATGGGCACATCCTTTTTCCATTTTCCCTGGGAAAGAAAACTCAGCAGTCCAGGTTCCTGATGTCAGTTTGTAGGGCTCCCTTGGGTCTATCAGGGCAGCACAAGTTTGAGGTGGGGACAACTTCGGTGTGGGGTCCATCCTTCGATATAAGGATTCTTTGCACTCAGGGCCAGGGGCCCCTGGGCACATCCTTTTTCCATTTTCCCTGGGAAAGAAAACTCAGCAGTCCAGGTTCCTGATGTCAGTTTGTAGGGCTCCCTTGGGTCTATCAGGGCAGCACAAGTTTGAGGTGGGGACAACTTCGGTGTGGGGTCCATCCTTCGATATAAGGATTCTTTGCAGTGAGGTCCCAGCCCAGGGCCAGGGGCCCCCGGGCACATCCTTTGGCAGTTTTCCCTGGGAAAGAAAACTCAGCAGTCCAGGTTCCTGATGTCAGTTTGTAGGGCTCCCTTGGGTCTATCAGGGCAGCACAAGTTTGAGGTGGGGACAACTTTGGTGTGGGGTCCATCCTTCGATATAAGGATTTTTTGCAGTCAGCGCCAGGGGCCCCTGGGCACATCCTTTTTCCATTTTCCCTGGGAAAGAAAACTCAGCAGTCCAGGTTCCTGATGTCAGTTTGTAGGGCTCCCTTGGGTCTATCAGGGCAGCACAAGTTTGAGGTGGGGACAACTTTGGTGTGGGCTCCATCCTTCGATATAAGGATTTTTTGTAGTGAGGCCCCAGCCCAGGACCAGGGACCCCTGGGCACATCCTTTTTCCATTTTCCCTGGGAAAGAAAACTCAGCAGTCCAGGATTCCTGATGTCAGTTTGTAGGGCTCCCTTGGGCCTATCAGGGCAGCACAATTTTGAGGTGGGGACAACTTTGGTGTGGGCTCCATCTTTCGATATAAGGATTTTTTGCAGTCAGGGCCAGGGGCCCCTGGGCACATCCTTTTTCCATTTTCCCTGGGAAAGAAAACTCAGCAGTCCAGGTTCCTGATGTCAGTTTGTAGGGCTCCCTTGGGTCTATCAGGGCAGCACAAGTTTGAGGTGGAGAACACTTTGGTGTGGGGTCCATCCTTCGATATAAGGATTTTTTGCAGTCAGGGCCAGGGGCCCCTGGGCACATCCTTTTTCCATTTTCCCTGGGAAAGAAAACTCAGCAGTCCAGGTTCCTGATGTCAGTTTGTAGGGCTCCCTTGGGTCTATCAGGGCAGCACAAGTTTGAGGTGGGGACAACTTTGGTGTGGGCTCCATCCTTCGATATAAGGATTTTTTGTAGTGAGGCCCCAGCCCAGGACCAGGGACCCCTGGGCATATCCTTTTTCCATTTTCCCTGGGAAAGAAAACTCAGCAGTCCAGGTTCCTGATGTCAGTTTGTAGGGCTCCCTTGGGTCTATCAGGGCAGCACAAGTTTGAGGTGGAGAACACTTTGGTGTGGGGTCCATCCTTCGATATAAGGATTCTTTGCAGTCAGGGCCAGGGGCCCCTGGGCACATCCTTTTTCCATTTTCCCTGGGAAAGAAAACTCAGCAGTCCAGGTTCCTGATGTCAGTTTGTAGGGCTCCCTTGGGTCTATCAGGGCAGCACAAGTTTGAGGTGGGGACAACTTTGGTGTGGGCTCCATCCTTCGATATAAGGATTTTTTGCAGTCAGGGCCAGGGGCCCCTGGGCACATCCTTTTTCCATTTTCCCTGGGAAAGAAAACTCAGCAGTCCAGGTTCCTGATGTCAGTTTGTAGGGCTCCCTTGGGTCTATCAGGGCAGCACAAGTTTGTGGTGGAGAACACTTTGGTGTGGGGTCCATCCTTCGATATAAGGATTCTTTGCAGTCAGGGCCAGGGGCCCCTGGGCACATCCTTTTTCCATTTTCCCTGGGAAAGAAAACTCAGCAGTCCAGGTTCCTGATGTCAGTTTGTAGGGTTCCCTTGGGTGTATCAGGGCAGCACAAGTTTGAGGTGGGGACAACTTCGGTGTGGGGTCCATCCTTCGATATAAGGATTCTTTGCAGTCAGGGCCAGGGGCCCCTGGGCACACCCTTTTTCCATTTTCCCTGGGAAAGAAAACTCAGCAGTCCAGGTTCCTGATGTCAGTTTGTAGGGCTCCCTTGGGTCTATCAGGGCAGCACAAGTTTGAGGTGGGGACAACTTCGGTGTGGGCTCCATCCTTCGATATAAGGATTTTTTGCAGTCAGTGCTAGGGACCCCTGGGCACATCCTTTTTCCATTTTCCCTGGGAAAGAAAACTCAGCAGTCCAGGTTCCTGATGTCAGTTTGTAGGGCTCCCTTGGGTGTATCAGGGCAGCACAACTTTGAGGTGGGGACAACTTTGGTGTCGGGTCAATCCTTCGATATAAGGATTTTTTGCAGTGAGGCCCCGGCCCAGGGCCAGGGCCGCCTGGGCACATCCTTTTTCCATTTTCCCTGGGAAAGAAAACTCAGCAGTCCAGGTTCCTGATGTCAGTTTGTAGGGCTCCCTTGGGTCTATCAGGGCAGCACAAGTTTGTGGTGGAGAACACTTTGGTTTGGGGTCCATCCTTCGATATAAGGATTTTTTGTAGTGAGGCCCCAGCCCAGGACCAGGGACCCCTGGGCACATCCTTTTTCCATTTTCCCTGGGAAAGAAAACTCAGCAGTCCAGGTTCCTGATGTCAGTTTGTAGGGTTCCCTTGGGTGTATCAGGGCAGCACAAGTTTGAGGTGGGGACAACTTCGGTGTGGGCTCCATCCTTCGATATAAGGATTTTTTGCAGTCAGGGCCAGGGGCCCCTGGGCCTATCCTTTTTCCATTTTCCCTGGGAAAGAAAACTCAGCAGTCCAGGTTCCTGATGTCAGTTTGTAGGGCTGCCTTGGGTCTATCAGGGCAGCACAAGTTTGAGGTGGGGACAACTTTGGTGTGGGGTCCATCCTTCGATATAAGGATTCTTTGCAGTCAGAAACCAGCCCAGTGCCAGAGGCCCCTGGGCACATCCTTTGGCCATTTTCCCTGGGAAAGAAAACTCAGCAGTCCAGGTTCCTGATGTCAGTTTGTAGGGCTCCCTTGGGTCTATCAGGGCAGCACAAGTTTGAGGTGGGGACAACTTTGGTGTGGGGTGCATCCTTCGATATAAGGATTCTTTGCAGTCAGGGCCAGGGGCCCCTGGGCACATCCTTTTTCCATTTTCCCTGGGAAAGAAAACTCAGCAGTCCAGGTTCCTGATGTCACTTTGTAGGGCCTCCTTGGGTGTATCAGGGCAGCACAAGTTTGACGTGGGGACAACTTCGGTGTGGGGTGCATCCTTCGATATAAGGATTCTTTGCAGTCAGGGCCAGGGGCCGCTGGGCACATCCTTTTTCCATTTTCCCTGGGAAAGAAAACTCAGCAGTCCAGGTTCCTGATGTCAGTTTGTAGGGTTCCCTTGGGTCTATCAGGGCAGCACAAGTTTGAGGTGGGGACAACTTTGGTGTGGGGTCCATCCTTCGATATAAGGATTCTTTGTATTGAGGTCCCAGCCCAGGGCTAGGGGTCCATGGGCACATCCTTTTTCCATTTTCCCTGGGAAAGAAAACTCAGCAGTCCAGGTTCCTGATGTCAGTTTGTAGGGCTCCCTTGGGTCTATCAGGGCAGCACAAGTTTGAGGTGGGGACAACTTCGGTGTGGGGTCCATCCTTCGATATAAGGATTCTTTGCAGTCAGGGCCAGGGGCCCCTGGGCACATCCTTTTTCCATTTTCCGTGGGAAAGAAAACTCAGCAGTCCAGGTTCCTGATGTCAGTTTGTAGGGCTCCCTTGGGTCTATCAGGGCAGCACAAGTTTGAGGTGGGGACAACTTCGGTGTGGGGTCCATCCTTCGATATAAGGATTCTTTGCAGTGAGGTCCCAGCCCAGGGCCAGGGGCCCCCGGGCACATCCTTTGGCAGTTTTCCCTGGGAAAGAAAACTCAGCAGTCCAGGTTCCTGATGTCAGTTTGTAGGGCTCCCTTGGGTCTATCAGGGCAGCACAAGTTTGAGGTGGGGACAACTTTGGTGTGGGGTCCATCCTTCGATATAAGGATTTTTTGCAGTCAGCGCCAGGGGCCCCTGGGCACATCCTTTTTCCATTTTCCCTGGGAAAGAAAACTCAGCAGTCCAGGTTCCTGATGTCAGTTTGTAGGGCTGCCTTGGGTCTATCAGGGCAGCACAAGTTTGAGGTGGGGACAACTTAGGTGTGGGGTCCATCCTTCGATATAAGGATTTTTTGCAGTCAGGGCCAGGGGCCCCTGGGCACAACCTTTTTCCATTTTCCCTGGGAAAGAAAACTCAGCAGTCCAGGTTCCTGATGTCACTTTGTAGGGCTCCCTTGGGTCTATCAGGGCAGCACAAGTTTGAGGTGGGGACAACTTTGGTGTGGGGTCCATCCTTCGATATATGGATTCTTTGCAGTCAGGGCCAGGGGCCCCTGGGCACATCCTTTTTCCATTTTCCCTGGGAAAGAAAACTCAGCAGTCCAGGTTCCTGATGTCAGTTTGTAGGGCTCCCTTGGGTGTATCAGGGCAGCAGAAGTTTGAGGTGGGGACAACTTTGGTGTGGGGTCCATCCTTCGATATAAGGATTTTTTGCAGTCAGGGCCAGGGGCCCCTGGGCACATCCTTTTTCCATTTTCCCTGGGAAAGAAAACTCAGCAGTCCAGGTTCCTGATGTCAGTTTGTAGGGCTCCCTTGGGTCTATCAGGGCAGCACAAGTTTGAGGTGGGGACAACTTCGGTGTGGGGTCCATCCTTCGATATAAGGATTCTTTGCAGTCAGGGACCAGCCCAGTGCCAGAGGCCCCTGGGCACATCCTTTGGCCATTTTCCCTGGGAAAGAAAAGTCAGCAGTCCAGGTTCCTGATGTCAGTTTGTAGGGCTCCCTTGGGTCTATCAGGGCAGCACAAGTTTGAGGTGGGGACAACTTTGGTGTGGGGTGCATCCTTCGATATAAGGATTCTTTGCAGTCAGGGCCAGGGGCCCCTGGGCACATCCTTTTTCCATTTTCCCTGGGAAAGAAAACTCAGCAGTCCAGGTTCCTGATGTCACTTTGTAGGGCCTCCTTGGGTGTATCAGGGCAGCACAAGTTTGACGTGGGGACAACTTCGGTGTGGGGTGCATCCTTCGATATAAGGATTCTTTGCAGTCAGGGCCAGGGGCCGCTGGGCACATCCTTTTTCCATTTTCCCTGGGAAAGAAAACTCAGCAGTCCAGGTTCCTGATGTCAGTTTGTAGGGTTCCCTTGGGTCTATCAGGGCAGCACAAGTTTGAGGTGGGGACAACTTTGGTGTGGGGTCCATCCTTCGATATAAGGATTCTTTGTATTGAGGTCCCAGCCCAGGGCCAGGGGCCCATGGGCACATCCTTTTTCCATTTTCCCTGGGAAAGAAAACTCAGCAGTCCAGGTTCCTGATGTCAGTTTGTAGGGCTCCCTTGGGTCTATCAGGGCAGCACAAGTTTGAGGTGGGGACAACTTTGGTGTGGGGTCCATCCTTCGATATAAGGATTTTTTGCAGTCAGGGCCAGGGGCCCCTGGGCACATCCTTTTTCCATTTTCCCTGGGAAAGAAAACTCAGCAGTCCAGGTTCCTGATGTCAGTTTGTAGGGCTGCCTTGGGTCTATCAGGGCAGCACAAGTTTGAGGTGGGGACAACTTAGGTGTGGGGTCCATCCTTCGATATAAGGATTTTTTGCAGTCAGGGCCAGGGGCCCCTGGGCACAACCTTTTTCCATTTTCCCTGGGAAAGAAAACTCAGCAGTCCAGGTTCCTGATGTCAGTTTGTAGGGCTCCCTTGGGTCTATCAGGGCAGCACAAGTTTGAGGTGGGGACAACTTCGGTGTGGGGTCCATCCTTCGATATATGGATTCTTTGCAGTCAGGGCCAGGGGCCCCTGGGCACATCCTTTTTCCATTTTCCCTGGGAAAGAAAACTCAGCAGTCCAGGTTCCTGATGTCAGTTTGTAGGGCTCCCTTGGGTGTATCAGGGCAGCAGAAGTTTGAGGTGGGGACAACTTTGGTGTGGGGTCCATCCTTCGATATAAGGATTTTTTGCAGTCAGGGCCAGGGGCCCCTGGGCACATCCTTTTTCCATTTTCCCTGGGAAAGAAAACTCAGCAGTCCAGGTTCCTGATGTCAGTTTGTAGGGCTCCCTTGGGTCTATCAGGGCAGCACAAGTTTGAGGTGGGGACAACTTCGGTGTGGGGTCCATCCTTCGATATAAGGGTTCTTTGCAGTGAGGTCCCAGCCCAGGGCCAGGGGCACCTGGGCACATCCTTTTTCCATTTTCCCTGGGAAAGAAAACTCAGCAGTCCAGGTTCCTGATGTCAGTTTGTAGGGCTCCCTTGGGTCTATCAGGGCAGCACAAGTTTGAGATGGGGACAACTTTGGTGTGGGGTCCATCCTTCGATAAAAGGATTCTTTGCAGTCAGGGCCAGGGGCCCCTGGGCACATCCTTTTTCCATTTTCCCTGGGAAAGAAAACTCAGCAGTCCAGGTTCCTGATGTCAGTTTGTAGGGCTCCCTTGGGTCTATCAGGGCAGCACAAGTTTGAGGTGGGGACAACTTCGGTGTGGGGTCCATCCTTCGATATAAGGATTCTTTGCAGTCAGGGCCAGGGGCCCCTGGGCACATCCTTTGGCAGTTTTCCCTGGGAAAGAAAACTCAGCAGTCCAGGTTCCTGATGTCAGTTTGTAGGGCTCCCTTGGGTCTATCAGTGCAGCACAAGTTTGAGGTGGGGACAACTTCGGTGTGGGGTCCATCCTTCGATATAAGGATGTTTTGCAGTCAGGGCCAGGGGCCTCTGGGCACAACCTTTTTCCATTTTCCCTGGGAAAGAAAACTCAGCACTCCAGGTTCCTGATGTCAGTTTGTAGGGCTCCCTTGGGTCTATCAGGGCAGCACAAGTTTGAGGTGGGGACAACTTCAGTGTGGGGTCCATCCTTCGATATAACGATTCTTTGTAGTGAGGTCCCAGCCCAGGGCCAGGGGCCCCTGGGCACATCCTTTTTCCATTTTCCCTGGGAAAGAAAACTCAGCAGTCCAGGTTCCTGATGTCAGTTTGTAGGGCTCCCTTGGGTCTCTCAGGGCAGCACAAGTTTGAGGTGGGGACAACTTCGGTGTGGGGTCCATCCTTTGATATAAGGATTTTTTGCAGTCAGGGCCCAGCCCAGTGCCAGAGGCCCCTGGGCACATCCTTTGGCCATTTTCCCTGGGAAAGAAAACTCAGCAGTCCAGGTTCCTGATGTCAGTTTGTAGGGCTCCCTTGGGTCTCTCAGGGCAGCACAATTTTGAGGTGGGGACAACTTCGGTGTGGGGTGCATCCTTCGATATAAGGATTCTTTGCAGTCAGGCCCAGCCCTGGGCCGGGGGCCCCTGGGCACATCCTTTTTCCATTTTCCCTGGGAAAGAAAACTCAGCAGTCCAGGTTCCTGATGTCAGTTGGTAGGGCTCCCTTGGGTGTATCAGGGCAGCACAAGTTTGAGGTGGGGACAACTTTGGTGTGGGGTCCATCCTTCGATATAAGGATTTTTTGCAGTCAGGGCCAGGGGCCCCTGGGCACATCCTTTTTCCATTTTCCCTGGGAAAGAAAACTCAGCAGTCCAGGTTCCTGATGTCAGTTTGTAGGGCTCCCTTGGGTCTATCAGTGCAGCACAATTTTGAGGTGGGGACAACTTCGGTGTAGGGTCCATCCTTCGATATAAGGATTCTTTGCAGTCAGGCCCAGCCCAGGGCTGGGGGCCCCTGGGCACATCCTTTTTCCATTTTCCCTGGGAAAGAAAACTCAGCAGTCCAGGTTCCTGATGTCAGTTTGTAGGGCTCCCTTGGGTCTATCAGGGCAGCACAAGTTTGAGGTGGGGACAACTTCGGTGTGGGGTCCATCCTTCGATATAAGGATTTTTTGCAGTCAGGGCCAGGGGCCCCTGGGCACATCCTTTTTCCATTTTCCCTGGGAAAGAAAACTCAGCAGTCCAGGTTCCTGATGTCAGTTTGTAGGGCTCCCTTGGGTCTATCAGGGCAGCACAAGTTTGAGGTGGGGACAACTTTGGTGTGGGGTCCATCCTTCGATATAAGGATTTTTTGCAGTCAGGGCCAGGGACCCCTGGGCACAACCTTTTTCCATTTTCCCTGGGAAAGAAAACTCAGCAGTCCAGGTTCCTGATGTCAGTTTGTAGGGCTCCCTTGGGTCTATCAGGGCAGCACAAGTTTGAGGTGGGGACAACTTCGGTGTGGGCTCCATCCTTCGATATAAGGATTCTTTGCAGTCAGGGCCAGGGGCCCCTGGGCACATCCTTTTTCCATTTTCCCTGGGAAAGAAAACTCAGCAGTCCAGGTTCCTGATGTCAGTTTGTAGGGTTCCCTTGGGTATATCAGGGCAGCACAAGTTTGAGGTGGGGACAACTTCGGTGTGGGCTCCATCCTTCGATATAAGGATTCTTTGCAGTGTGGCCCCAGCCCATGGCTAGAGGCCCCTGGGCACATCCTTTTTCCATTTTCCCTGGGAAAGAAAACTCAGCAGTCCAGGTTCCTGATGTCAGTTTGTAGGGCTCCCTTGGGTCTATCAGGGCAGCACAAGTTTGAGGTGGGGACAACTTTGGTGTGGGCTCCATCTTTCGATATAAGGATTTTTTGCAGTCAGGGCCAGGGGCCCCTGGGCACATCCTTTTTCCATTTTCCCTGGGAAAGAAAACTCAGCAGTCCAGGTTCCTGATGTCAGTTTGTAGGGCTCCCTTGGGTCTATCAGGGCAGCACAAGTTTGAGGTGGAGAACACTTTGGTGTGGGGTCCATCCTTCGATATAAGGATTCTTTGCAGTCAGGGCCAGGGGCCCCTGGGCACATCCTTTTTCCATTTTCCCTGGGAAAGAAAACTCAGCAGTCCAGGTTCCTGATGTCACTTTGTAGGGCTCCCTTGGGTCTATCAGTGCAGCACAATTTTGCGGTGGGGACAACTTTGGTGTGGGGTCCATCCTTCGATATAAGGATTCTTTGCAGTCAGGGCCCAACCCAGGGCCAGGGGCCCCTGGGCACATCCTTTTTCCATTTTCCCTGGGAAAGAAAACTCAGCAGTCCAGGTTCCTGATGTCAGTTTGTAGGGCTCCCTTGGGTCTATCAGGGCAGCACAAGTTTGAGGTGGGGACAACTTCGGTGTGGGGTCCATCCTTCGATATAAGGATTTTTTGCAGTCAGGGCCAGGGGCCCCTGGGCACATCCTTTTTCCATTTTCCCTGGGAAAGAAAACTCAGCAGTCCAGGTTCCTGATGTCAGTTTGTAGGGCTCCCTTGGGTCTATCAGGGCAGCACAAGTTTGAGGTGGGGACAACTTTGGTGTGGGCTCCATCCTTCGATATAAGGATTTTTTGTAGTGAGGCCCCAGCCCAGGACCAGGGACCCCTGGGCATATCCTTTTTCCTTTTTCCCTGGGAAAGAAAACTCAGCAGTCCAGGTTCCTGATGTCAGTTTGTAGGGCTCCCTTGGGTGTATCAGGGCAGCACAAGTTTGAGGTGGGGACAACTTCGGTGTGGGCTCCATCCTTCGATAAAAGGATTTTTTGCAGTCAGTGCTAGGGGCCCCTGGGCACATCCTTTTTCCATTTTCCCTGGGAAAGAAAACTCAGCAGTCCAGGTTCCTGATGTCAGTTTGTAGGGCTCCCTTGGGTGTATCAGGGCAGCACAAGTTTGAGGTGGGGACAACTTTGGTGTGGGGTCAATCCTTCGATATAAGGATTTTTTGCTGTGAGGCCCCAGCCCAGGGCCAGGGCCCCTGGGCACATGCTTTTTCCATTTTCCCTGGGAAAGAAAACTCAGCAGTCCAGGTTCCTGATGTCAGTTTGTAGGGCTCCCTTGGGTCTATCAGGGCAGCACAAGTTTGAGGTGGGGACAACTTTGGTGTGGCGTCCATCCTTCGATATAAGGATTTTTTGCAGTCAGGGCCAGGGGCCCCTGGGCACATCCTTTTTCCATTTTCCCTGGGAAAGAAAACTCAGCAGTCCAGGTTCCTGATGTCAGTTTGTAGGGCTCCCTTGGGTCTATCAGGGCAGCACAAGTTTGAGGTGGGGACAACTTTGGTGTGGGCTCCATCCTTCGATATAAGGATTTTTTGTAGTGAGGCCCCAGCCCAGGACCAGGGACCCCTGGGCACATCCTTTTTCCATTTTCCCTGGGAAAGAAAACTCAGCAGTCCAGGTTCCTGATGTCAGTTTGTAGGGTTCCCTTGGGTGTATCAGGGCAGCACAAGTTTGAGGTGGGGACAACTTCGGTGTGGGCTCCATCCTTCGATATAAGGATTCTTTGCAGTCAGGGCCAGGGGCCCCTGGGCCTATCCTTTTTCCATTTTCCCTGGGAAAGAAAACTCAGCAGTCCAGGTTCCTGATGTCAGTTTGTAGGGCTCCCTTGGGTCTATCAGGGCAGCACAAGTTTGAGGTGGGGACAACTTCGGTGTGGGCTCCATCCTTCGATATAAGGATTTTTTGCAGTCAGTGCTAGGGACCCCTGGGCACATCCTTTTTCCATTTTCCCTGGGAAAGAAAACTCAGCAGTCCAGGTTCCTGATGTCAGTTTGTAGGGCTCCCTTGGGTCTATCAGGGCAGCACAACTTTGAGGTGGGGACAACTTTGGTGTCGGGTCAATCCTTCGATATAAGGATTTTTTGCAGTGAGGCCCCGGCCCAGGGCCAGGGCCGCCTGGGCACATCCTTTTTCCATTTTCCCTGGGAAAGAAAACTCAGCAGTCCAGGTTCCTGATGTCAGTTTGTAGGGCTCCCTTGGGTCTATCAGGGCAGCACAAGTTTGTGGTGGAGAACACTTTGGTGTGGGGTCCATCCTTCGATATAAGGATTTTTTGTAGTGAGGCCCCAGCCCAGGACCAGGGACCCCTGGGCACATCCTTTTTCCATTTTCCCTGTTAAAGAAAACTCAGCAGTCCAGGTTCCTGATGTCAGTTTGTAGGGTTCCCTTGGGTGTATCAGGGCAGCACAAGTTTGAGGTGGGGACAACTTCGGTGTGGGCTCCATCCTTCGATATAAGGATTTTTTGCAGTCAGGGCCAGGGGCCCCTGGGCCTATCCTTTTTCCATTTTCCCTGGGAAAGAAAACTCAGCAGTCCAGGTTCCTGATGTCAGTTTGTAGGGTTCCCTTGGGTATATCAGGGCAGCACAAGTTTGAGGTGGGGACAACTTCGGTGTGGGCTCCATCCTTCGATATAAGGATTCTTTGCAGTGTGGCCCCAGCCCATGGCTAGAGGCCCCTGGGCACATCCTTTTTCCATTTTCCCTGGGAAAGAAAACTCAGCAGTCCAGGTTCCTGATGTCAGTTTGTAGGGCTCCCTTGGGTCTATCAGGGCAGCACAAGTTTGAGGTGGGGACAACTTTGGTGTGGGCTCCATCTTTCGATATAAGGATTTTTTGCAGTCAGGGCCAGGGGCCCCTGGGCACATCCTTTTTCCATTTTCCCTGGGAAAGAAAACTCAGCAGTCCAGGTTCCTGATGTCAGTTTGTAGGGCTCCCTTGGGTCTATCAGGGCAGCACAAGTTTGAGGTGGAGAACACTTTGGTGTGGGGTCCATCCTTCGATATAAGGATTCTTTGCAGTCAGGGCCAGGGGCCCCTGGGCACATCCTTTTTCCATTTTCCCTGGGAAAGAAAACTCAGCAGTCCAGGTTCCTGATGTCACTTTGTAGGGCTCCCTTGGGTCTATCAGTGCAGCACAATTTTGCGGTGGGGACAGCTTTGGTGTGGGGTCCATCCTTCGATATAAGGATTCTTTGCAGTCAGGGCCCAACCCAGGGCCAGGGGCCCCTGGGCACATCCTTTTTCCATTTTCCCTGGGAAAGAAAACTCAGCAGTCCAGGTTCCTGATGTCAGTTTGTAGGGCTCCCTTGGGTCTATCAGGGCAGCACAAGTTTGAGGTGGGGACAACTTCGGTGTGGGGTCCATCCTTCGATATAAGGATTTTTTGCAGTCAGGGCCAGGGGCCCCTGGGCACATCCTTTTTCCATTTTCCCTGGGAAAGAAAACTCAGCAGTCCAGGTTCCTGATGTCAGTTTGTAGGGCTCCCTTGGGTCTATCAGGGCAGCACAAGTTTGAGGTGGGGACAACTTTGGTGTGGGCTCCATCCTTCGATATAAGGATTTTTTGTAGTGAGGCCCCAGCCCAGGACCAGGGACCCCTGGGCATATCCTTTTTCCTTTTTCCCTGGGAAAGAAAACTCAGCAGTCCAGGTTCCTGATGTCAGTTTGTAGGGCTCCCTTGGGTGTATCAGGGCAGCACAAGTTTGAGGTGGGGACAACTTCGGTGTGGGCTCCATCCTTCGATAAAAGGATTTTTTGCAGTCAGTGCTAGGGGCCCCTGGGCACATCCTTTTTCCATTTTCCCTGGGAAAGAAAACTCAGCAGTCCAGGTTCCTGATGTCAGTTTGTAGGGCTCCCTTGGGTGTATCAGGGCAGCACAAGTTTGAGGTGGGGACAACTTTGGTGTGGGGTCAATCCTTCGATATAAGGATTTTTTGCTGTGAGGCCCCAGCCCAGGGCCAGGGCCCCTGGGCACATGCTTTTTCCATTTTCCCTGGGAAAGAAAACTCAGCAGTCCAGGTTCCTGATGTCAGTTTGTAGGGCTCCCTTGGGTCTATCAGGGCAGCACAAGTTTGAGGTGGGGACAACTTTGGTGTGGCGTCCATCCTTCGATATAAGGATTTTTTGCAGTCAGGGCCAGGGGCCCCTGGGCACATCCTTTTTCCATTTTCCCTGGGAAAGAAAACTCAGCAGTCCAGGTTCCTGATGTCAGTTTGTAGGGCTCCCTTGGGTCTATCAGGGCAGCACAAGTTTGAGGTGGGGACAACTTTGGTGTGGGCTCCATCCTTCGATATAAGGATTTTTTGTAGTGAGGCCCCAGCCCAGGACCAGGGACCCCTGGGCACATCCTTTTTCCATTTTCCCTGGGAAAGAAAACTCAGCAGTCCAGGTTCCTGATGTCAGTTTGTAGGGTTCCCTTGGGTGTATCAGGGCAGCACAAGTTTGAGGTGGGGACAACTTCGGTGTGGGCTCCATCCTTCGATATAAGGATTCTTTGCAGTCAGGGCCAGGGGCCCCTGGGCCTATCCTTTTTCCATTTTCCCTGGGAAAGAAAACTCAGCAGTCCAGGTTCCTGATGTCAGTTTGTAGGGCTCCCTTGGGTCTATCAGGGCAGCACAAGTTTGAGGTGGGGACAACTTCGGTGTGGGCTCCATCCTTCGATATAAGGATTTTTTGCAGTCAGTGCTAGGGACCCCTGGGCACATCCTTTTTCCATTTTCCCTGGGAAAGAAAACTCAGCAGTCCAGGTTCCTGATGTCAGTTTGTAGGGCTCCCTTGGGTCTATCAGGGCAGCACAACTTTGAGGTGGGGACAACTTTGGTGTCGGGTCAATCCTTCGATATAAGGATTTTTTGCAGTGAGGCCCCGGCCCAGGGCCAGGGCCGCCTGGGCACATCCTTTTTCCATTTTCCCTGGGAAAGAAAACTCAGCAGTCCAGGTTCCTGATGTCAGTTTGTAGGGCTCCCTTGGGTCTATCAGGGCAGCACAAGTTTGTGGTGGAGAACACTTTGGTGTGGGGTCCATCCTTCGATATAAGGATTTTTTGTAGTGAGGCCCCAGCCCAGGACCAGGGACTCCTGGGCACATCCTTTTTCCATTTTCCCTGGGAAAGAAAACTCAGCAGTCCAGGTTCCTGATGTCAGTTTGTAGGGTTCCCTTGGGTGTATCAGGGCAGCGCAAGTTTGAGGTGGGGACAACTTCGGTGTGGGCTCCATCCTTCGATATAAGGATTTTTTGCAGTCAGGGCCAGGGGCCCCTGGGCCTATCCTTTTTCCATTTTCCCTGGGAAAGAAAACTCAGCAGTCCAGGTTCCTGATGTCAGTTTGTAGGGCTGCCTTGGGTCTATCAGGGCAGCACAAGTTTGAGGTGGGGACAACTTTGGTGTGGGGTCCATCCTTCGATATAAGGATTCTTTGCAGTCAGGGACCAGCCCAGTGCCAGAGGCCCCTGGGCACATCCTTTGGCCATTTTCCCTGGGAAAGAAAACTCAGCAGTCCAGCTTCCTGATGTCAGTTTGTAGGGCTCCCTTGGGTCTATCAGGGCAGCACAAGTTTGAGGTGGGGACAACTTTGGTGTGGGGTGCATCCTTCGATATAAGGATTCTTTGCAGTCAGGGCCAGGGCCCCCTGGGCACATCCTTTTTCCATTTTCCCTGGGAAAGAAAACTCAGCAGTCCAGGTTCCTGATGTCAGTTTGTAGGGCTCCCTTGGGTCTATCAGGGCAGCACAAGTTTGAGGTGGGGACAACTTTGGTGTGGGGTCCATCCTTCGATATAAGGATTCTTTGTATTGAGGTCCCAGCCCAGGGCCAGGGGCCCATGGGCACATCCTTTTTCCATTTTCCCTGGGAAAGAAAACTCAGCAGTCCAGGTTCCTGATGTCAGTTTGTAGGGCTCCCTTGGGTCTATCAGGGCAGCACAAGTTTGAGGTGGGGACAACTTCGGTGTGGGGTCCATCCTTCGATATAAGGATTCTTTGCAGTCAGGGCCAGGGGCCCCTGGGCACATCCTTTTTCCATTTTCCCTGGGAAAGAAAACTCAGCAGTCCAGGTTCCTGATGTCAGTTTGTAGGGCTCCCTTGGGTCTATCAGGGCAGCACAAGTTTGAGGTGGGGACAACTTCGGTGTGGGCTCCATCCTTCGATATAAGGATTCTTTGCAGTGAGGTCCCAGCCCAGGGCCAGGTGCCCCCGGGCACATCCTTTGGCAGTTTTCCCTGGGAAAGAAAACTCAGCAGTCCAGGTTCCTGATGTCAGTTTGTAGGGCTCCCTTGGGTCTATCAGGGCAGCACAAGTTTGAGGTGGGGACAACTTTGGTGTGGGGTCCATCCTTCGATATAAGGATTTTTTGCAGTCAGGGCCAGGGGCCCCTGGGCACATCCTTTTTCCATTTTCCCTGGGAAAGAAAACTCAGCAGTCCAGGTTCCTGATGTCAGTTTGTAGGGCTCCCTTGGGTGTATCAGGGCAGCACAAGTTTGAGGTGGGGACAACTTCGGTGTGGGGTCCATCCTTCGATATATGGATTCTTTGGAGTGAGGTCACAGCCCAGGGCCAGGGGCCCCCGGGCACAACCTTTGGCAGTTTTCCCTGGGAAAGAAAACTCAGCAGTCCAGGTTCCTGATGTCAGTTTGTAGGGCTCCCTTGGGTCTATCAGGGCAGCACAAGTTTGAGATGGGGACAACTTAGGTGTGGGGTCCATCCTTCGATATAAGGATTCCTTGCAGTCAGGGCCAGGGGCCCCTGGGCACATCCTTTTTCCATTTTCCCTGGGAAAGAAAACTCAGCAGTCCAGGTTCCTGATGTCAGTTTGTAGGGCTCCCTTGGGTCTATCAGTGCAGCACAAGTTTGAGGTGGGGACAACTTCGGTGTGGGGTCCATCCTTCGATATAAGGATTTTTTGCAGTCAGGGCCAGGGGCCCCTGGGCACATCCTTTTTCCATTTTCCCTGGGAAAGAAAACTCAGCAGTCCAGGTTCCTGATGTCAGTTTGTAGGGCTCCCTTGGGTCTATCAGTGCAGCACAAGTTTGAGGTGGGGACAACTTCGGTGTGGGGTCCATCCTTCGATATAAGGATGTTTTGCAGTCAGGGCCAGGGGCCTCTGGGCACAACCTTTTTCCATTTTTCCTGGGAAAGAAAACTCAGCACTCCAGGTTCCTGATGTCAGTTTGTAGGGCTCCCTTGGGTCTATCAGGGCAGCACAAGTTTGAGGTGGGGACAACTTCGGTGTGGGGTCCATCCTTCGATATAACGATTCTTTGTAGTGAGGTCCCAGCCCAGGGCCAGGGGCCCCTGGGCACATCCTTTTTCCATTTTCCCTGGGAAAGAAAACTCAGCAGTCCAGGTTCCTGATGTCAGTTTGTAGGGCTCCCTTGGGTCTCTCAGGGCAGCACAAGTTTGAGGTGGGGACAACTTCGGTGTGGGGTCCATCCTTTGATATAAGGATTTTTTGCAGTCAGGGCCCAGCCAAGTGCCAGAGGCCCCTGGGCACATCCTTTGGCCATTTTCCCTGGGAAAGAAAACTCAGCAGTCCAGGTTCCTGATGTCAGTTTGTAGGGCTCCCTTGGGTCTCTCAGGGCAGCACAATTTTGAGGTGGGGACAACTTCGGTGTGGGGTGCATCCTTCGATATAAGGATTCTTTGCAGTCAGGCCCAGCCCTGGGCCGGGGGCCCCTGGGCACATCCTTTTTCCATTTTCCCTGGGAAAGAAAACTCAGCAGTCCAGGTTCCTGATGTCAGTTGGTAGGGCTCCCTTGGGTGTATCAGGGCAGCACAAGTTTGAGGTGGGGACAACTTTGGTGTGGGGTCCATCCTTCGATATAAGGATTTTTTGCAGTCAGGGCCAGGGGCCCCTGGGCACATCCTTTTTCCATTTTCCCTGGGAAAGAAAACTCAGCAGTCCAGGTTCCTGATGTCAGTTTGTAGGGCTCCCTTGGGTCTATCAGGGCAGCACAATTTTGAGGTGGGGACAACTTCGGTGTAGGGTCCATCCTTCGATATAAGGATTCTTTACAGTGAGGTCCCAGCCCAGGGCCAGGGGCCCCTGGGCACATCCTTTTTCCATTTTCCCTGGGAAAGAAAACTCAGCAGTCCAGGTTCCTGATGTCAGTTTGTAGGGCTCCCTTGGGTCTATCAGGGCAGCACAAGTTTGAGGTGGGGACAACTTCGGTGTGGGGTCCATCCTTCGATATAAGGATTTTTTGCAGTCAGGGCCAGGGGCCCCTGGGCACATCCTTTTTCCATTTTCCCTGGGAAAGAAAACTCAGCAGTCCAGGTTCCTGATGTCAGTTTGTAGGGCTCCCTTGGGTCTATCAGGGCAGCACAAGTTTGAGGTGGGGACAACTTCGGTGTGGGGTCCATCCTTCGATATAAGGATTCTTTGCAGTCAGGCCCAGCCCAGGGCCGGGGGCCCCTGGGCACATCCTTTTTCCATTTTCCCTGGGAAAGAAAACTCAGCAGTCCAGGTTCCTGATGTCAGTTTGTAGGGCTCCCTTGGGTCTATCAGGGCAGCACAAGTTTGAGGTGGGGACAACTTCGGTGTGGGGTCCATCCTTCGATATAAGGATTCTTTGCAGTGAGGTCCCAGCCCAGGGCCAGGGGCCCCTGGGCACATCCTTTTTCCATTTTCCCTGGGAAAGAAAACTCAGCAGTCCAGGTTCCTGATGTCACTTTGTAGGGCTCCCTTGGGTCTATCAGGGCAGCACAAGTTTGAGGTGGGGACAACTTCGGTGTGGGGTCCATCCTTCGATATAAGGATTTTTTGCAGTCAGGGCCAGGGGCCCCTGGGCACATCCTTTTTCCATTTTCCCTGGGAAAGAAAACTCAGCAGTCCAGGTTCCTGCAGTCAGTTTGTAGGGCTCCCTTGGGTCTATCAGGGCGGCACAAGTTTGAGGTGGGGACAACTTTGGTGTGGGGTCCATCCTTCGATATAAGGATTCTTTGCAGTCAGGCCCAGCCCTGGGCCGGGGGCCCCTGGGCACATCCTTTTTCCATTTTCCCTGGGAAAGAAAACTCAGCAGTCCAGGTTCCTGATGTCAGTTTGTAGGGTTCCCTTGGGTCTATCAGGGCAGCACAACTTTGAGGTGGGGACAACTTCGGTGTGGGGTCCATCCTTCGATATAAGGATTTTTTGCAGTCAGGGCCAGGGGCCCCTGGGCGCATCCTTTTTCCATTTTCCCTGGGAAAGAAAACTCAGCAGTCCAGGTTCCTGATGTCAGTTTGTAGGGCTCCCTTGGGTCTATCAGTGCAGCACAAGTTTGAGGTGGGGACAACTTTGGTGTGGGGTCCATCCTTCGATATAAGGATTCTTTGCAGTGAGGTCCCAGCCCAGGGCCAGGGGCCCCCGGGCACATCCTTTGGCAGTTTTCCCTGGGAAAGAAAACTCAGCAGTCCAGGTTCCTGATGTCAGTTTGTAGGGCTCCCTTGGGTCTATCAGGGCAGCACAAGTTTGAGGTGGGGGCAACTTCGGTGTGGGGTCCATCCTTCGATATAAGGATTCTTTGCAGTGAGGTCCCAGCCCAGGGCCAGGGGCCCCTGGGCACGTCCTTTTTCCATTTTCCCTGGGAAAGAAAACTCAGCAGTCCAGGTTCCTGATGTCACTTTGTAGGGCTCCCTTGGGTCTATCAGGGCAGCACAAGTTTGAGGTGGGGACAACTTCGGTGTGGGGTCCATCCTTCGATATAAGGATTTTTTGCAGTCAGGGCCAGGGGCCCCTGGGCACATCCTTTTTCCATTTTCCCTGGGAAAGAAAACTCAGCAGTCCAGGTTCCTGATGTCAGTTTGTAGGGCTCCCTTGGGTCTCTCAGGGCAGCACAATTTTGAGGTGGGGACAACTTCGGTGTGGGGTCCATCCTTCGATATAAGGATTTTTTGCAGTCAGGCCCAGCCCAGGGCCGGGGCCCCCTGGGCACATCCTTTTTCCATTTTCCCTGGGAAAGAAAACTCAGCAGTCCAGGTTCCTGCAGTCAGTTTGTAGGGCTCCCTTGGGTCTATCAGGGCGGCACAAGTTTGAGGTGGGGACAACTTTGGTGTGGGGTCCATCCTTCGATATAAGGATTCTTTGCAGTCAGGCCCAGCCCTGGGCCGGGGGCCCCTGGGCACATCCTTTTTCCATTTTCCCTGGGAAAGAAAACTCAGCAGTCCAGGTTCCTGATGTCAGTTTGTAGGGTTCCCTTGGGTCTATCAGGGCAGCACAACTTTGAGGTGGGGACAACTTCGGTGTGGGGTCCATCCTTCGATATAAGGATTTTTTGCAGTCAGGGCCAGGGGCCCCTGGGCGCATCCTTTTTCCATTTTCCCTGGGAAAGAAAACTCAGCAGTCCAGGTTCCTGATGTCAGTTTGTAGGGCTCCCTTGGGTCTATCAGTGCAGCACAAGTTTGAGGTGGGGACAACTTTGGTGTGGGGTCCATCCTTCGATATAAGGATTCTTTGCAGTGAGGTCCCAGCCCAGGGCCAGGGGCCCCCGGGCACATCCTTTGGCAGTTTTCCCTGGGAAAGAAAACTCAGCAGTCCAGGTTCCTGATGTCAGTTTGTAGGGCTCCCTTGGGTCTATCAGGGCAGCACAAGTTTGAGGTGGGGGCAACTTCGGTGTGGGGTCCATCCTTCGATATAAGGATTCTTTGCAGTGAGGTCCCAGCCCAGGGCCAGGGGCCCCTGGGCACGTCCTTTTTCCATTTTCCCTGGGAAAGAAAACTCAGCAGTCCAGGTTCCTGATGTCACTTTGTAGGGCTCCCTTGGGTCTATCAGGGCAGCACAAGTTTGAGGTGGGGACAACTTCGGTGTGGGGTCCATCCTTCGATATAAGGATTTTTTGCAGTCAGGGCCAGGGGCCCCTGGGCACATCCTTTTTCCATTTTCCCTGGGAAAGAAAACTCAGCAGTCCAGGTTCCTGATGTCAGTTTGTAGGGCTCCCTTGGGTCTCTCAGGGCAGCACAATTTTGAGGTGGGGACAACTTCGGTGTGGGGTCCATCCTTCGATATAAGGATTTTTTGCAGTCAGGCCCAGCCCAGGGCCGGGGCCCCCTGGGCACATCCTTTCTCCATTTTCCCTGGGAAAGAAAACTCAGCAGTCCAGGTTCCTGATGTCAGTTTGTAGGGCTCCCTTGGGTCTATCAGGGCAGCACAAGTTTGAGGTGGGGACAACTTCGGTGTGGGGTCCATCCTTCGATATAAGGATTTTTTGCAGTCAGGGCCAGGGGCCCCTGGGCACATCCTTTTTCCATTTTCCCTGGGAAAGAAAACTCAGCAGTCCAGGTTCCTGATGTCAGTTTGTAGGGCTGCCTTGGGTCTATCAGGGCAGCACAAGTTTGAGGTGGGGACAACTTAGGTGTGGGGTCCATCCTTCGATATAAGGATTTTTTGCAGTCAGGGCCAGGGGCCCCTGGGCACAACCTTTTTCCATTTTCCCTGGGAAAGAAAACTCAGCAGTCCAGGTTCCTGATGTCAGTTTGTAGGGCTCCCTTGGGTCTATCAGGGCAGCACAAGTTTGAGGTGGGGACAACTTCGGTGTGGGGTCCATCCTTCGATATAAGGATTCTTTGCAGTCAGGCCCAGCCCAGGGCCGTGGGCCCCTGGGCACATCCTTTTTCCATTTTCCCTGGGAAAGAAAACTCAGCAGTCCAGGTTCCTGATGTCAGTTTGTAGGGCTCCCTTGGGTCTATCAGGGCAGCACAAGTTTGAGGTGGGGACAACTTCGGTGTGGGGTCCATCCTTCGATATAAGGATTCTTTGCAGTGAGGTCCCAGCCCAGGGCCAGGGGCCCCTGGGCACATCCTTTTTCCATTTTCCCTGGGAAAGAAAACTCAGCAGTCCAGGTTCCTGATGTCACTTTGTAGGGCTCCCTTGGGTCTATCAGGGCAGCACAAGTTTGAGGTGGGGACAACTTCGGTGTGGGGTCCATCCTTCGATATAAGGATTTTTTGCAGTCAGGGCCAGGGGCCCCTGGGCACATCCTTTTTCCATTTTCCCTGGGAAAGAAAACTCAGCAGTCCAGGTTCCTGCAGTCAGTTTGTAGGGCTCCCTTGGGTCTATCAGGGCGGCACAAGTTTGAGGTGGGGACAACTTTGGTGTGGGGTCCATCCTTCGATATAAGGATTCTTTGCAGTCAGGCCCAGTCCTGGGCCGGGGGCCCCTGGGCACATCCTTTTTCCATTTTCCCTGGGAAAGAAAACTCAGCAGTCCAGGTTCCTGATGTCAGTTTGTAGGGCTCCCTTGGGTGTATCAGGGCAGCACAAGTTTGAGGTGGGGACAACTTCGGTGTGGGGTCCATCCTTCGATATATGGATTCTTTGCAGTGAGGTCACAGCCCAGGGCCAGGGGCCCCCGGGCACAACCTTTGGCAGTTTTCCCTGGGAAAGAAAACTCAGCAGTCCAGGTTCCTGATGTCAGTTTGTAGGGCTCCCTTGGGTCTATCAGGGCAGCACAATTTTGAGATGGGGACAACTTTGGTGTGGGGTCCATCCTTCGATATAAGGATTCTTTGCAGTCAGGGCCAGGGGCCCCTGGGCACATCCTTTTTCCATTTTCCCTGGGAAAGAAAACTCAGCAGTCCAGGTTCCTGATGTCAGTTTGTAGGGCTGCCTTGGGTCTATCAGGGCAGCACAAGTTTGAGGTGGGGACAACTTTGGTGTGGGGTCCATCCTTCGATATAAGGATTTTTTGCAGTCAGGACCAGGGGCCCCTCGGCACATCCTTTTTCCATTTTCCCTGGGAAAGAAAACTCAGCAGTCCAGGTTCCTGATGTCAGTTTGTAGGGCTCCCTTGGGTCTATCAGGGCAGCACAAGTTTGAGGTGGGGACAACTTCGGTGTGGGGTCCATCCTTCGATATAAGGATTCTTTGCAGTCAGGGCCAGGGGCCCCTGGGCACATCCTTTGGCAGTTTTCCCTGGGAAAGAAAACTCAGCAGTCCAGGTTCCTGATGTCAGTTTGTAGGGCTCCCTTGGGTCTATCAGTGCAGCACAAGTTTGAGGTGGGGACAACTTCGGTGTGGGGTCCATCCTTCGATATAAGGATTTTTTGCAGTCAGGGCCAGGGGCCTCTGGGCACAACCTTTTTCCATTTTCCCTGGGAAAGAAAACTCAGCAGTCCAGGTTCCTGATGTCAGTTTGTAGGGCTCCCTTGGGTCTATCAGGGCAGCACAAGTTTGAGGTGGGGACAACTTTGGTGTGGGGTCCATCCTTCGATATAACGATTCTTTGTAGTGAGGTCCCAGCCCAGGGCCAGGGGCCCCTGGGCACATCCTTTTTCCATTTTCCCTGGGAAAGAAAACTCAGCAGTCCAGGTTCCTGATGTCAGTTTGTAGGGCTCCCTTGGGTCTCTCAGGGCAGCACAAGTTTGAGGTGGGGACAACTTCGGTGTGGGGTCCATCCTTCGATATAAGGATATTTTACAGTCAGGGCCAGAGGCCCCTGGGCACATCCTTTTTCCATTTTCCCTGGGCAAGAAAACTCAGCAGTCCAGGTTCCTGATGTCAGTTTGTAGGGCTCCCTTGGGTCTATCAGGGCAGCACAAGTTTGAGGTGGGGACATCTTCGGTGTGGGGTCCATCCTTTGATATAAGGATTTTTTGCAGTCAGGGCCCAGCCCAGTGCCAGAGGCCCTTGGGCACATCCTTTGGCCATTTTCCCTGGGAAAGAAAACTCAGCAGTCCAGGTTCCTGATGTCAGTTTGTAGGGCTCCCTTGGGTCTCTCAGGGCAGCACAATTTTGAGGTGGGGACAACTTCGGTGTGGGGTGCATCCTTCGATATAAGGATTCTTTGCAGTCAGGCCCAGCCCTGGGCCGGGGGCCCCTGGGCACATCCTTTTTCCATTTTCCCTGGGAAAGAAAACTCAGCAGTCCAGGTTCCTGATGTCAGTTGGTAGGGCTCCCTTGGGTTTATCAGGGCAGCACAAGTTTGAGGTGGGGACAACTTTGGTGTGGGGTCCATCCTTCGATATAAGGATTTTTTGCAGTCAGGGCCAGGGGCCCCTGGGCACATCCTTTTTCCATTTTCCCTGGGAAAGAAAACTCAGCAGTCCAGGTTCCTGATGTCAGTTTGTAGGGCTCCCTTGGGTCTATCAGGGCAGCACAATTTTGAGGTGGGGACAACTTCGGTGTAGGGTCCATCCTTCGATATAAGGATTCTTTGCAGTCAGGCCCAGCCCAGGGCTGGGGGCCCCTGGGCACATCCTTTTTCCATTTTCCCTGGGAAAGAAAACTCAGCAGTCCAGGTTCCTGATGTCAGTTTGTAGGGCTCCCTTGGGTCTATCAGGGCAGCACAAGTTTGAGGTGGGGACAACTTCGGTGTGGGGTCCATCCTTCGATATAAGGATTTTTTGCAGTCAGGGCCAGGGGCCCCTGGGCACATCCTTTTTCCATTTTCCCTGGGAAAGAAAACTCAGCAGTCCAGGTTCCTGATGTCAGTTTGTAGGGCTCCCTTGGGTCTATCAGGGCAGCACAAGTTTGAGGTGGGGACAACTTCGGTGTGGGGTCCATCCTTCGATATAAGGATTCTTTGCAGTCAGGCCCAGCCCAGGGCCGGGGGCCCCTGGGCACATCCTTTTTCCATTTTCCCTGGGAAAGAAAACTCAGCAGTCCAGGTTCCTGATGTCAGTTTGTAGGGCTCCCTTGGGTCTATCAGGGCAGCACAAGTTTGAGGTGGGGACAACTTTGGTGTGGGGTCCATCCTTCGATATAAGGATTCTTTGCAGTCAGGCCCAGCCCAGGGCCAGGGGCCCCTGGGCACATCCTTTTTCCATTTTCCCTGGGAAAGAAAACTCAGCAGTCCAGGTTCCTGATGTCAGTTTGTAGGGCTCCCTTGGGTCTATCAGGGCAGCACAAGTTTGAGGTGGGGACAACTTCGGTGTGGGGTCCATCCTTCGATATAAGGGTTCTTTGCAGTGAGGTCCCAGCCCAGGGCCAGGGGCCCCTGGGCACATCCTTTTTCCATTTTCCCTGGGAAAGAAAACTCAGCAGTCCAGGTTCCTGATGTCAGTTTGTAGGGCTCCCTTGGGTCTATCAGGGCAGCACAAGTTTGAGGTGGGGACAACTTTGGTGTGGGGTCCATCCTTCGATATAAGGATTTTTTGCAGTCAGGGCCAGGGGCCCCTGGGCACATCCTTTTTCCATTTTCCCTGGGAAAGAAAACTCAGCAGTCCAGGTTCCTGATGTCAGTTTGTAGGGCTCCCTTGGGTCTATCAGGGCAGCACAATTTTGAGGTGGGGACAACTTCGGTGTAGGGTCCATCCTTCGATATAAGGATTCTTTGCAGTCAGGCCCAGCCCAGGGCTGGGGGCCCCTGGGCACATCCTTTTTCCATTTTCCCTGGGAAAGAAAACTCAGCAGTCCAGGTTCCTGATGTCACTTTGTAGGGCTCCCTTGGGTCTATCAGGGCGGCACAAGTTTGAGGTGGGGACAACTTTGGTGTGGGGTCCATCCTTCGATATAAGGATTCTTTGCAGTCAGGCCCAGCCCAGGGCCGGGGGCCCCCGGGCACACCCTTTTTCCATTTTCCCTGGGAAAGAAAACTCAGCAGTCCAGGTTCCTGATGTCAGTTTGTAGGGCTCCCTTGGGTGTATCAGGGCAGCACAAGTTTGAGGTGGGGACAACTTTGGTGTGGGGTCCATCCTTCGATATAAGGATTTTTTGCAGTCAGGGCCAGGGGCCCCTCGGCACATCCTTTTTCCATTTTCCCTGGGAAAGAAAACTCAGCAGTCCAGGTTCCTGATGTCAGTTTGTAGGGCTCCCTTGGGTCTATCAGGGCAGCACAATTTTGAGGTGGGGACAACTTCCGTGTGGGGTCCATCCTTCGATATAAGGATTCTTTGCAGTCAGGGCCAGGGGCCCCTGGGCACATCCTTTGGCAGTTTTCCCTGGGAAAGAAAACTCAGCAGTCCAGGTTCCTGATGTCAGTTTGTAGGGCTCCCTTGGGTCTATCAGTGCAGCACAAGTTTGAGGTGGGGACAACTTCGGTGTGGGGTCCATCCTTCGATATAAGGATTTTTTGCAGTCAGGGCTAGGGGCCTCTGGGCACAACCTTTTTCCATTTTCCCTGGGAAAGAAAACTCAGCAGTCCAGGTTCCTGATGTCAGTTTGTAGGGCTCCCTTGGGTCTATCAGGGCAGCACAAGTTTGAGGTGGGGACAACTTCGGTGTGGGGTCCATCCTTCGATATAACGATTCTTTGTAGTGAGGTCCCAGCCCAGGGCCAGGGGCCCCAGGGCACATCCTTTTTCCATTTTCCCTGGGAAAGAAAACTCAGCAGTCCAGGTTCCTGATGTCAGTTTGTAGGGCTCCCTTGGGTCTCTCAGGGCAGCACAAGTTTGAGGTGGGGACAACTTCGGTGTGGGGTCCATCCTTCGATATAAGGATATTTTACAGTCAGGGCCAGAGGCCCCTGGGCACATCCTTTTTCCATTTTCCCTGGGAAAGAAAACTCAGCAGTCCAGGTTCCTGATGTCAGTTTGTAGGGCTCCCTTGGGTCTATCAGGGCAGCACAAGTTTGAGGTGGGGACAACTTCGGTGTGGGGTCCATCCTTTGATATAAGGATTTTTTGCAGTCAGGGCCCAGCCCAGTGCCAGAGGCCCCTGGGCACATCCTTTGGCCATTTTCCCTGGGAAAGAAAACTCAGCAGTCCAGGTTCCTGATGTCAGTTTGTAGGGCTCCCTTGGGTCTCTCAGGGCAGCACAATTTTGAGGTGGGGACAACTTCGGTGTGGGGTGCATCCTTCGATATAAGGATTCTTTGCAGTCAGGCCCAGCCCTGGGCCGGGGGCCCCTGGGCACATCCTTTTTCCATTTTCCCTGGGAAAGAAAACTCAGCAGTCCAGGTTCCTGATGTCAGTTGGTAGGGCTCCCTTGGGTGTATCAGGGCAGCACAAGTTTGAGGTGGGGACAACTTTGGTGTGGGGTCCATCCTTCGATATAAGGATTTTTTGCAGTCAGGGCCAGGGGCCCCTGGGCACATCCTTTTTCCATTTTCCCTGGGAAAGAAAACTCAGCAGTCCAGGTTCCTGATGTCAGTTTGTAGGGCTCCCTTGGGTCTATCAGGGCAGCACAATTTTGAGGTGGGGACAACTTCGGTGTAGGGTCCATCCTTCGATATAAGGATTCTTTGCAGTCAGGCCCAGCCCAGGGCTGGGGGCCCCTGGGCACATCCTTTTTCCATTTTCCCTGGGAAAGAAAACTCAGCAGTCCAGGTTCCTGATGTCAGTTTGTAGGGCTCCCTTGGGTCTATCAGGGCAGCACAAGTTTGAGGTGGGGACAACTTCGGTGTGGGGTCCATCCTTCGATATAAGGATTTTTTGCAGTCAGGGCCAGGGGCCCCTGGGCACATCCTTTTTCCATTTTCCCTGGGAAAGAAAACTCAGCAGTCCAGGTTCCTGATGTCAGTTTGTAGGGCTCCCTTGGGTCTATCAGGGCAGCACAAGTTTGAGGTGGGGACAACTTCGGTGTGGGGTCCATCCTTCGATATAAGGATTCTTTGCAGTCAGGCCCAGCCCAGGGCCGGGGGCCCCTGGGCACATCCTTTTTCCATTTTCCCTGGGAAAGAAAACTCAGCAGTCCAGGTTCCTGATGTCAGTTTACAGGGCTCCCTTGGGTCTATCAGGGCAGCACAAGTTTGAGGTGGGGACAACTTTGGTGTGGGCTCCATCCTTCGATATAAGGATTTTTTGCGGTCAGGGCCAGGGGCCCCTGGGCACAACCTTTTTCCATTTTCCCTGGGAAAGAAAACTCAGCAGTCCAGGTTCCTGATGTCAGTTTGTAGGGCTCCCTTGGGTCTATCAGGGCAGCACAAGTTTGAGGTGGGGACAACTTCGGTGTGGGGTCCATCCTTCGATATAAGGATTCTTTGCAGTGAGGTCCCAGCCCAGGGCCAGGGGCCCCTGGGCACATCCTTTTTCCATTTTCCCTGGGAAAGAAAACTCAGCAGTCCAGGTTCCTGATGTCACTTTGTAGGGCTCCCTTGGGTCTCTCAGGGCAGCACAAGTTTGAGGTGGGGACAACTTCGGTGTGGGGTCCATTCTTCGATATAAGGATTCTTTGCAGTCAGGGCCAGGGGCCCCTGGGCACATCCTTTTTCCATTTTCCCTGGGAAAGAAAACTCAGCAGTCCAGGTTCCTGATGTCAGTTTGTAGGGCTCCCTTAGGTCTATCAGGGCAGCACAAGTTTGAGGTGGGGAGAACTTCGGTGTGGGGTCCATCCTTCGATATAAGGATTCTTTGCAGTGAGGTCCCAGCCCAGGGCCAGGGGCCCCTGGGCACATCCTTTTTCCATTTTCCCTGGGAAAGAAAACTCAGCAGTCCAGGTTCCTGATGTCACTTTGTAGGGCTCCCTTGGGTCTATCAGGGCAGCACAAGTTTGAGGTGGGGACAACTTCGGTGTGGGGTCCATCCTTCGATATAAGGGTTCTTTGCAGTGAGGTCCCAGCCCAGGGCCAGGGGCCCCTGGGCACATCCTTTTTCCATTTTCCCTGGGAAAGAAAACTCAGCAGTCCAGGTTCCTGATGTCAGTTTGTAGGGCTCCCTTGGGTCTATCAGGGCAGCACAAGTTTGAGGTGGGGACAACTTTGGTGTGGGGTCCATCCTTCGATATAAGGATTCTTTGCAGTCAGGGCCAGGGGCCCCTGGGCACATCCTTTTTCCATTTTCCCTGGGAAAGAAAACTCAGCAGTCCAGGTTCCTGATGTCAGTTTGTAGGGCTCCCTTGGGTCTATCAGGGCAGCACAAGTTTGAGGTGGGGACAACTTCGGTGTGGGGTCCATCCTTCGATATAAGGATTCTTTGCAGTGAGGTCCCAGCCCAGGCCCAGGGGCCCCTGGGCACATCCTTTTTCCATTTTCCCTGGGAAAGAAAACTCAGCAGTCCAGGTTCCTGATGTCAGTTTGTAGGGCTCCCTTGGGTGTATCAGGGCAGCACAAGTTTGAGGTGGGGACAACTTCGGTGTGGGGTCCATCCTTCGATATAAGGATTTTTTGCAGTCAGGGCCAGGGGCCCCTTGGGCACATCCTTTTTCCATTTTCCCTGGGAAAGAAAACTCAGCAGTCCAGGTTCCTGATGTCAGTTTGTAGGGCTCCCTTGGGTCTATCAGGGCAGCACAAGTTTGAGGTGGGGACAACTTCGGTGTGGGGTCCATCCTTCGATATAAGGATTTTTTGCAGTCAGGGCCCAGCCCAGTGCCAGAGGCCCCTGGGCACATCCTTTGGCCATTTTCCCTGGGAAAGAAAACTCAGCAGTCCAGGTTCCTGATGTCAGTTTGTAGGGCTCCCTTGGGTCTATCAGGGCAGCACAAGTTTGAGGTGGGGACAACTTCGGTGTGGGGTCCATCCTTCGATATAAGGATTCTTTGCAGTCAGGCCCAGCCCAGGGTCGGGGGCCCCTGGGCACATCCTTTTTCCATTTTCCCTGGGAAAGAAAACTCAGCAGTCCAGGTTCCTGATGTCAGTTTGTAGGGCTCCCTTGGGTCTATCAGGGCAGCACAAGTTTGAGGTGGGGACAACTTCGGTGTGGGGTCCATCCTTCGATATAAGGATTTTTTGCAGTCAGGGCCAGGGGCCCCTGGGCACATCCTTTTTCCATTTTCCCTGGGAAAGAAAACTCAGCAGTCCAGGTTCCTGATGTCAGTTTGTAGGGCTCCCTTGGGTCTATCAGGGCAGCACAAGTTTGAGGTGGGGACAACTTCGGTGTGGGGTCCATCCTTCGATATAAGGATTTTTTGCAGTCAGGCCCAGCCCAGGGCCGGGGGCCCCTGGGCACATCCTTTTTCCATTTTCCCTGGGAAAGAAAACTCAGCAGTCCAGGTTCCTGATGTCAGTTTGTAGGGTTCCCTTGGGTCTATCAGGGCAGCACTAGTTTGAGGTGGGGACAACTTCGGTGTGGGGTCCATCCTTCGATATAAGGATTTTTTGCAGTCAGGGCCAGGAGCCCCTGGGCACATCCTTTTTCCATTTTCCCTGGGAAAGAAAACTCAGCAGTCCAGGTTCCTGATGTCAGTTTGTAGGGCTCCCTTGGGTCTCTCAGGGGAGCACAATTTTGAGGTGGGGACAACTTCGGTGTGGGGTCCATCCTTCGATATAAGGATTTTTTGCAGTCAGGCCCAGCCCAGGGCCGGGGGCCCCTGGGCACATCCTTTTTCCATTTTCCCTGGGAAAGAAAACTCAGCAGTCCAGGTTCCTGATGTCAGTTTGTAGGGCTCCCTTGGGTCTATCAGGGCAGCACAATTTTGAGGTGGGGACAACTTCGGTGTAGGGTCCATCCTTCGATATAAGGATTCTTTGCAGTCAGGCCCAGCCCAGGGCTGGGGGCCCCTGGGCACATCCTTTTTCCATTTTCCCTGGGAAAGAAAACTCAGCAGTCCAGGTTCCTGATGTCACTTTGTAGGGCTCCCTTGGGTCTATCAGGGCAGCACAAGTTTGAGGTGGGGACAACTTCGGTGTGGGGTCCATCCTTCGATATAAGGATTTTTTGCAGTCAGGGCCAGGGGCCCCTGGGCACATCCTTTTTCCATTTTCCCTGGGAAAGAAAACTCAGCAGTCCAGGTTCCTGCAGTCAGTTTGTAGGGCTCCCTTGGGTCTATCAGTGCAGCACAAGTTTGAGGTGGGGACAACTTTGGTGTGGGGTCCATCCTTCGATATAAGGATTCTTTGCAGTGAGGTCCCAGCCCAGGGCCAGGGGCCCCCGGGCACATCCTTTGGCAGTTTTCCCTGGGAAAGAAAACTCAGCAGTCCAGGTTCCTGATGTCAGTTTACAGGGCTCCCTTGGGTCTATCAGGGCAGCACAAGTTTGAGGTGGGGACAACTTTGGTGTGGGGTCCATCCTTCGATATAAGGATTCTTTGCGGTCAGGGCCAGGGGCCCCTGGGCACAACCTTTTTCCATTTTCCCTGGGAAAGAAAACTCAGCAGTCCAGGTTCCTGATGTCAGTTTGTAGGGCTCCCTTGGGTCTATCAGGGCAGCACAAGTTTGAGGTGGGGACAACTTCGGTGTGGGGTCCATCCTTCGATATAAGGATTCTTTGCAGTGAGGTCCCAGCCCAGGGCCAGGGGCCCCTGGGCACGTCCTTTTTCCATTTTCCCTGGGAAAGAAAACTCAGCAGTCCAGGTTCCTGATGTCACTTTGTAGGGCTCCCTTGGGTCTCTCAGGGCAGCACAAGTTTGAGGTGGGGACAACTTCGGTGTGGGGTCCATTCTTCGATATAAGGATTCTTTGCAGTCAGGGCCAGGGGCCCCTGGGCACATCCTTTTTCCATTTTCCCTGGGAAAGAAAACTCAGCAGTCCAGGTTCCTGATGTCAGTTTGTAGGGCTCCCTTAGGTCTATCAGAGCAGCACAAGTTTGAGGTGGGGAGAACTTCGGTGTGGGGTCCATCCTTCGATATAAGGATTCTTTGCAGTGAGGTCCCAGCCCAGGGCCAGGGGCCCCTGGGCACATCCTTTTTCCATTTTCCCTGGGAAAGAAAACTCAGCAGTCCAGGTTCCTGATGTCAGTTTGTAGGGCTCCCTTGGGTCTATCAGGGCAGCACAAGTTTGAGGTGGGGACAACTTCGGTGTGGGCTCCATCCTTCGATATAAGGATTCTTTGCAGTCAGGGCCAGGGGCCCCTGGGCACATCCTTTTTCCATTTTCCCTGGGAAAGAAAACTCAGCAGTCCAGGTTCCTGATGTCAGTTTGTAGGGCTCCCTTGGGTCTATCAGGGCAGCACAAGTTTGAGGTGGGGACAACTTTGGTGTGGGGTCCATCCTTCGATATAAGGATTCTTTGCAGTCAGGGCCAGGGGCCCCTGGGCACATCCTTTTTCCATTTTCCCTGGGAAAGAAAACTCAGCAGTCCAGGTTCCTGCAGTCAGTTTGTAGGGCTCCCTTGGGTCTATCAGGGCGGCACAAGTTTGAGGTGGGGACAACTTCGGTGTGGGGTCCATCCTTCGATATAAGGATTCTTTGCAGTCAGGCCCAGCCCAGGGCCGGGGGCCCCTGGGCACATCCTTTTTCCATTTTCCCTGGGAAAGAAAACTCAGCAGTCCAGGTTCCTGATGTCAGTTTGTAGGGCTCCCTTGGGTCTATCAGTGCAGCACAAGTTTGAGGTGGGGACAACTTTGGTGTGGGGTCCATCCTTCGATATAAGGATTCTTTGCAGTGAGGTCCCAGCCCAGGGCCAGGGGCCCCCGGGCACATCCTTTGGCAGTTTTCCCTGGGAAAGAAAACTCAGCAGTCCAGGTTCCTGATGTCAGTTTACAGGGCTCCCTTGGGTCTATCAGGGCAGCACAAGTTTGAGGTGGGGACAACTTTGGTGTGGGGTCCATCCTTCAATATAAGGATTTTTTGCGGTCAGGGCCAGGGGCCCCTGGGCACAACCTTTTTCCATTTTCCCTGGGAAAGAAAACTCAGCAGTCCAGGTTCCTGATGTCAGTTTGTAGGGCTCCCTTGGGTCTATCAGGGCAGCACAAGTTTGAGGTGGGGACAACTTCGGTGTGGGGTCCATCCTTCGATATAAGGATTCTTTGCAGTGAGGTCCCAGCCAAGGGCCAGGGGCCCCTGGGCACGTCCTTTTTCCATTTTCCCTGGGAAAGAAAACTCAGCAGTCCAGGTTCCTGATGTCACTTTGTAGGGCTCCCTTGGGTCTATCAGGGAAGCACAAGTTTGAGGTGGGGACAACTTTGGTGTGGGGTCCATCCTTCGATATAAGGATATTTTGCAGTGAGGTCCCAGCCCAGGGCCAGGGGCCCCTGGGCACATCCTTTTTCCATTTTCCCTGGGAAAGAAAACTCAGCAGTCCAGGTTCCTGATGTCAGTTTGTAGGGCTCCCTTGGGTCTATCAGGGCAGCACAAGTTTGAGGTGGGGACAACTTCGGTGTGGGGTGCATCCTTCGATATAAGGATTCTTTGCAGTCAGGGCCAGGGGCCCCTGGGCACATCCTTTTTCCATTTTCCCTGGGAAAGAAAACTCAGCAGTCCAGGTTCCTGATGTCAGTTTGTAGGGCTCCCTTGGGTCTATCAGGGCAGCACAAGTTTGAGGTGGGGACAACTTCGGTGTGGGGTCCATCCTTCGATATAAGGATTCTTTGCAGTGAGGTCCCAGCCCAGGGCCAGGGGCCCCTGGGCACATCCTTTTGCCATTTTCCCTGGGAAAGAAAACTCAGCAGTCCAGGTTCCTGATGTCAGTTTATAGGGCTCCCTTGGGTCTATCAGGGCAGCACAAGTTTGAGGTGGGGACAACTTTGGTGTGGGGTCCATCCTTCGATATATGGATTCTTTGCAGTCAGGGCCAGGGGCCCCTGGGCACATCCTTTTTCCATTTTCCCTGGGAAAGAAAACTCAGCAGTCCAGGTTCCTGATGTCAGTTTGTAGGGTTCCCTTGGGTCTATCAGGGCAGCACAAGTTTGAGGTGGGGACAACTTAGGTGTGGGCTCCATCCTTCGATATAAGGATTTTTTGCAGTCAGGGCCAGGGGCCCCTGGGCCTATCCTTTTTCCATTTTCCCTGGGAAAGAAAACTCAGCAGTCCAGGTTCCTGATGTCAGTTTGTAGGGCTCCCTTGGGTCTATCAGGGCAGCACAAGTTTGAGGTGGGGACAACTTCGGTGTGGGCTCCATCCTTCGATATAAGGATTCTTTGCAGTGAGGTCCCAGCCCAGGGCCAGGGGCCCCCGGGCACATCCTTTGGCAGTTTTCCCTGGGAAAGAAAACTCAGCAGTCCAGGTTCCTGATGTCAGTTTGTAGGGCTCCCTTGGGTCTATCAGGGCAGCACAAGTTTGAGGTGGGGACAACTTCGGTGTGGGGTCCATCCTTCGATATAAGGATTCTTTGCAGTGAGGTCCCAGCCCAGGGCCAGGGGCCCCTGGGCACGTACTTTTTCCATTTTCCCTGGGAAAGAAAACTCAGCAGTCCAGGTTCCTGATGTCACTTTGTAGGGCTCCCTTGGGTCTATCAGGGCAGCACAAGTTTGAGGTGGGGACAACTTCGGTGTGGGGTCCATCCTTCGATATAAGGATTTTTTGCAGTCAGGGCCAGGGGCCCCTGGGCACATCCTTTTTCCATTTTCCCTGGGAAAGAAAACTCAGCAGTCCAGGTTCCTGATGTCAGTTTGTAGGGCTCCCTTGGGTCTCTCAGGGCAGCACAATTTTGAGGTGGGGACAACTTCGGTGTGGGGTCCATCCTTCGATATAAGGATTTTTTGCAGTCAGCCCCAGCCCAGGGCCGGGGGCCCCTGGGCACATCCTTTCTCCATTTTCCCTGGGAAAGAAAACTCAGCAGTCCAGGTTCCTGATGTCAGTTTGTAGGGCTCCCTTGGGTCTATCAGGGCAGCACAAGTTTGAGGTGGGGACAACTTCGGTGTGGGCTCCATCCTTCGATATAAGGATTCTTTGCAGTCAGGCCCAGCCTAGGGCCGGGGGCCCCTGGGCACATCCTTTTTCCATTTTCCCTGGGAAAGAAAACTCAGCAGTCCAGGTTCCTGATGTCAGTTTGTAGGGTTCCCTTGGGTCTATCAGGGCAGCACAAGTTTGAGGTGTGGACAACTTCGGTGTGGGGTCCATCCTTCGATATAAGGATTTTTTGCAGTCAGGGCCAGGGGCCCCTGGGCACATCCTTTTTCCATTTTCCCTGGGAAAGAAAACTCAGCAGTCCAGGTTCCTGATGTCAGTTTGTAGGGCTCCCTTGGGTCTATCAGTGCAGCACAAGTTTGAGGTGGGGACAACTTTGGTGTGGGGTCCATCCTTCGATATAAGGATATTTTGCAGTGAGGTCCCAGCCAAGGCCAGGGGCCCCCGGGCACATCCTTTGGCAGTTTTCCCTGGGAAAGAAAACTCAGCAGTCCAGGTCCCTGATGTCAGTTTGTAGGGCTCCCTTGGGTCTATCAGGGCAGCACAAGTTTGAGGTGGGGACAACTTTGGTGTGGGCTCCATCCTTCGATATAAGGATTTTTTGTAGTGAGGCCCCAGCCCAGGACCAGGGACCCCTGGGCACATCCTTTTTCCATTTTCCCTGGGAAAGAAAACTCAGCAGTCCAGGTTCCTGATGTCAGTTTTTAGGGTTCCCTTGGGTGTATCAGGGCAGCACAAGTTTGAGGTGGGGACAACTTCGGTGTGGGGTCCATCCTTCGATATAAGGATTTTTTGCAGTCAGGGCCAGGGGCCCCTGGGCCTATCCTTTTTCCATTTTCCCTGGGAAAGAAAACTCAGCAGTCCAGGTTCCTGATGTCAGTTTGTAGGGCTCCCTTGGGTCTATCAGGGCAGCACAAGTTTGAGGTGGGGACAACTTTGGTGTGGGCTCCATCTTTCGATATAAGGATTTTTTGCAGTCAGGGCCAGGGGCCCCTGGGCACATCCTTTTTCCATTTTCCCTGGGAAAGAAAACTCAGCAGTCCAGGTTCCTGATGTCAGTTTGTAGGGCTCCCTTGGGCCTATCAGGGCAGCACCATTTTGAGGTGGGGACAACTTTGGTGTGGGCTCCATCTTTCGATATAAGGATTTTTTGCAGTCAGGGCCAGGGGCCCCTGGGCACATCCTTTTTCCATTTTCCCTGGGAAAGAAAACTCAGCAGTCCAGGTTCCTGATGTCAGTTTTTAGGGCTCCCTTGGGTCTATCAGGGCAGCACAAGTTTGAGGTGGAGAACACTTTGGTGTGGGGTCCATCCTTCGATATAAGGATTTTTTGCAGTCAGGGCCAGGGGCCCCTGGGCACATCCTTTTTCCATTTTCCCTGGGAAAGAAAACTCAGCAGTCCAGGTTCCTGATGTCAGTTTGTAGGGCTCCCTTGGGTCTATCAGGGCAGCACAAGTTTGAGGTGGGGACAACTTTGGTGTGGGCTCCATCCTTCGATATAAGGATTTTTTGTAGTGAGGCCCCAGCCCAGGACCAGGGACCCCTGGGCATATCATTTTTCCATTTTCCCTGGGAAAGAAAACTCAGCAGTCCAGGTTCCTGATGTCAGTTTGTAGGGCTCCCTTGGGTCTATCAGGGCAGCACAAGTTTGAGGTGGAGAACACTTTGGTGTGGGGTCCATCCTTCGATATAAGGATTCTTTGCAGTCAGGGCCAGGGGCCCCTGGGCACATCCTTTTTCCATTTTCCCTGGGAAAGAAAACTCAGCAGTCCAGGTTCCTGATGTCAGTTTGTAGGGCTCCCTTGGGTCTATCAGGGCAGCACAAGTTTGAGGTGGGGACAACTTTGGTGTGGGCTCCATCCTTCGATATAAGGATTTTTTGCAGTCAGTGCTAGGGGCGCCTGGGCACATCCTTTTTCCATTTTCCCTGGGAAAGAAAACTCAGCAGTCCAGGTTCCTGATGTCAGTTTGTAGGGCTCCCTTGGGTGTATCAGGTCAGCACAATTTTGAGGTGGAGAACACTTTGGTGTGGGGTCCATCCTTCGATATAAGGATTCTTTGCAGTCAGGGCCACGGCCCCCTGGGCACATCCTTTTTCCATTTTCCCTGGGAAAGAAAACTCAGCAGTCCAGGTTCCTGATGTCAGTTTGTAGGGCTCCCTTGGGTCTATCAGGGCAGCACAAGTTTGAGGTGGGGACAACTTCGGTGTGGGCTCCATCCTTCGATATAAGGATTTTTTGCAGTCAGGGCCAGGGGCCCCTGGGCACAACCTTTTTCCATTTTCCCTGGGAAAGAAAACTCAGCAGTCCAGGTTCCTGATGTCACTTTGTAGGGCTCCCTTGGGTCTATCAGGGCAGCACAAGTTTGAGGTGGGGACAACTTTGGTGTGGGCTCCATCCTTCGATATAAGGATTTTTTGTAGTGAGGCCCCAGCCCAGGACCAGGGACCCCTGGGCATATCCTTTTTCCATTTTCCCTGGGAAAGAAAACTCAGCAGTCCAGGTTCCTGATGTCAGTTTGTAGGGTTCCCTTGGGTGTATCAGGGCAGCACAAGTTTGAGGTGGGGACAACTTCGGTGTGGGCTCCATCCTTCGATATAAGGATTTTTTGCAGTCAGGGCCAGGGGCCCCTGGGCACATCCTTTTTCCATTTTCCCTGGGAAAGAAAACTCAGCAGTCCAGGTTCCTGATGTCAGTTTGTAGGGTTCCCTTGGGTGTATCAGGGCAGCACAAGTTTGAGGTGGGGACAACTTCGGTGTGGGCTCCATCCTTCGATATAAGGATTCTTTGCAGTCTGGCCCCAGCCCATGGCTAGAGGCCCCTGGGCACATCCTTTTTCCATTTTCCCTGGGAAAGAAAACTCAGCAGTCCAGGTTCCTGATGTCAGTTTGTAGGGCTCCCTTGGGTCTATCAGGGCAGCACAAGTTTGAGGTGGGGACAACTTTGGTGTGGGCTCCATCCTTCGATATAAGGATTTTTTGTAGTGAGGCCCCAGCGCAGGACCAGGGACCCATGGGCATATCCTTTTTCCATTTTCCCTGGGAAAGAAAACTCAGCAGTCCAGGTTCCTGATGTCAGTTTGTAGGGTTCCCTTGGGTGTATCAGGGCAGCACAAGTTTGAGGTGGGGACAACTTCGGTGTGGGCTCCATCCTTCGATATAAGGATTTTTTGCAGTCAGGGCCAGGGGCCCCTGGGCCTATCCTTTTTCCATTTTCCCTGGGAAAGAAAACTCAGCAGTCCAGGTTCCTGATGTCAGTTTGTAGGGCTCCCTTGGGTCTATCAGGGCAGCACAAGTTTGAGGTGGGGACAACTTCGGTGTGGGCTCCATCCTTCGATATAAGGATTCTTTGCAGTCAGGGCGAGGGGCCCCTGGGCACATCCTTTTTCCATTTTCCCTGGGAAAGAAAACTCAGCAGTCCAGGTTCCTGATGTCAGTTTGTAGGGCTCCCTTGGGTCTATCAGGGCAGCACAAGTTTGAGGTGGGGACAACTTTGGTGTGGGCTCCATCCTTCGATATAAGGATTTTTTGTAGTGAGGCCCCAGCCCAGGACCAGGGACCCCTGGGCACATCCTTTTTCCATTTTCCCTGGGAAAGAAAACTCAGCAGTCCAGGTTCCTGATGTCAGTTTGTAGGGTTCCCTTGGGTGTATCAGGGCAGCACAAGTTTGAGGTGGGGACAACTTCGGTGTGGGGTCCATCCTTCGATATAAGGATTTTTTGCAGTCAGGGCCAGGGGCCCCTGGGCCTATTCTTTTTCCATTTTCCCTGGGAAAGAAAACTCAGCAGTCCAGGTTCCTGATGTCAGTTTGTAGGGCTCCCTTGGGTCTATCAGGGCAGCACAAGTTTGAGGTGGGGACAACTTTGGTGTGGGCTCCATCCTTCGATATAAGGATTTTTTGCAGTCAGGGCCAGGGGCCCCTGGGCACATCCTTTTTCCATTTTCCCTGGGAAAGAAAACTCAGCAGTCCAGGTTCCTGATGTCAGTTTGTAGGGCTCCCTTGGGCCTATCAGGGCAGCACCATTTTGAGGTGGGGACAACTTTGGTGTGGGCTCCATCTTTAGATATAAGGATTTTTTGCAGTCAGGGCCAGGGGCCCCTGGGCACATCCTTTTTCCATTTTCCCTGGGAAAGAAAACTCAGCAGTCCAGGTTCCTGATGTCAGTTTGTAGGGCTCCCTTGGGTCTATCAGGGTAGCACAAGTTTGAGGTGGAGAACACTTTGGTGTGGGGTCCATCCTTCGATATAAGGATTTTTTGCAGTCAGGGCCAGGGGCCCCTGGGCACATCCTTTTTCCATTTTCCCTGGGAAAGAAAACTCAGCAGTCCAGGTTCCTGATGTCAGTTTGTAGGGCTCCCTTGGGTCTATCAGGGCAGCACAAGTTTGAGGTGGGGACAACTTTGGTGTGGGCTCCATCCTTCGATATAAGGATTTTTTGTAGTGAGGCCCCAGCCCAGGACCAGGGACCCCTGGGCATATCCTTTTTCCATTTTCCCTGGGAAAGAAAACTCAGCAGTCCAGGTTCCTGATGTCAGTTTGTAGGGCTCCCTTGGGTCTATCAGGGCAGCACAAGTTTGAGGTGGGGACAACTTTGGTGTGGGCTCCATCCTTCGATATAAGGATTTTTTGCAGTCAGTGCTAGGGGCCCCTGGGCACATCCTTTTTCCATTTTCCCTGGGAAAGAAAACTCAGCAGTCCAGGTTCCTGATGTCAGTTTGTAGGGCTCCCTTGGGTGTATCAGGTCAGCACAATTTTGAGGTGGAGAACACTTTGGTGTGGGGTCCATCCTTCGATATAAGGATTCTTTGCGGTCAGGGCCAGGGGCCCCTGGGCACAACCTTTTTCCATTTTCCCTGGGAAAGAAAACTCAGCAGTCCAGGTTCCTGATGTCAGTTTGTAGGGCTCCCTTGGGTCTATCAGGGCAGCACAAGTTTGAGGTGGGGACAACTTCGGTGTGGGCTCCATCCTTCGATATAAGGATTCTTTGCAGTGAGGTCCCAGCCCAGGGCCAGGGGCCCCTGGGCACGTCCTTTTTCCATTTTCCCTGGGAAAGAAAACTCAGCAGTCCAGGTTCCTGATGTCACTTTGTAGGGCTCCCTTGGGTCTCTCAGGGCAGCACAAGTTTGAGGTGGGGACAACTTCGGTGTGGGGTCCATTCTTCGATATAAGGATTCTTTGCAGTCAGGGCCAGGGGCCCCTGGGCACATCCTTTTTCCATTTTCCCTGGGAAAGAAAACTCAGCAGTCCAGGTTCCTGATGTCAGTTTGTAGGGCTCCCTTAGGTCTATCAGAGCAGCACAAGTTTGAGGTGGGGAGAACTTCGGTGTGGGGTCCATCCTTCGATATAAGGATTCTTTGCAGTGAGGTCCCAGCCCAGGGCCAGGGGCCCCTGGGCACATCCTTTTTCCATTTTCCCTGGGAAAGAAAACTCAGCAGTCCAGGTTCCTGATGTCAGTTTGTAGGGCTCCCTTGGGTCTATCAGGGCAGCACAAGTTTGAGGTGGGGACAACTTCGGTGTGGGCTCCATCCTTCGATATAAGGATTCTTTGCAGTCAGGGCCAGGGGCCCCTGGGCACATCCTTTTTCCATTTTCCCTGGGAAAGAAAACTCAGCAGTCCAGGTTCCTGATGTCAGTTTGTAGGGCTCCCTTGGGTCTATCAGGGCAGCACAAGTTTGAGGTGGGGACAACTTTGGTGTGGGGTCCATCCTTCGATATAAGGATTCTTTGCAGTCAGGGCCAGGGGCCCCTGGGCACATCCTTTTTCCATTTTCCCTGGGAAACAAAACTCAGCAGTCCAGGTTCCTGCAGTCAGTTTGTAGGGCTCCCTTGGGTCTATCAGGGCGGCACAAGTTTGAGGTGGGGACAACTTCGGTGTGGGGTCCATCCTTCGATATAAGGATTCTTTGCAGTCAGGCCCAGCCCAGGGCCGGGGGCCCCTGGGCACATCCTTTTTCCATTTTCCCTGGGAAAGAAAACTCAGCAGTCCAGGTTCCTGATGTCAGTTTGTAGGGCTCCCTTGGGTCTATCAGTGCAGCACAAGTTTGAGGTGGGGACAACTTTGGTGTGGGGTCCATCCTTCGATATAAGGATTCTTTGCAGTGAGGTCCCAGCCCAGGGCCAGGGGCCCCCGGGCACATCCTTTGGCAGTTTTCCCTGGGAAAGAAAACTCAGCAGTCCAGGTTCCTGATGTCAGTTTGTAGGGCTCCCTTGGGTCTATCAGGGCAGCACAAGTTTGAGGTGGGGACAACTTTGGTGTGGGGTCCATCCTTCAATATAAGGATTTTTTGCGGTCAGGGCCAGGGGCCCCTGGGCACAACCTTTTTCCATTTTCCCTGGGAAAGAAAACTCAGCAGTCCAGGTTCCTGATGTCAGTTTGTAGGGCTCCCTTGGGTCTATCAGGGCAGCACAAGTTTGAGGTGGGGACAACTTCGGTGTGGGGTCCATCCTTCGATATAAGGATTCTTTGCAGTGAGGTCCCAGCCAAGGGCCAGGGGCCCCTGGGCACGTCCTTTTTCCATTTTCCCTGGGAAAGAAAACTCAGCAGTCCAGGTTCCTGATGTCACTTTGTAGGGCTCCCTTGGGTCTATCAGGGCAGCACAAGTTTGAGGTGGGGACAACTTTGGTGTGGGGTCCATCCTTCGATATAAGGATATTTTGCAGTGAGGTCCCAGCCCAGGGCCAGGGGCCCCTGGGCACATCCTTTTTCCATTTTCCCTGGGAAAGAAAACTCAGCAGTCCAGGTTCCTGATGTCAGTTTGTAGGGCTCCCTTGGGTCTATCAGGGCAGCACAAGTTTGAGGTGGGGACAACTTCGGTGTGGAGTGCATCCTTCGATATAAGGATTCTTTGCAGTCAGGGCCAGGGGCCCCTGGGCACATCCTTTTTCCATTTTCCCTGGGAAAGAAAACTCAGCAGTCCAGGTTCCTGATGTCAGTTTGTAGGGCTCCCTTGGGTCTATCAGGGCAGCACAAGTTTGAGGTGGGGACAACTTCGGTGTGGGGTCCATCCTTCGATATAAGGATTCTTTGCAGTGAGGTCCCAGCCCAGGGCCAGGGGCCCCTGGGCACATCCTTTTGCCATTTTCCCTGGGAAAGAAAACTCAGCAGTCCAGGTTCCTGATGTCAGTTTATAGGGCTCCCTTGGGTCTATCAGGGCAGCACAAGTTTGAGGTGGGGACAACTTTGGTGTGGGGTCCATCCTTCGATATATGGATTCTTTGCAGTCAGGGCCAGGGGCCCCTGGGCACATCCTTTTTCCATTTTCCCTGGGAAAGAAAACTCAGCAGTCCAGGTTCCTGATGTCAGTTTGTAGGGTTCCCTTGGGTCTATCAGGGCAGCACAAGTTTGAGGTGGGGACAACTTAGGTGTGGGCTCCATCCTTCGATATAAGGATTTTTTGCAGTCAGGGCCAGGGGCCCCTGGGCCTATCCTTTTTCCATTTTCCCTGGGAAAGAAAACTCAGCAGTCCAGGTTCCTGATGTCAGTTTGTAGGGCTCCCTTGGGTCTATCAGGGCAGCACAAGTTTGAGGTGGGGACAACTTCGGTGTGGGCTCCATCCTTCGATATAAGGATTCTTTGCAGTGAGGTCCCAGCCCAGGGCCAGGGGCCCCCGGGCACATCCTTTGGCAGTTTTCCCTGGGAAAGAAAACTCAGCAGTCCAGGTTCCTGATGTCAGTTTGTAGGGCTCCCTTGGGTCTATCAGGGCAGCACAAGTTTGAGGTGGGGACAACTTCGGTGTGGGGTCCATCCTTCGATATAAGGATTCTTTGCAGTGAGGTCCCAGCCCAGGGCCAGGGGCCCCTGGGCACGTACTTTTTCCATTTTCCCTGGGAAAGAAAACTCAGCAGTCCAGGTTCCTGATGTCACTTTGTAGGGCTCCCTTGGGTCTATCAGGGCAGCACAAGTTTGAGGTGGGGACAACTTCGGTGTGGGGTCCATCCTTCGATATAAGGATTTTTTGCAGTCAGGGCCAGGGGCCCCTGGGCACATCCTTTTTCCATTTTCCCTGGGAAAGAAAACTCAGCAGTCCAGGTTCCTGATGTCAGTTTGTAGGGCTCCCTTGGGTCTCTCAGGGCAGCACAATTTTGAGGTGGGGACAACTTCGGTGTGGGGTCCATCCTTCGATATAAGGATTTTTTGCAGTCAGGCCCAGCCCAGGGCCGTGGGCCCCTGGGCACATCCTTTCTCCATTTTCCCTGGGAAAGAAAACTCAGCAGTCCAGGTTCCTGATGTCAGTTTGTAGGGCTCCCTTGGGTCTATCAGGGCAGCACAAGTTTGAGGTGGGGACAACTTCGGTGTGGGCTCCATCCTTCGATATAAGGATTCTTTGCAGTCAGGCCCAGCCTAGGGCCGGGGGCCCCTGGGCACATCCTTTTTCCATTTTCCCTGGGAAAGAAAACTCAGCAGTCCAGGTTCCTGATGTCAGTTTGTAGGGTTCCCTTGGGTCTATCAGGGCAGCACAAGTTTGAGGTGTGGACAACTTCGGTGTGGGGTCCATCCTTCGATATAAGGATTTTTTGCAGTCAGGGCCAGGGGCCCCTGGGCACATCCTTTTTCCATTTTCCCTGGGAAAGAAAACTCAGCAGTCCAGGTTCCTGATGTCAGTTTGTAGGGCTCCCTTGGGTCTATCAGTGCAGCACAAGTTTGAGGTGGGGACAACTTTGGTGTGGGGTCCATCCTTCGATATAAGGATATTTTGCAGTGAGGTCCCAGCCAAGGCCAGGGGCCCCCGGGCACATCCTTTGGCAGTTTTCCCTGGGAAAGAAAACTCAGCAGTCCAGGTCCCTGATGTCAGTTTGTAGGGCTCCCTTGGGTCTATCAGGGCAGCACAAGTTTGAGGTGGAGAACACTTTGGTGTGGGGTCCATCCTTCGATATAAGGATTCTTTGCAGTCAGGGCCAGGGGCCCCTGGGCACATCCTTTTTCCATTTTCCCTGGGAAAGAAAACTCAGCAGTCCAGGTTCCTGATGTCAGTTTGTAGGGCTCCCTTGGGTCTATCAGGGCAGCACAAGTTTGAGGTGGGGACAACTTTGGTGTGGGCTCCATCCTTCGATATAAGGATTTTTTGCAGTCAGTGCTAGGGGCGCCTGGGCACATCCTTTTTCCATTTTCCCTGGGAAAGAAAACTCAGCAGTCCAGGTTCCTGATGTCAGTTTGTAGGGCTCCCTTGGGTGTATCAGGTCAGCACAATTTTGAGGTGGAGAACACTTTGGTGTGGGGTCCATCCTTCGATATAAGGATTCTTTGCAGTCAGGGCCACGGCCCCCTGGGCACATCCTTTTTCCATTTTCCCTGGGAAAGAAAACTCAGCAGTCCAGGTTCCTGATGTCAGTTTGTAGGGCTCCCTTGGGTCTATCAGGGCAGCACAAGTTTGAGGTGGGGACAACTTCGGTGTGGGCTCCATCCTTCGATATAAGGATTTTTTGCAGTCAGGGCCAGGGGCCCCTGGGCACAACCTTTTTCCATTTTCCCTGGGAAAGAAAACTCAGCAGTCCAGGTTCCTGATGTCACTTTGTAGGGCTCCCTTGGGTCTATCAGGGCAGCACAAGTTTGAGGTGGGGACAACTTTGGTGTGGGCTCCATCCTTCGATATAAGGATTTTTTGTAGTGAGGCCCCAGCCCAGGACCAGGGACCCCTGGGCATATCCTTTTTCCATTTTCCCTGGGAAAGAAAACTCAGCAGTCCAGGTTCCTGATGTCAGTTTGTAGGGTTCCCTTGGGTGTATCAGGGCAGCACAAGTTTGAGGTGGGGACAACTTCGGTGTGGGCTCCATCCTTCGATATAAGGATTTTTTGCAGTCAGGGCCAGGGGCCCCTGGGCACATCCTTTTTCCATTTTCCCTGGGAAAGAAAACTCAGCAGTCCAGGTTCCTGATGTCAGTTTGTAGGGTTCCCTTGGGTGTATCAGGGCAGCACAAGTTTGAGGTGGGGACAACTTCGGTGTGGGCTCCATCCTTCGATATAAGGATTCTTTGCAGTCTGGCCCCAGCCCATGGCTAGAGGCCCCTGGGCACATCCTTTTTCCATTTTCCCTGGGAAAGAAAACTCAGCAGTCCAGGTTCCTGATGTCAGTTTGTAGGGCTCCCTTGGGTCTATCAGGGCAGCACAAGTTTGAGGTGGGGACAACTTTGGTGTGGGCTCCATCCTTCGATATAAGGATTTTTTGTAGTGAGGCCCCAGCGCAGGACCAGGGACCCATGGGCATATCCTTTTTCCATTTTCCCTGGGAAAGAAAACTCAGCAGTCCAGGTTCCTGATGTCAGTTTGTAGGGTTCCCTTGGGTGTATCAGGGCAGCACAAGTTTGAGGTGGGGACAACTTCGGTGTGGGCTCCATCCTTCGATATAAGGATTTTTTGCAGTCAGGGCCAGGGGCCCCTGGGCCTATCCTTTTTCCATTTTCCCTGGGAAAGAAAACTCAGCAGTCCAGGTTCCTGATGTCAGTTTGTAGGGCTCCCTTGGGTCTATCAGGGCAGCACAAGTTTGAGGTGGGGACAACTTCGGTGTGGGCTCCATCCTTCGATATAAGGATTCTTTGCAGTCAGGGCGAGGGGCCCCTGGGCACATCCTTTTTCCATTTTCCCTGGGAAAGAAAACTCAGCAGTCCAGGTTCCTGATGTCAGTTTGTAGGGCTCCCTTGGGTCTATCAGGGCAGCACAAGTTTGAGGTGGGGACAACTTTGGTGTGGGCTCCATCCTTCGATATAAGGATTTTTTGTAGTGAGGCCCCAGCCCAGGACCAGGGACCCCTGGGCACATCCTTTTTCCATTTTCCCTGGGAAAGAAAACTCAGCAGTCCAGGTTCCTGATGTCAGTTTGTAGGGTTCCCTTGGGTGTATCAGGGCAGCACAAGTTTGAGGTGGGGACAACTTCGGTGTGGGGTCCATCCTTCGATATAAGGATTTTTTGCAGTCAGGGCCAGGGGCCCCTGGGCCTATCCTTTTTCCATTTTCCCTGGGAAAGAAAACTCAGCAGTCCAGGTTCCTGATGTCAGTTTGTAGGGCTCCCTTGGGTCTATCAGGGCAGCACAAGTTTGAGGTGGGGACAACTTTGGTGTGGGCTCCATCTTTCGATATAAGGATTTTTTGCAGTCAGGGCCAGGGGCCCCTGGGCACATCCTTTTTCCATTTTCCCTGGGAAAGAAAACTCAGCAGTCCAGGTTCCTGATGTCAGTTTGTAGGGCTCCCTTGGGCCTATCAGGGCAGCACAATTTTGAGGTGGGGACAACTTTGGTGTGGGCTCCATCTTTCGATATAAGGATTTTTTGCAGTCAGGGCCAGGGGCCCCTGGGCACATCCTTTTTCCATTTTCCCTGGGAAAGAAAACTCAGCAGTCCAGGTTCCTGATGTCAGTTTGTAGGGCTCCCTTGGGTCTATCAGGGTAGCACAAGTTTGAGGTGGAGAACACTTTGGTGTGGGGTCCATCCTTCGATATAAGGATTTTTTGCAGTCAGGGCGAGGGGCCCCTGGGCACATCCTTTTTCCATTTTCCCTGGGAAAGAAAACTCAGCAGTCCAGGTTCCTGATGTCAGTTTGTAGGGCTCCCTTGGGTCTATCAGGGCAGCACAAGTTTGAGGTGGGGACAACTTTGGTGTGGGCTCCATCCTTCGATATAAGGATTTTTTGTAGTGAGGCCCCAGCCCAGGACCAGGGACCCCTGGGCATATCCTTTTTCCATTTTCCCTGGGAAAGAAAACTCAGCAGTCCAGGTTCCTGATGTCAGTTTGTAGGGCTCCCTTGGGTCTATCAGGGCAGCACAAGTTTGAGGTGGGGACAACTTTGGTGTGGGCTCCATCCTTCGATATAAGGATTTTTTGCAGTCAGTGCTAGGGGCCCCTGGGCACATCCTTTTTCCATTTTCCCTGGGAAAGAAAACTCAGCAGTCCAGGTTCCTGATGTCAGTTTGTAGGGCTCCCTTGGGTGTATCAGGTCAGCACAATTTTGAGGTGGAGAACACTTTGGTGTGGGGTCCATCCTTCGATATAAGGATTCTTTGCAGTCAGGGCCACGGCCCCCTGGGCACATCCTTTTTCCATTTTCCCTGGGAAAGAAAACTCAGCAGTCCAGGTTCCTGATGTCAGTTTGTAGGGCTCCCTTGGGTCTATCAGGGCAGCACAAGTTTGAGGTGGGGACAACTTTGGTGTGGGCTCCATCCTTCGATATAAGGATTTTTTGTAGTGAGGCCCCAGCCCAGGACCAGGGACCCCTGGGCATATCCTTTTTCCATTTTCCCTGGGAAAGAAAACTCAGCAGTCCAGGTTCCTGATGTCAGTTTGTAGGGTTCCCTTGGGTGTATCAGGGCAGCAGAAGTTTGAGGTGGGGACAATTTCGGTGTGGGCTCCATCCTTCGATATAAGGATTCTTTGCAGTCTGGCCCCAGCCCATGGCTAGAGGCCCCTGGGCACATCCTTTTTCCATTTTCCCTGGGAAAGAAAACTCAGCAGTCCAGGTTCCTGATGTCAGTTTGTAGGGCTCCCTTGGGTCTATCAGGGCAGCACAAGTTTGAGGTGGGGACAACTTCGGTGTGGGCTCCATCCTTCGATATAAGGATTTTTTGTAGTGAGGCCCCAGCCCAGGACCAGGGACCCCTGGGCATATCCTTTTTCCATTTTCCCTGGGAAAGAAAACTCAGCAGTCCAGGTTCCTGATGTCAGTTTGTAGGGTTCCCTTGGGTGTATCAGGGCAGCCCAAGTTTGAGGTGGGGACAACTTCGGTGTGGGCTCCATCCTTCGATATAAGGATTTTTTGCAGTCAGGGCCAGGGGCCCCTGGGCCTATCCTTTTTCCATTTTCCCTGGGAAAGAAAACTCAGCAGTCCAGGTTCCTGATGTCAGTTTGTAGGGCTCCCTTGGGTCTATCAGGGCAGCACAAGTTTGAGGTGGGGACAACTTCGGTGTGGGGTCCATCCTTCGATATAAGGATTTTTTGCAGTCAGGGCCAGGGGCCCCTGGGCACATCCTTTTTCCATTTTCCCTGGGAAAGAAAACTCAGCAGTCCAGGTTCCTGATGTCAGTTTGTAGGGCTCCCTTGGGTCTATCAGGGCAGCACAAGTTTGTGGTGGAGAACACTTTGGTGTGGGGTCCATCCTTCGATATAAGGATTCTTTGCAGTCAGGGCCAGGGGCCCCTGGGCACATCCTTTTTCCATTTTCCCTGGGAAAGAAAACTCAGCAGTCCAGGTTCCTGATGTCAGTTTGTAGGGCTCCCTTGGGTCTATCAGGGCAGCACAAGTTTGAGGTGGGGACAACTTTGGTGTGGGCTCCATCCTTCGATATAAGGATTTTTTGTAGTGAGGCCCCAGCCCAGGACCAGGGACCCCTGGGCACATCCTTTTTCCATTTTCCCTGGGAAAGAAAACTCAGCAGTCCAGGTTCCTGATGTCAGTTTGTAGGGTTCCCTTGGGTGTATCAGGGCAGCACAAGTTTGAGGTGGGGACAACTTCGGTGTGGGGTCCATCCTTCGATATAAGGATTTTTTGCAGTCAGGGCCAGGGGCCCCTGGGCACATCCTTTTTCCATTTTCCCTGGGAAAGAAAACTCAGCAGTCCAGGTTCCTGATGTCAGTTTGTAGGGCTCCCTTGGGTCTATCAGGGCAGCACAAGTTTGAGGTGGGGACAACTTTGGTGTGGGGTCCATCCTTCGATATAAGGATTTTTTGTAGTGAGGCCCCAGCCCAGGACCAGGGACCCCTGGGCACATCCTTTTTCCATTTTCCCTGGGAAAGAAAACTCAGCAGTCCAGGTTCCTGATGTCAGTTTGTAGGGTTCCCTTGGGTCTATCAGGGCAGCACAAGTTTGAGGTGGGGACAACTTCGGTGTGGGCTCCATCCTTCGATATAAGGATTTTTTGCAGTCAGGGCCAGGGGCCCCTGGGCCTATCCTTTTTCCATTTTCCGTGGGAAAGAAAACTCAGCAGTCCAGGTTCCTGATGTCAGTTTGTAGGGTTCCCTTGGGTGTATCAGGGCAGCACCAGTTTGAGGTGGGGACAACTTCGGCGTGGGCTCCATCCTTCGATATAAGGATTCTTTGCAGTGTGGCCCCAGCCCATAGCTAGAGGCCCCTGGGCACATCCTTTTTCCATTTTCCCTGGGAAAGAAAACTCAGCAGTCCAGGTTCCTGATGTCAGTTTGTAGGGCTCCCTTGGGTCTATCAGGGCAGCACAAGTTTGAGGTGGAGAACACTTTGGTGTGGGGTCCATCCTTCGATATAAGGATTCTTTGCAGTCAGGGCGAGGGGCCCCTGGGCACATCCTTTTTCCATTTTCCTTGGGAAAGAAAACTCAGCAGTCCAGGTTCCTGATGTCAGTTTGTAGGGCTCCCTTGGGTGTATCAGGGCAGCACAACTTTGAGGTGGGGACAACTTTGGTGTCGGGTCAATCCTTCGATATAAGGATTTTTTGCAGTGAGGCCCCGGCCCAGGGCCAGGGCCGCCGGGGCACATCCTTTTTCCATTTTCCCTGGGAAAGAAAACTCAGCAGTCCAGGTTCCTGATGTCAGTTTGTAGGGCTCCCTTGGGTCTATCAGGGCAGCACAAGTTTGAGGTGGGGACAACTTCGGTGTGGGCTCCATCCTTCGATATAAGGATTTTTTGCAGTCAGGGCCAGGGGCCCCTGGGCACAACCTTTTTCCATTTTCCCTGGGAAAGAAAACTCAGCAGTCCAGGTTCCTGATGTCAGTTTGTAGGGCTCCCGTGGGTCTATCAGGGCAGCACAAGTTTGTGGTGCAGAACACTTTGGTGTGGGGTCCATCCTTCGATATAAGGATTTTTTGCAGTCAGGGCCAGGGGCCCCTGGGCACATCCTTTTTCCATTTTCCCTGGGAAAGAAAACTCAGCAGTCCAGGTTCCTGATGTCAGTTTGTAGGGCTCCCTTGGGTCTATCAGGGCAGCACAAGTTTGAGGTGGGGACAACTTTGGTGTGGGCTCCATCCTTCGATATAAGGATTTTTTGTGGTGAGGCCCCAGCCCAGGACCAGGGACCCCTGAGCATATCCTTTTTCCATTTTCCCTGGGAAAGAAAACTCAGCAGTCCAGGTTCCTGATGTCAGTTTGTAGGGCTCCCTTGGGTCTATCAGTGCAGCACAAGTTTGAGGTGGGGACAACTTCGGTGTGGGGTGCATCCTTCGATATAAGGATTTTTTGCAGTCAGTGCTAGGGGCCCCTGGGCACATCCTTTTTCCATTTTCCCTGGGAAAGAAAACTCAGCAGTCCAGGTTCCTGATGTCAGTTTGTAGGGCTCCCTTGGGTGTATCAGGGCAGCACAAGTTTGAGGTGGGGAACACTTTGGTGTGGGGTCCATCGTTCGATATAAGGATTTTTTGCTGTGAGGCCCCAGCCCAGGGCCAGGGCCCCCTGGGCACATCCTTTTTCCATTTTCCCTGGGAAAGAAAACTCAGCAGTCCAGGTTCCTGATGTCAGTTTGTAGGGCTCCCTTGGGTCTATCAGGGCAGCACAAGTTTGAGGTGGAGAACACTTTGGTGTGGGGTCCATCCTTCGATATAAGGATTCTTTGCAGTCAGGGCCAGGGGCCCCTGGGCACATCCTTTTTCCATTTTCCCTGGGAAAGAAAACTCAGCAGTCCAGGTTCCTGATGTCAGTTTGTAGGGCTCCCTTGGGTCTATCAGGGCAGCACAAGTTTGAGGTGGGGACAACTTTGGTGTGGGCTCCATCCTTCGATATAAGGATTTTTTGTAGTGAGGCCCCAGCCCAGGACCAGGGACCCCTGGGCACATCCTTTTTCCATTTTCCCTGGGAAAGAAAACTCAGCAGTCCAGGTTCCTGATGTCAGTTTGTAGGGTTCCCTTGGGTCTATCAGGGCAGCACAAGTTTGAGGTGGGGACAACTTCGGTGTGGGCTCCATCCTTCGATATAAGGATTCTTTGCAGTGTGGCCCCAGCCCATGGCTAGAGGCCCCTGGGCACATCCTTTTTCCATTTTCCCTGGGAAAGAAAACTCAGCAGTCCAGGTTCCTGATGTCAGTTTGTAGGGCTCCCTTGGGTGTATCAGGGCAGCACAAGGTTGAGGTGGGGACAAATTCAGTGTGGGCTCCATCCTTCGATATAAGGATTTTTTGCAGTGAGGCCCCAGCCCAGGGCCAGGGCCCCCTGGGCACATCCTTTTTCCATTTTCCCTGGGAAAGAAAACTCAGCAGTCCAGGTTCCTGATGTCAGTTTGTAGGGCTCCCTTGGGTCTATCAGGGCAGCACAAGTTTGAGGTGGGGACAACTTCGGTGTGGGCTCCATCCTTCGATATAAGGATTTTTTGCAGTCAGGGCCAGGGGCCCCTGGGCACATCCTTTTTCCATTTTCCCTGGGAAAGAAAACTCAGCAGTCCAGGTTCCTGATGTCAGTTTGTAGGGCTCCCTTGGGTCTATCAGGGCAGCACAAGTTTGAGGTGGAGAACACTTTGGTGTGGGGTCCATCCTTCGATATAAGGATTCTTTGCAGTCAGGGCCAGGGGCCCCTGGGCACATCCTTCTTCCATTTTCCCTGGGAAAGAAAACTCAGCAGTCCAGGTTCCTGATGTCAGTTTGTAGGGCTCCCTTGGGTCTATCAGGGCAGCACAAGTTTGAGGTGGGGACAACTTTGGTGTGGGCTCCATCCTTCGATATAAGGATTTTTTGTAGCGAGGCCCCAGCCCAGGACCAGGGACCCCTGGGCACATCCTTTTTCCATTTTCCCTGGGAAAGAAAACTCAGCAGTCCAGGTTCCTGATGTCAGTTTGTAGGGCTCCCTTGGGTCTATCAGGGCAGCACAAGTTTGAGGTGGGGACAACTTCGGTGTGGGCTCCATCCTTCGATATAAGGATTTTTTGCAGTCAGGGCCAGGGGCCCCTGGGCACAACCTTTTTCCATTTTCCCTGGGAAAGAAAACTCAGCAGTCCAGGTTCCTGATGTCAGTTTGTAGGGCTCCCTTGGGTCTATCAGGGCAGCACAAGTTTGAGGTGGGGACAACTTCGGTGTGGGCTCCATCCTTCGATATAAGGATTTTTTGCAGTCAGCGCCAGGGGCCCCTGGGCACAACCTTTTTCCATTTTCCCTGGGAAAGAAAACTCAGCAGTCCAGGTTCCTGATGTCAGTTTGTAGGGCTCCCGTGGGTCTATCAGGGCAGCACAAGTTTGTGGTGCAGAACACTTTGGTGTGAGGTCAATCCTTCGATATAAGGATTTTTTGCAGTCAGGGCCAGGGGCCCCTGGGCACATCCTTTTTCCATTTTCCCTGGGAAAGAAAACTCAGCAGTCCAGGTTCCTGATGTCAGTTTGTAGGGCTCCCTTGGGTCTATCAGGGCAGCACAAGTTTGAGGTGGGGACAACTTTGGTGTGGGCTCCATCCTTCGATATAAGGATTTTTTGTGGTGAGGCCCCAGCCCAGGACCAGGGACCCCTGAGCATATCCTTTTTCCATTTTCCCTGGGAAAGAAAACTCAGCAGTCCAGGTTCCTGATGTCAGTTTGTAGGGCTCCCTTGGGTCTATCAGTGCAGCACAAGTTTGAGGTGGGGACAACTTCGGTGTGGGGTGCATCCTTCGATATAAGGATTTTTTGCAGTCAGTGCTAGGGGCCCCTGGGCACATCCTTTTTCCATTTTCCCTGGGAAAGAAAACTCAGCAGTCCAGGTTCCTGATGTCAGTTTGTAGGGCTCCCTTGGGTGTATCAGGGCAGCACAAGTTTGAGGTGGGGAACACTTTGGTGTGGGGTCCATCGTTCGATATAAGGATTTTTTGCTGTGAGGCCCCAGCCCAGGGCCAGGGCCCCCTGGGCACATCCTTTTTCCATTTTCCCTGGGAAAGAAAACTCAGCAGTCCAGGTTCCTGATGTCAGTTTGTAGGGCTCCCTTGGGTCTATCAGGGCAGCACAAGTTTGAGGTGGAGAACACTTTGGTGTGGGGTCCATCCTTCGATATAAGGATTCTTTGCAGTCAGGGCCAGGGGCCCCTGGGCACATCCTTTTTCCATTTTCCCTGGGAAAGAAAACTCAGCAGTCCAGGTTCCTGATGTCAGTTTGTAGGGCTCCCTTGGGTCTATCAGGGCAGCACAAGTTTGAGGTGGGGACAACTTTGGTGTGGGCTCCATCCTTCGATATAAGGATTTTTTGTAGTGAGGCCCCAGCCCAGGACCAGGGACCCCTGGGCACATCCTTTTTCCATTTTCCCTGGGAAAGAAAACTCAGCAGTCCAGGTTCCTGATGTCAGTTTGTAGGGTTCCCTTGGGTCTATCAGGGCAGCACAAGTTTGAGGTGGGGACAACTTCGGTGTGGGCTCCATCCTTCGATATAAGGATTCTTTGCAGTGTGGCCCCAGCCCATGGCTAGAGGCCCCTGGGCACATCCTTTTTCCATTTTCCCTGGGAAAGAAAACTCAGCAGTCCAGGTTCCTGATGTCAGTTTGTAGGGCTCCCTTGGGTGTATCAGGGCAGCACAAGGTTGAGGTGGGGACAAATTCAGTGTGGGCTCCATCCTTCGATATAAGGATTTTTTGCAGTGAGGCCCCAGCCCAGGGCCAGGGCCCCCTGGGCACATCCTTTTTCCATTTTCCCTGGGAAAGAAAACTCAGCAGTCCAGGTTCCTGATGTCAGTTTGTAGGGCTCCCTTGGGTCTATCAGGGCAGCACAAGTTTGAGGTGGGGACAACTTCGGTGTGGGCTCCATCCTTCGATATAAGGATTTTTTGCAGTCAGGGCCAGGGGCCCCTGGGCACATCCTTTTTCCATTTTCCCTGGGAAAGAAAACTCAGCAGTCCAGGTTCCTGATGTCAGTTTGTAGGGCTCCCTTGGGTCTATCAGGGCAGCACAAGTTTGAGGTGGAGAACACTTTGGTGTGGGGTCCATCCTTCGATATAAGGATTCTTTGCAGTCAGGGCCAGGGGCCCCTGGGCACATCCTTCTTCCATTTTCCCTGGGAAAGAAAACTCAGCAGTCCAGGTTCCTGATGTCAGTTTGTAGGGCTCCCTTGGGTCTATCAGGGCAGCACAAGTTTGAGGTGGGGACAACTTTGGTGTGGGCTCCATCCTTCGATATAAGGATTTTTTGTAGCGAGGCCCCAGCCCAGGACCAGGGACCCCTGGGCACATCCTTTTTCCATTTTCCCTGGGAAAGAAAACTCAGCAGTCCAGGTTCCTGATGTCAGTTTGTAGGGTTCCCTTGGGTCTATCAGGGCAGCACAAGTTTGAGGTGGGGACAACTTCGGTGTGGGCTCCATCCTTCGATATAAGGATTTTTTGCAGTCAGGGCCAGGGGCCCCTGGGCCTATCCTTTTTCCATTTTCCCTGGGAAAGAAAACTCAGCAGTCCAGGTTCCTGATGTCAGTTTGTAGGGTTCCCTTGGGTGAATCAGGGCAGCACCAGTTTGAGGTGGGGACAACTTCGGTGTGGGCTCCATCCTTCGATATAAGGATTCTTTGCAGTGTGGCCCCAGCCCATAGCTAGAGGCCCCTGGGCACATCCTTTTTCCATTTTCCCTGGGAAAGAAAACTCAGCAGTCCAGGTTCCTGATGTCAGTTTGTAGGGCTCCCTTGGGTCTATCAGGGCAGCACAAGTTTGAGGTGGAGAACACTTTGGTGTGGGGTCCATCCTTCGATATAAGGATTCTTTGCAGTCAGGGCCAGGGGCCCCTGGGCACATCCTTTTTCCATTTTCCCTGGGAAAGAAAACTCAGCAGTCCAGGTTCCTGATGTCAGTTTGTAGGGCTCCCTTGGGTGTATCAGGGCAGCACAAGTTTGAGGTGGGGACAACTTCGGTGTGGGCTCCATCCTTCGATATAAGGATTTTTTGCAGTCAGGGCCAGGGGCCCCTGGGCACAACCTTTTTCCATTTTCCCTGGGAAAGAAAACTCAGCAGTCCAGGTTCCTGATGTCAGTTTGTAGGGCTCCCTTGGGTCTATCAGGGCAGCACAAATTTGTGGTTGAGAACACTTTGGTGTGGGGTCCATCCTTCGATATAAGGATTCTTTGCAGTCAGGGCCAGGGACCCCTGGGCACATCCTTTTTCCATTTTCCCTGGGAAAGAAAACTCAGCAGTCCAGGTTCCTGATGTCAGTTTGTAGGGCTCCCTTGGGTCTATCAGGGCAGCACAAGTTTGAGGTGGAGAACACTTTGGTGTGGGGTCCATCCTTCGATATAAGGATTCTTTGCAGTCAGGGCCAGGGGCCCCTGGGCACATCCTTTTTCCATTTTCCCTGGGAAAGAAAACTCAGCAGTCCAGGTTCCTGATGTCAGTTTGTAGGGCTCCCTTGGGTCTATCAGGGCAGCACAAGTTTGAGGTGGGGACAACTTTGGTGTGGGCTCCATCCTTCGATATAAGGATTTTTTGTAGCGAGGCCCCAGCCCAGGACCAGGGACCCCTGGGCACATCCTTTTTCCATTTTCCCTGGGAAAGAAAACTCAGCAGTCCAGGTTCCTGATGTCAGTTTGTAGGGTTCCCTTGGGTGTATCAGGGCAGCAGAAGTTTGAGGTGGGGACAACTTTGGTGTGGGCTCCATCCTTCGATATAAGGATTTTTTGCAGTCAGGGCCAGGGGCCCCTGGGCACATCCTTTTTCCATTTTCCCTGGGAAAGAAAACTCAGCAGTCCAGGTTCCTGATGTCAGTTTGTAGGGCTCCCTTGGGTCTATCAGGGCAGCACAAGTTTGAGGTGGGGACAACTTTGGTGTGGGGTCCATCCTTCGATATAAGGATTTTTTGCAGTCAGGGCCCAGCCCAGTGCCAGAGGCCCCTGGGCACATCCTTTGGCCATTTTCCCTGGCAAAGAAAACTCAGCAGTCCAGGTTCCTGATGTCAGTTTGTAGGGCTCCCTTGGGTCTATCAGGGCAGCACAAGTTTGAGGTGGGGACAACTTTGGTGTGGGGTGCATCCTTCGATATAAGGATTCTTTGCAGTCAGGGCCAGGGGCCCCTGGGCACATCCTTTTTCCATTTTCCCTGGGAAAGAAAACTCAGCAGTCCAGGTTCCTGATGTCAGTTTGTAGGGCCTCCTTGGGTGTATCAGGGCAGCACAAGTTTGAGGTGGGGACAACTTTGGTGTGGGCTCCATCCTTCGATATAAGGATTTTTTGTAGTGAGGCCCCAGCCCAGGACCAGGGACCCCTGGGCACATCCTTTTTCCATTTTCCCTGGGAAAGAAAACTCAGCAGTCCAGGTTCCTGATGTCAGTTTGTAGGGCTCCCTTGGGTCTATCAGTGCAGCACAAGTTTGAGGTGGGGACAACTTCGGTGTGGGGTGCATCCTTCGATATAAGGATTTTTTTCAGTCAGTGCTAGGGGCCCCTGGGCACATCCTTTTTCCATTTTCCCTGGGAAAGAAAACTCAGCAGTCCAGGTTCCTGATGTCAGTTTGTAGGGCTCCCTTGGGTGTATCAGGGCAGCACAAGTTTGAGGTGGGGAACACTTTGGTGTGGGGTCCATCGTTCGATATAAGGATTTTTTGCTGTGAGGCCCCAGCCCAGGGCCAGGGCCCCCTGGGCACATCCTTTTTCCATTTTCCCTGGGAAAGAAAACTCAGCAGTCCAGGTTCCTGATGTCAGTTTGTAGGGCTCCCTTGGGTCTATCAGGGCAGCACAAGTTTGAAGTGGAGAACACTTTGGTGTGGGGTCCATCCTTCGATATAAGGATTCTTTGCAGTCAGGGCCAGGGGCCCCTGGGCACATCCTTTTTCCATTTTCCCTGGGAAAGAAAACTCAGCAGTCCAGGTTCCTGATGTCAGTTTGTAGGGCTCCCTTGGGTCTATCAGGGCAGCACAAGTTTGAGGTGGGGACAACTTTGGTGTGGGCTCCATCCTTCGATATAAGGATTTTTTGTAGTGAGGCCCCAGCCCAGGACCAGGGACCCCTGGGCACATCCTTTTTCCATTTTCCCTGGGAAAGAAAACTCAGCAGTCCAGGTTCCTGATGTCAGTTTGTAGGGTTCCCTTGGGTCTATCAGGGCAGCACAAGTTTGAGGTGGGGACAACTTCGGTGTGGGCTCCATCCTTCGATATAAGGATTCTTTGCAGTGTGGCCCCAGCCCATGGCTAGAGGCCCCTGGGCACATCCTTTTTCCATTTTCCCTGGGAAAGAAAACTCAGCAGTCCAGGTTCCTGATGTCAGTTTGTAGGGCTCCCTTGGGTGTATCAGGGCAGCACAAGGTTGAGGTGGGGACAAATTCAGTGTGGGCTCCATCCTTCGATATAAGGATTTTTTGCAGTGAGGCCCCAGCCCAGGGCCAGGGCCCCCTGGGCACATCCTTTTTCCATTTTCCCTGGGAAAGAAAACTCAGCAGTCCAGGTTCCTGATGTCAGTTTGTAGGGCTCCCTTGGGTCTATCAGGGCAGCACAAGTTTGAGGTGGGGACAACTTTGGTGTGGGCTCCATCCTTCGATATAAGGATTTTTTGTAGCGAGGCCCCAGCCCAGGACCAGGGACCCCTGGGCACATCCTTTTTCCATTTTCCCTGGGAAAGAAAACTCAGCAGTCCAGGTTCCTGATGTCAGTTTGTAGGGTTCCCTTGGGTCTATCAGGGCAGCACAAGTTTGAGGTGGGGACAACTTCGGTGTGGGCTCCATCCTTCGATATAAGGATTTTTTGCAGTCAGGGCCAGGGGCCCCTGGGCCTATCCTTTTTCCATTTTCCCTGGGAAAGAAAACTCAGCAGTCCAGGTTCCTGATGTCAGTTTGTAGGGTTCCCTTGGGTGAATCAGGGCAGCACCAGTTTGAGGTGGGGACAACTTCGGTGTGGGCTCCATCCTTCGATATAAGGATTCTTTGCAGTGTGGCCCCAGCCCATAGCTAGAGGCCCCTGGGCACATCCTTTTTCCATTTTCCCTGGGAAAGAAAACTCAGCAGTCCAGGTTCCTGATGTCAGTTTGTAGGGCTCCCTTGGGTCTATCAGGGCAGCACAAGTTTGAGGTGGAGAACACTTTGGTGTGGGGTCCATCCTTCGATATAAGGATTCTTTGCAGTCAGGGCCAGGGGCCCCTGGGCACATCCTTTTTCCATTTTCCCTGGGAAAGAAAACTCAGCAGTCCAGGTTCCTGATGTCAGTTTGTAGGGCTCCCTTGGGTGTATCAGGGCAGCACAAGTTTGAGGTGGGGACAACTTCGGTGTGGGCTCCATCCTTCGATATAAGGATTTTTTGCAGTCAGGGCCAGGGGCCCCTGGGCACATCCTTTTTCCATTTTCCCTGGGAAAGAAAACTCAGCAGTCCAGGTTCCTGATGTCAGTTTGTAGGGCTCCCTTGGGTCTATCAGGGCAGCACAAGTTTGTGGTTGAGAACACTTTGGTGTGGGGTCCATCCTTCGATATAAGGATTCTTTGCAGTCAGGGCCAGGGGCCCCTGGGCACATCCTTTTTCCATTTTCCCTGGGAAAGAAAACTCAGCAGTCCAGGTTCCTGATGTCAGTTTGTAGGGCTCCCTTGGGTCTATCAGGGCAGCACAAGTTTGAGGTGGGGACAACTTCAGTGTGGGCTCCATCCTTCGATATAAGGATTTTTTGTAGCGAGGCCCCAGCCCAGGACCAGGGACCCCTGGGCACATCCTTTTTCCATTTTCCCTGGGAAAGAAAACTCAGCAGTCCAGGTTCCTGATGTCAGTTTGTAGGGTTCCCTTGGGTGTATCAGGGCAGCAGAAGTTTGAGGTGGGGACAACTTTGGTGTGGGCTCCATCCTTCGATATAAGGATTTTTTGCAGTCAGGGCCAGGGGCCCCTGGGCACATCCTTTTTCCATTTTCCCTGGGAAAGAAAACTCAGCAGTCCAGGTTCCTGATGTCAGTTTGTAGGGCTCCCTTGGGTCTATCAGGGCAGCACAAGTTTGAGGTGGGGACAACTTTGGTGTGGGGTCCATCCTTCGATATAAGGATTTTTTGCAGTCAGGGCCCAGCCCAGTGCCAGAGGCCCCTGGGCACATCCTTTGGCCATTTTCCCTGGCAAAGAAAACTCAGCAGTCCAGGTTCCTGATGTCAGTTTGTAGGGCTCCCTTGGGTCTATCAGGGCAGCACAAGTTTGAGGTGGGGACAACTTTGGTGTGGGGTGCATCCTTCGATATAAGGATTCTTTGCAGTCAGGGCCAGGGGCCCCTGGGCACATCCTTTTTCCATTTTCCCTGGGAAAGAAAACTCAGCAGTCCAGGTTCCTGATGTCAGTTTGTAGGGCCTCCTTGGGTGTATCAGGGCAGCACAAGTTTGAGGTGGGGACAACTTTGGTGTGGGCTCCATCCTTCGATATAAGGATTTTTTGTAGTGAGGCCCCAGCCCAGGACCAGGGACCCCTGGGCACATCCTTTTTCCATTTTCCCTGGGAAAGAAAACTCAGCAGTCCAGGTTCCTGATGTCAGTTTGTAGGGCTCCCTTGGGTCTATCAGGGCAGCACAAGTTTGAGGTGGAGAACACTTTGGTGTGGGGTCCATCCTTCGATATAAGGATTCTTTGCAGTCAGGGCCAGGGGCCCCTGGGCACATCCTTTTTCCATTTTCCCTGGGAAAGAAAACTCAGCAGTCCAGGTTCCTGATGTCAGTTTGTAGGGCTCCCTTGGGTCTATCAGGGCAGCACAAGTTTGAGGTGGGGACAACTTTGGTGTGGGCTCCATCCTTCGATATAAGGATTTTTTGTAGCGAGGCCCCAGCCCAGGACCAGGGACCCCTGGGCACATCCTTTTTCCATTTTCCCTGGGAAAGAAAACTCAGCAGTCCAGGTTCCTGATGTCAGTTTGTAGGGTTCCCTTGGGTCTATCAGGGCAGCACAAGTTTGAGGTGGGGACAACTTCGGTGTGGGCTCCATCCTTCGATATAAGGATTTTTTGCAGTCAGGGCCAGGGGCCCCTGGGCCTATCCTTTTTCCATTTTCCCTGGGAAAGAAAACTCAGCAGTCCAGGTTCCTGATGTCAGTTTGTAGGGTTCCCTTGGGTGAATCAGGGCAGCACCAGTTTGAGATGGGGACAACTTCGGTGTGGGCTCCATCCTTCGATATAAGGATTCTTTGCAGTGTGGCCCCAGCCCATAGCTAGAGGCCCCTGGGCACATCCTTTTTCCATTTTCCCTGGGAAAGAAAACTCAGCAGTCCAGGTTCCTGATGTCAGTTTGTAGGGCTCCCTTGGGTCTATCAGGGCAGCACAAGTTTGAGGTGGAGAACACTTTGGTGTGGGGTCCATCCTTCGATATAAGGATTCTTTGCAGTCAGGGCCAGGGGCCCCTGGGCACATCCTTTTTCCATTTTCCCTGGGAAAGAAAACTCAGCAGTCCAGGTTCCTGATGTCAGTTTGTAGGGCTCCCTTGGGTCTATCAGGGCAGCACAAGTTTGAGGTGGGGACAACTTCGGTGTGGGCTCCATCCTTCGATATAAGGATTTTTTGCAGTCAGGGCCAGGGGCCCCTGGGCACAACCTTTTTCCATTTTCCCTGGGAAAGAAAACTCAGCAGTCCAGGTTCCTGATATCAGTTTGTAGGGCTCCCTTGGGTCTATCAGGGCAGCACAAGTTTGTGGTTGAGAACACTTTGGTGTGGGGTCCATCCTTCGATATAAGGATTCTTTGCAGTCAGGGCCAGGGACCCCTGGGCACATCCTTTTTCCATTTTCCCTGGGAAAGAAAACTCAGCAGTCCAGGTTCCTGATGTCAGTTTGTAGGGCTCCCTTGGGTCTATCAGGGCAGCACAAGTTTGAGGTGGAGAACACTTTGGTGTGGGGTCCATCCTTCGATATAAGGATTCTTTGCAGTCAGGGCCAGGGGCCCCTGGGCACATCCTTTTTCCATTTTCCCTGGGAAAGAAAACTCAGCAGTCCAGGTTCCTGATGTCAGTTTGTAGGGCTCCCTTGGGTCTATCAGGGCAGCACAAGTTTGAGGTGGGGACAACTTTGGTGTGGGCTCCATCCTTCGATATAAGGATTTTTTGTAGCGAGGCCCCAGCCCAGGACCAGGGACCCCTGGGCACATCCTTTTTCCATTTTCCCTGGGAAAGAAAACTCAGCAGTCCAGGTTCCTGATGTCAGTTTGTAGGGTTCCCTTGGGTCTATCAGGGCAGCACAAGTTTGAGGTGGGGACAACTTCGGTGTGGGCTCCATCCTTCGATATAAGGATTTTTTGCAGTCAGGGCCAGGGGCCCCTGGGCCTATCCTTTTTCCATTTTCCCTGGGAAAGAAAACTCAGCAGTCCAGGTTCCTGATGTCAGTTTGTAGGGTTCCCTTGGGTGAATCAGGGCAGCACCAGTTTGAGATGGGGACAACTTCGGTGTGGGCTCCATCCTTCGATATAAGGATTCTTTGCAGTGTGGCCCCAGCCCATAGCTAGAGGCCCCTGGGCACATCCTTTTTCCATTTTCCCTGGGAAAGAAAACTCAGCAGTCCAGGTTCCTGATGTCAGTTTGTAGGGCTCCCTTGGGTCTATCAGGGCAGCACAAGTTTGAGGTGGAGAACACTTTGGTGTGGGGTCCATCCTTCGATATAAGGATTCTTTGCAGTCAGGGCCAGGGGCCCCTGGGCACATCCTTTTTCCATTTTCCCTGGGAAAGAAAACTCAGCAGTCCAGGTTCCTGATGTCAGTTTGTAGGGCTCCCTTGGGTCTATCAGGGCAGCACAAGTTTGAGGTGGGGACAACTTCGGTGTGGGCTCCATCCTTCGATATAAGGATTTTTTGCAGTCAGGGCCAGGGGCCCCTGGGCACAACCTTTTTCCATTTTCCCTGGGAAAGAAAACTCAGCAGTCCAGGTTCCTGATATCAGTTTGTAGGGCTCCCTTGGGTCTATCAGGGCAGCACAAGTTTGTGGTTGAGAACACTTTGGTGTGGGGTCCATCCTTCGATATAAGGATTCTTTGCAGTCAGGGCCAGGGACCCCTGGGCACATCCTTTTTCCATTTTCCCTGGGAAAGAAAACTCAGCAGTCCAGGTTCCTGATGTCAGTTTGTAGGGCTCCCTTGGGTCTATCAGGGCAGCACAAGTTTGAGGTGGAGAACACTTTGGTGTGGGGTCCATCCTTCGATATAAGGATTCTTTGCAGTCAGGGCCAGGGGCCCCTGGGCACATCCTTTTTCCATTTTCCCTGGGAAAGAAAACTCAGCAGTCCAGGTTCCTGATGTCAGTTTGTAGGGTTCCCTTGGGTGTATCAGGGCAGCAGAAGTTTGAGGTGGGGACAACTTTGGTGTGGGCTCCATCCTTCGATATAAGGATTTTTTGCAGTCAGGGCCAGGGGCCCCTGGGCACATCCTTTTTCCATTTTCCCTGGGAAAGAAAACTCAGCAGTCCAGGTTCCTGATGTCAGTTTGTAGGGCCTCCTTGGGTGTATCAGGGCAGCACAAGTTTGAGGTGGGGACAACTTTGGTGTGGGCTCCATCCTTCGATATAAGGATTTTTTGTAGTGAGGCCCCAGCCCAGGACCAGGGACCCCTGGGCACATCCTTTTTCCATTTTCCCTGGGAAAGAAAACTCAGCAGTCCAGGTTCCTGATGTCAGTTTGTAGGGCTCCCTTGGGTCTATCAGGGCAGCACAAGTTTGAGGTGGGGACAACTTCGGTGTGGGCTCCATCCTTCGATATAAGGATTCTTTGCAGTGTGGCCCCAGCCCATGGCTAGAGGCCCCTGGACACATCCTTTTTCCATTTTCCCTGGGAAAGAAAACTCAGCAGTCCAGGTTCCTGATGTCAGTTTGTAGGGCTCCCTTGGGTCTATCAGGGCAGCACAAGTTTGAGGTGGGGACAACTTTGGTGTGGGCTCCCTCTTTCGATATAAGGATTTTTTGCAGTCAGGGCCGGAGTCCCATGAGCACATCCTTTTTCCATTTTCCCTGGGAAAGAAAACTCAGCAGTCCAGGTTCCTGATGTCAGTTTGTAGGGCTCCCTTGGGTCTATCAGGGCAGCACAAGTTTGAGGTGGAGAACACTTTGGTGTGGGGTCCATCCTTCGATATAAGGATTCTTTGCAGTCAGGGCCAGGGGCCCCTGGGCACATCCTTTTTCCATTTTCCCTGGGAAAGAAAACTCAGCAGTCCAGGTTCCTGATGTCAGTTTGTAGGGCTCCCTTGGGTCTATCAGGGCAGCACAAGTTTGAGGTGGGGACAACTTTGGTGTGGGGTCCATCCTTCCATATAAGGATTTTTTGCAGTCAGGGCCAGGGGCCCCTGGGCACATCCTTTTTCCATTTTCCCTGGGAAAGAAAACTCAGCAGTCCAGGTTCCTGATGTCAGTTTGTAGGGCTCCCTTGGGTCTATCAGGGCAGCACAAGTTTGAGGTGGGGACAGCTTTGGTGTGGGCTCCATCTTTCGATATAAGGATTTTTTGTAGTGAGGCCCCAGCCCAGGACCAGGGACCCCTGGGCACATCCTTTTTCCATTTTCCCTGGGAAAGAAAACTCAGCAGTCCAGGTTCCTGATGTCAGTTTGTAGGGTTCCCTTGGGTGTATCAGGGCAGCACAAGTTTGAGGTGGGGACAACTTCGGTGTGGGGTCCATCCTTCGATATAAGGATTCTTTGCAGTGTGGCCCCAGCCCATGGCTAGAGGCCCCTGTGCACATCCTTTTTCCATTTTCCCTGGGAAAGAAAACTCAGCAGTCCAGGTTCCTGATGTCAGTTTGTAGGGCTCCCTTGGGTCTATCAGGGCAGCACAAGTTTGACGTGGGGACAACTTCGGTGTGGGCTCCATCTTTCGATATAAGGATTTTTTGCAGTCAGGGCCAGGGGCCCCTGGGCACATCCTTTTTCCATTTTCCCTGGGAAAGAAAACTCAGCAGTCCAGGTTCCTGATGTCAGTTTGTAGGGCTCCCTTGGGTCTATCAGGGCAGCACAAGTTTGAGGTGGGGACAACTTTGGTGTGGGCTCCATCCTTCGATATAAGGATTTTTTGTAGTGAGGCCCCAGCCCAGGACCAGGGACCCCTGGGCATATCCTTTTTCCATTTTCCCTGGGAAAGAAAACTCAGCAGTCCAGGTTCCTGATGTCAGTTTGTAGGGCTCCCTTGGGTCTATCAGGGCAGCACAAGTTTGAGGTGGGGACAACTTCGGTGTGGGCTCCATCCTTCGATATAAGGATTTTTTGCAGTCAGGGCCAGGGGCCCCTGGGCACATCCTTTTTCCATTTTCCCTGGGAAAGAAAACTCAGCAGTCCAGGTTCCTGATGTCAGTTTGTAGGGCTCCCTTGGGTCTATCAGGGCAGCACAAGTTTGAGGTGGGGACAACTTCGGTGTGGGCTCCATCCTTCGATATAAGGATTCTTTGCAGTCAGGGCCAGGGGCCCCTGGGCACATCCTTTTTCCATTTTCCCTGGGAAAGAAAACTCAGCAGTCCAGGTTCCTGATGTCAGTTTGTAGGGCTCCCTTGGGTCTATCAGGGCAGCACAAGTTTGAGGTGGGGACAACTTTGGTGTGGGCTCCATCCTTCGATATAAGGATTTTTTGTAGTGAGGCCCCAGCCCAGGACCAGGGACCCCTGGGCACATCCTTTTTCCATTTTCCCTGGGAAAGAAAACTCAGCAGTCCAGGTTCCTGATGTCAGTTTGTAGGGTTCCCTTGGGTGTATCAGGGCAGCACAAGTTTGAGGTGGGGACAACTTCAGTGTGGGCTCCATCCTTCGATATAAGGATTTTTTGCAGTCAGGGCAAGGGGCCCCTGGGCCTATCCTTTTTCCATTTTCCCTGGGAAAGAAAACTCAGCAGTCCAGGTTCCTGATGTCAGTTTGTAGGGTTCCCTTGGGTGTATCAGGGAAGCACAAGTTTGAGGTGGGGACAACTTCGGTGTGGGCTCCATCCTTCGATATAAGGATTCTTTGCAGTGTGGCCCCAGCCCATGGCTAGAGGCCCCTGGGCACATCCTTTTTCCATTTTCCCTGGGAAAGAAAACTCAGCAGTCCAGGTTCCTGATGTCAGTTTGTAGGGTTCCCTTGGGTGTATCAGGGCAGCACAAGTTTGAGGTGGGGACAACTTTGGTGTGGGCTCCATCCTTCGATATAAGGATTTTTTGCAGTCAGGGCCAGGGGCCCCTGGGCCTATCCTTTTTCCATTTTCCCTGGGAAAGAAAACTCAGCAGTCCAGGTTCCTGATGTCAGTTTGTAGGGCTCCCTTGGGTCTATCAGGGCAGCACAAGTTTGAGGTGGGGACAACTTCGGTGTGGGCTCCATCCTTCGATATAAGGATTCTTTGCAGTGTGGCCCCAGCCCATGGCTAGAGGCCCCTGGGCACATCCTTTTTCCATTTTCCCTGGGAAAGAAAACTCAGCAGTCCAGGTTCCTGATGTCAGTTTGTAGGGCTCCCTTGGGTCTATCAGGGCAGCACAAGTTTGAGGTGGAGAACACTTTGGTGTGGGGTCCATCCTTCGATATAAGGATTCTTTGCAGTCAGGGCCAGGGGCCCCTGGGCACATCCTTTTTCCATTTTCCCTGGGAAAGAAAATTCAGCAGTCCAGGTTCCTGATGTCAGTTTGTAGGGCTCCCTTGGGTCTATCAGGGCAGCACAAGTTTGAGGTGGGGACAACTTTGGTGTGGGCTCCATCCTTCGATATAAGGATTTTTTGCAGTCAAGGCCAGGGGCCCCTGGGCCTATCCTTTTTCCATTTTCCCTGGGAAAGAAAACTCAGCAGTCCAGGTTCCTGATGTCAGTTTGTAGGGTTCCCTTGGATGTATCAAGGAAGCACAAGTTTGAGGTGGGGACAACTTTGGTGTGGGGTCCATCCTTCCATATAAGGATTTTTTGCAGTCAGGGCCAGGGGCCCCTGGGCACATCCTTTTTCCATTTCCGTGGGAAAGAAAACTCAGCAGTCCAGGTTCCTGATGTCAGTTTGTAGGGCTCCCTTGGGTGTATCAGTGCAGCACAATTTTGAGGTGGGGAAAACTTCGGTGTGGGGTCCATCCTTCGATATAAGGATTCTTTGCAGTCAGGGCCCAACCCAGGGCCAGGGGCCCCTGGGCACATCCTTTTTCCATTTTCCCTGGGAAAGAAAACTCAGCAGTCCAGGTTCCTGATGTCAGTTTGTAGGGCTCCCTTGGGTCTATCAGTGCAGCACAAGTTTGAGGTGGGGACAACTTCGGTGTGGGGTGCATCCTTCGATATAAGGATTTTTTGCAGTCAGTGCTAGGGGCCCCTGGGCACATCCTTTTTCCATTTTCCCTGGGAAAGAAAACTCAGCAGTCCAGGTTCCTGATGTCAGTTTGTAGGGCTCCCTTGGGTCTATCAGGGCAGCACAAGTTTGAGGTGGGGACAACTTTGGTGTGGGGTCAATCCTTCGATATAAGGATTTTTTGCAGTGAGGCCACAGCCCAGGGCCAGGGCCCCCTGGGAACATCCTTTTTCCATTTTCCCTGGGAAAGAAAACTCAGCAGTCCAGGTTCCTGATGTCAGTTTGTAGGGCTCCCTTGGGTCTATCAGGGCAGCACAAGTTTGAGGTGGGGACAACTTCGGTGTGGGCTCCATCCTTCGATATAAGGATTCTTTGCAGTCAGGGCCAGGGGCCCCTGGGCACATCCTTTTTCCATTTTCCCTGGGAAAGAAAACTCAGCAGTCCAGGTTCCTGATGTCAGTTTGTAGGGCTCCCTTGGGTCTATCAGGGCAGCACAAGTTTGAGGTGGGGACAACTTCGGTGTGGGCTCCATCCTTCGATATAAGGATTCTTTGCAGTCAGGGCCAGGGGCCCCTGGGAACATCCTTTTTCCATTTTCCCTGGGAAAGAAAACTCAGCAGTCCAGGTTCCTGATGTCACTTTGTAGGGCTCCCTTGGGTCTATCAGGGCAGCACAAGTTTGAGGTGGGGACAACTTTGGTGTGGGCTCCATCCTTCGATATAAGGATTTTTTGTAGTGAGGCCCCAGCCCAGGACCAGGGACCCCTGGGCACATCCTTTTTCCATTTTCCCTGGGAAAGAAAACTCAGCAGTCCAGGTTCCTGATGTCAGTTTGTAGGGTTCCCTTGGGTGTATCAGGGCAGCACAAGTTTGAGGTGGGGACAACTTCGGTGTGGGCTCCATCCTTCGATATAAGGATTTTTTGCAGTCAGGGCCAGGGGCCCCTGGGCCTATCCTTTTTCCATTTTCCCTGGGAAAGAAAACTCAGCAGTCCAGGTTCCTGATGTCAGTTTGTAGGGTTCCCTTGGGTGTATCAGGGCAGCACAAGTTTGAGGTGGGGACAACTTCGGTGTGGGGTCCATCCTTCGATATAAGGATTTTTTGCAGTCAGGGCCAGGGGCCCCTGGGCACATCCTTTTTCCATTTTCCCTGGGAAAGAAAACTCAGCAGTCCAGGTTCCTGATGTCAGTTTGTAGGGCTCCCTTGGGTCTATCAGGGCAGCACAAGTTTGAGGTGGGGACAACTTTGGTGTGGGGTCCATCCTTCGATATAAGGATTTTTTGTAGTGAGGCCCCAGCCCAGGACCAGGGACCCCTGGGCACATCCTTTTTCCATTTTCCCTGGGAAAGAAAACTCAGCAGTCCAGGTTCCTGATGTCAGTTTGTAGGGTTCCCTTGGGTCTATCAGGGCAGCACAAGTTTGAGGTGGGGACAACTTCGGTGTGGGCTCCATCCTTCGATATAAGGATTTTTTGCAGTCAGGGCCAGGGGCCCCTGGGCCTATCCTTTTTCCATTTTCCGTGGGAAAGAAAACTCAGCAGTCCAGGTTCCTGATGTCAGTTTGTAGGGTTCCCTTGGGTGTATCAGGGCAGCACCAGTTTGAGGTGGGGACAACTTCGGCGTGGGCTCCATCCTTCGATATAAGGATTCTTTGCAGTGTGGCCCCAGCCCATAGCTAGAGGCCCCTGGGCACATCCTTTTTCCATTTTCCCTGGGAAAGAAAACTCAGCAGTCCAGGTTCCTGATGTCAGTTTGTAGGGCTCCCTTGGGTCTATCAGGGCAGCACAAGTTTGAGGTGGAGAACACTTTGGTGTGGGGTCCATCCTTCGATATAAGGATTCTTTGCAGTCAGGGCGAGGGGCCCCTGGGCACATCCTTTTTCCATTTTCCTTGGGAAAGAAAACTCAGCAGTCCAGGTTCCTGATGTCAGTTTGTAGGGCTCCCTTGGGTGTATCAGGGCAGCACAACTTTGAGGTGGGGACAACTTTGGTGTCGGGTCAATCCTTCGATATAAGGATTTTTTGCAGTGAGGCCCCGGCCCAGGGCCAGGGCCGCCGGGGCACATCCTTTTTCCATTTTCCCTGGGAAAGAAAACTCAGCAGTCCAGGTTCCTGATGTCAGTTTGTAGGGCTCCCTTGGGTCTATCAGGGCAGCACAAGTTTGAGGTGGGGACAACTTCGGTGTGGGCTCCATCCTTCGATATAAGGATTTTTTGCAGTCAGGGCCAGGGGCCCCTGGGCACAACCTTTTTCCATTTTCCCTGGGAAAGAAAACTCAGCAGTCCAGGTTCCTGATGTCAGTTTGTAGGGCTCCCGTGGGTCTATCAGGGCAGCACAAGTTTGTGGTGCAGAACACTTTGGTGTGGGGTCCATCCTTCGATATAAGGATTTTTTGCAGTCAGGGCCAGGGGCCCCTGGGCACATCCTTTTTCCATTTTCCCTGGGAAAGAAAACTCAGCAGTCCAGGTTCCTGATGTCAGTTTGTAGGGCTCCCTTGGGTCTATCAGGGCAGCACAAGTTTGAGGTGGGGACAACTTTGGTGTGGGCTCCATCCTTCGATATAAGGATTTTTTGTGGTGAGGCCCCAGCCCAGGACCAGGGACCCCTGAGCATATCCTTTTTCCATTTTCCCTGGGAAAGAAAACTCAGCAGTCCAGGTTCCTGATGTCAGTTTGTAGGGCTCCCTTGGGTCTATCAGTGCAGCACAAGTTTGAGGTGGGGACAACTTCGGTGTGGGGTGCATCCTTCGATATAAGGATTTTTTGCAGTCAGTGCTAGGGGCCCCTGGGCACATCCTTTTTCCATTTTCCCTGGGAAAGAAAACTCAGCAGTCCAGGTTCCTGATGTCAGTTTGTAGGGCTCCCTTGGGTGTATCAGGGCAGCACAAGTTTGAGGTGGGGAACACTTTGGTGTGGGGTCCATCGTTCGATATAAGGATTTTTTGCTGTGAGGCCCCAGCCCAGGGCCAGGGCCCCCTGGGCACATCCTTTTTCCATTTTCCCTGGGAAAGAAAACTCAGCAGTCCAGGTTCCTGATGTCAGTTTGTAGGGCTCCCTTGGGTCTATCAGGGCAGCACAAGTTTGAGGTGGAGAACACTTTGGTGTGGGGTCCATCCTTCGATATAAGGATTCTTTGCAGTCAGGGCCAGGGGCCCCTGGGCACATCCTTTTTCCATTTTCCCTGGGAAAGAAAACTCAGCAGTCCAGGTTCCTGATGTCAGTTTGTAGGGCTCCCTTGGGTCTATCAGGGCAGCACAAGTTTGAGGTGGGGACAACTTTGGTGTGGGCTCCATCCTTCGATATAAGGATTTTTTGTAGTGAGGCCCCAGCCCAGGACCAGGGACCCCTGGGCACATCCTTTTTCCATTTTCCCTGGGAAAGAAAACTCAGCAGTCCAGGTTCCTGATGTCAGTTTGTAGGGTTCCCTTGGGTCTATCAGGGCAGCACAAGTTTGAGGTGGGGACAACTTTGGTGTGGGCTCCATCCTTCGATATAAGGATTCTTTGCAGTGTGGCCCCAGCCCATGGCTAGAGGCCCCTGGGCACATCCTTTTTCCATTTTCCCTGGGAAAGAAAACTCAGCAGTCCAGGTTCCTGATGTCAGTTTGTAGGGCTCCCTTGGGTGTATCAGGGCAGCACAAGGTTGAGGTGGGGACAAATTCAGTGTGGGCTCCATCCTTCGATATAAGGATTTTTTGCAGTGAGGCCCCAGCCCAGGGCCAGGGCCCCCTGGGCACATCCTTTTTCCATTTTCCCTGGGAAAGAAAACTCAGCAGTCCAGGTTCCTGATGTCAGTTTGTAGGGCTCCCTTGGGTCTATCAGGGCAGCACAAGTTTGAGGTGGGGACAACTTCGGTGTGGGCTCCATCCTTCGATATAAGGATTTTTTGCAGTCAGGGCCAGGGGCCCCTGGGCACATCCTTTTTCCATTTTCCCTGGGAAAGAAAACTCAGCAGTCCAGGTTCCTGATGTCAGTTTGTAGGGCTCCCTTGGGTCTATCAGGGCAGCACAAGTTTGAGGTGGAGAACACTTTGGTGTGGGGTCCATCCTTCGATATAAGGATTCTTTGCAGTCAGGGCCAGGGGCCCCTGGGCACATCCTTTTTCCATTTTCCCTGGGAAAGAAAACTCAGCAGTCCAGGTTCCTGATGTCAGTTTGTAGGGCTCCCTTGGGTGTATCAGGGCAGCACAAGTTTGAGGTGGGGACAACTTCGGTGTGGGCTCCATCCTTCGATATAAGGATTTTTTGCAGTCAGGGCCAGGGGCCCCTGGGCACAACCTTTTTCCATTTTCCCTGGGAAAGAAAACTCAGCAGTCCAGGTTCCTGATGTCAGTTTGTAGGGCTCCCTTGGGTCTATCAGGGCAGCACAAGTTTGTGGTTGAGAACACTTTGGTGTGGGGTCCATCCTTCGATATAAGGATTCTTTGCAGTCAGGGCCAGGGACCCCTGGGCACATCCTTTTTCCATTTTCCCTGGGAAAGAAAACTCAGCAGTCCAGGTTCCTGATGTCAGTTTGTAGGGCTCCCTTGGGTCTATCAGGGCAGCACAAGTTTGAGGTGGAGAACACTTTGGTGTGGGGTCCATCCTTCGATATAAGGATTCTTTGCAGTCAGGGCCAGGGGCCCCTGGGCACATCCTTTTTCCATTTTCCCTGGGAAAGAAAACTCAGCAGTCCAGGTTCCTGATGTCAGTTTGTAGGGCTCCCTTGGGTCTATCAGGGCAGCACAAGTTTGAGGTGGGGACAACTTCGGTGTGGGCTCCATCCTTCGATATAAGGATTTTTTGCAGTCAGGGCCAGGGGCCCCTGGGCACAACCTTTTTCCATTTTCCCTGGGAAAGAAAACTCAGCAGTCCAGGTTCCTGATGTCAGTTTGTAGGGCTCCCTTGGGTCTATCAGGGCAGCACAAGTTTGAGGTGGGGACAACTTCGGTGTGGGCTCCATCCTTCGATATAAGGATTTTTTGCAGTCAGCGCCAGGGGCCCCTGGGCACAACCTTTTTCCATTTTCCCTGGGAAAGAAAACTCAGCAGTCCAGGTTCCTGATGTCAGTTTGTAGGGCTCCCGTGGGTCTATCAGGGCAGCACAAGTTTGTGGTGCAGAACACTTTGGTGTGAGGTCAATCCTTCGATATAAGGATTTTTTGCAGTCAGGGCCAGGGGCCCCTGGGCACATCCTTTTTCCATTTTCCCTGGGAAAGAAAACTCAGCAGTCCAGGTTCCTGATGTCAGTTTGTAGGGCTCCCTTGGGTCTATCAGGGCAGCACAAGTTTGAGGTGGGGACAACTTTGGTGTGGGCTCCATCCTTCGATATAAGGATTTTTTGTGGTGAGGCCCCAGCCCAGGACCAGGGACCCCTGAGCATATCCTTTTTCCATTTTCCCTGGGAAAGAAAACTCAGCAGTCCAGGTTCCTGATGTCAGTTTGTAGGGCTCCCTTGGGTCTATCAGTGCAGCACAAGTTTGAGGTGGGGACAACTTCGGTGTGGGGTGCATCCTTCGATATAAGGATTTTTTGCAGTCAGTGCTAGGGGCCCCTGGGCACATCCTTTTTCCATTTTCCCTGGGAAAGAAAACTCAGCAGTCCAGGTTCCTGATGTCAGTTTGTAGGGCTCCCTTGGGTGTATCAGGGCAGCACAAGTTTGAGGTGGGGAACACTTTGGTGTGGGGTCCATCGTTCGATATAAGGATTTTTTGCTGTGAGGCCCCAGCCCAGGGCCAGGGCCCCCTGGGCACATCCTTTTTCCATTTTCCCTGGGAAAGAAAACTCAGCAGTCCAGGTTCCTGATGTCAGTTTGTAGGGCTCCCTTGGGTCTATCAGGGCAGCACAAGTTTGAGGTGGAGAACACTTTGGTGTGGGGTCCATCCTTCGATATAAGGATTCTTTGCAGTCAGGGCCAGGGGCCCCTGGGCACATCCTTTTTCCATTTTCCCTGGGAAAGAAAACTCAGCAGTCCAGGTTCCTGATGTCAGTTTGTAGGGCTCCCTTGGGTCTATCAGGGCAGCACAAGTTTGAGGTGGGGACAACTTTGGTGTGGGCTCCATCCTTCGATATAAGGATTTTTTGTAGTGAGGCCCCAGCCCAGGACCAGGGACCCCTGGGCACATCCTTTTTCCATTTTCCCTGGGAAAGAAAACTCAGCAGTCCAGGTTCCTGATGTCAGTTTGTAGGGTTCCCTTGGGTCTATCAGGGCAGCACAAGTTTGAGGTGGGGACAACTTCGGTGTGGGCTCCATCCTTCGATATAAGGATTCTTTGCAGTGTGGCCCCAGCCCATGGCTAGAGGCCCCTGGGCACATCCTTTTTCCATTTTCCCTGGGAAAGAAAACTCAGCAGTCCAGGTTCCTGATGTCAGTTTGTAGGGCTCCCTTGGGTGTATCAGGGCAGCACAAGGTTGAGGTGGGGACAAATTCAGTGTGGGCTCCATCCTTCGATATAAGGATTTTTTGCAGTGAGGCCCCAGCCCAGGGCCAGGGCCCCCTGGGCACATCCTTTTTCCATTTTCCCTGGGAAAGAAAACTCAGCAGTCCAGGTTCCTGATGTCAGTTTGTAGGGCTCCCTTGGGTCTATCAGGGCAGCACAAGTTTGAGGTGGGGACAACTTCGGTGTGGGCTCCATCCTTCGATATAAGGATTTTTTGCAGTCAGGGCCAGGGGCCCCTGGGCACATCCTTTTTCCATTTTCCCTGGGAAAGAAAACTCAGCAGTCCAGGTTCCTGATGTCAGTTTGTAGGGCTCCCTTGGGTCTATCAGGGCAGCACAAGTTTGAGGTGGAGAACACTTTGGTGTGGGGTCCATCCTTCGATATAAGGATTCTTTGCAGTCAGGGCCAGGGGCCCCTGGGCACATCCTTCTTCCATTTTCCCTGGGAAAGAAAACTCAGCAGTCCAGGTTCCTGATGTCAGTTTGTAGGGCTCCCTTGGGTCTATCAGGGCAGCACAAGTTTGAGGTGGGGACAACTTTGGTGTGGGCTCCATCCTTCGATATAAGGATTTTTTGTAGCGAGGCCCCAGCCCAGGACCAGGGACCCCTGGGCACATCCTTTTTCCATTTTCCCTGGGAAAGAAAACTCAGCAGTCCAGGTTCCTGATGTCAGTTTGTAGGGTTCCCTTGGGTCTATCAGGGCAGCACAAGTTTGAGGTGGGGACAACTTCGGTGTGGGCTCCATCCTTCGATATAAGGATTTTTTGCAGTCAGGGCCAGGGGCCCCTGGGCCTATCCTTTTTCCATTTTCCCTGGGAAAGAAAACTCAGCAGTCCAGGTTCCTGATGTCAGTTTGTAGGGTTCCCTTGGGTGAATCAGGGCAGCACCAGTTTGAGGTGGGGACAACTTCGGTGTGGGCTCCATCCTTCGATATAAGGATTCTTTGCAGTGTGGCCCCAGCCCATAGCTAGAGGCCCCTGGGCACATCCTTTTTCCATTTTCCCTGGGAAAGAAAACTCAGCAGTCCAGGTTCCTGATGTCAGTTTGTAGGGCTCCCTTGGGTCTATCAGGGCAGCACAAGTTTGAGGTGGAGAACACTTTGGTGTGGGGTCCATCCTTCGATATAAGGATTCTTTGCAGTCAGGGCCAGGGGCCCCTGGGCACATCCTTTTTCCATTTTCCCTGGGAAAGAAAACTCAGCAGTCCAGGTTCCTGATGTCAGTTTGTAGGGCTCCCTTGGGTGTATCAGGGCAGCACAAGTTTGAGGTGGGGACAACTTCGGTGTGGGCTCCATCCTTCGATATAAGGATTTTTTGCAGTCAGGGCCAGGGGCCCCTGGGCACAACCTTTTTCCATTTTCCCTGGGAAAGAAAACTCAGCAGTCCAGGTTCCTGATGTCAGTTTGTAGGGCTCCCTTGGGTCTATCAGGGCAGCACAAGTTTGTGGTTGAGAACACTTTGGTGTGGGGTCCATCCTTCGATATAAGGATTCTTTGCAGTCAGGGCCAGGGACCCCTGGGCACATCCTTTTTCCATTTTCCCTGGGAAAGAAAACTCAGCAGTCCAGGTTCCTGATGTCAGTTTGTAGGGCTCCCTTGGGTCTATCAGGGCAGCACAAGTTTGAGGTGGAGAACACTTTGGTGTGGGGTCCATCCTTCGATATAAGGATTCTTTGCAGTCAGGGCCAGGGGCCCCTGGGCACATCCTTTTTCCATTTTCCCTGGGAAAGAAAACTCAGCAGTCCAGGTTCCTGATGTCAGTTTGTAGGGCTCCCTTGGGTCTATCAGGGCAGCACAAGTTTGAGGTGGGGACAACTTTGGTGTGGGCTCCATCCTTCGATATAAGGATTTTTTGTAGCGAGGCCCCAGCCCAGGACCAGGGACCCCTGGGCACATCCTTTTTCCATTTTCCCTGGGAAAGAAAACTCAGCAGTCCAGGTTCCTGATGTCAGTTTGTAGGGTTCCCTTGGGTGTATCAGGGCAGCAGAAGTTTGAGGTGGGGACAACTTTGGTGTGGGCTCCATCCTTCGATATAAGGATTTTTTGCAGTCAGGGCCAGGGGCCCCTGGGCACATCCTTTTTCCATTTTCCCTGGGAAAGAAAACTCAGCAGTCCAGGTTCCTGATGTCAGTTTGTAGGGCTCCCTTGGGTCTATCAGGGCAGCACAAGTTTGAGGTGGGGACAACTTTGGTGTGGGGTCCATCCTTCGATATAAGGATTTTTTGCAGTCAGGGCCCAGCCCAGTGCCAGAGGCCCCTGGGCACATCCTTTGGCCATTTTCCCTGGCAAAGAAAACTCAGCAGTCCAGGTTCCTGATGTCAGTTTGTAGGGCTCCCTTGGGTCTATCAGGGCAGCACAAGTTTGAGGTGGGGACAACTTTGGTGTGGGGTGCATCCTTCGATATAAGGATTCTTTGCAGTCAGGGCCAGGGGCCCCTGGGCACATCCTTTTTCCATTTTCCCTGGGAAAGAAAACTCAGCAGTCCAGGTTCCTGATGTCAGTTTGTAGGGCCTCCTTGGGTGTATCAGGGCAGCACAAGTTTGAGGTGGGGACAACTTTGGTGTGGGCTCCATCCTTCGATATAAGGATTTTTTGTAGTGAGGCCCCAGCCCAGGACCAGGGACCCCTGGGCACATCCTTTTTCCATTTTCCCTGGGAAAGAAAACTCAGCAGTCCAGGTTCCTGATGTCAGTTTGTAGGGCTCCCTTGGGTCTATCAGTGCAGCACAAGTTTGAGGTGGGGACAACTTCGGTGTGGGGTGCATCCTTCGATATAAGGATTTTTTTCAGTCAGTGCTAGGGGCCCCTGGGCACATCCTTTTTCCATTTTCCCTGGGAAAGAAAACTCAGCAGTCCAGGTTCCTGATGTCAGTTTGTAGGGCTCCCTTGGGTGTATCAGGGCAGCACAAGTTTGAGGTGGGGAACACTTTGGTGTGGGGTCCATCGTTCGATATAAGGATTTTTTGCTGTGAGGCCCCAGCCCAGGGCCAGGGCCCCCTGGGCACATCCTTTTTCCATTTTCCCTGGGAAAGAAAACTCAGCAGTCCAGGTTCCTGATGTCAGTTTGTAGGGCTCCCTTGGGTCTATCAGGGCAGCACAAGTTTGAAGTGGAGAACACTTTGGTGTGGGGTCCATCCTTCGATATAAGGATTCTTTGCAGTCAGGGCCAGGGGCCCCTGGGCACATCCTTTTTCCATTTTCCCTGGGAAAGAAAACTCAGCAGTCCAGGTTCCTGATGTCAGTTTGTAGGGCTCCCTTGGGTCTATCAGGGCAGCACAAGTTTGAGGTGGGGACAACTTTGGTGTGGGCTCCATCCTTCGATATAAGGATTTTTTGTAGTGAGGCCCCAGCCCAGGACCAGGGACCCCTGGGCACATCCTTTTTCCATTTTCCCTGGGAAAGAAAACTCAGCAGTCCAGGTTCCTGATGTCAGTTTGTAGGGTTCCCTTGGGTCTATCAGGGCAGCACAAGTTTGAGGTGGGGACAACTTCGGTGTGGGCTCCATCCTTCGATATAAGGATTCTTTGCAGTGTGGCCCCAGCCCATGGCTAGAGGCCCCTGGGCACATCCTTTTTCCATTTTCCCTGGGAAAGAAAACTCAGCAGTCCAGGTTCCTGATGTCAGTTTGTAGGGCTCCCTTGGGTGTATCAGGGCAGCACAAGGTTGAGGTGGGGACAAATTCAGTGTGGGCTCCATCCTTCGATATAAGGATTTTTTGCAGTGAGGCCCCAGCCCAGGGCCAGGGCCCCCTGGGCACATCCTTTTTCCATTTTCCCTGGGAAAGAAAACTCAGCAGTCCAGGTTCCTGATGTCAGTTTGTAGGGCTCCCTTGGGTCTATCAGGGCAGCACAAGTTTGAGGTGGGGACAACTTTGGTGTGGGCTCCATCCTTCGATATAAGGATTTTTTGTAGCGAGGCCCCAGCCCAGGACCAGGGACCCCTGGGCACATCCTTTTTCCATTTTCCCTGGGAAAGAAAACTCAGCAGTCCAGGTTCCTGATGTCAGTTTGTAGGGCTCCCTTGGGTCTATCAGGGCAGCACAAGTTTGAGGTGGAGAACACTTTGGTGTGGGGTCCATCCTTCGATATAAGGATTCTTTGCAGTCAGGGCCAGGGGCCCCTGGGCACATCCTTTTTCCATTTTCCCTGGGAAAGAAAACTCAGCAGTCCAGGTTCCTGATGTCAGTTTGTAGGGCTCCCTTGGGTCTATCAGGGCAGCACAAGTTTGAGGTGGGGACAACTTCGGTGTGGGCTCCATCCTTCGATATAAGGATTTTTTGCAGTCAGGGCCAGGGGCCCCTGGGCACAACCTTTTTCCATTTTCCCTGGGAAAGAAAACTCAGCAGTCCAGGTTCCTGATGTCAGTTTGTAGGGCTCCCTTGGGTCTATCAGGGCAGCACAAGTTTGAGGTGGGGACAACTTCGGTGTGGGCTCCATCCTTCGATATAAGGATTTTTTGCAGTCAGCGCCAGGGGCCCCTGGGCACAACCTTTTTCCATTTTCCCTGGGAAAGAAAACTCAGCAGTCCAGGTTCCTGATGTCAGTTTGTAGGGCTCCCGTGGGTCTATCAGGGCAGCACAAGTTTGTGGTGCAGAACACTTTGGTGTGAGGTCAATCCTTCGATATAAGGATTTTTTGCAGTCAGGGCCAGGGGCCCCTGGGCACATCCTTTTTCCATTTTCCCTGGGAAAGAAAACTCAGCAGTCCAGGTTCCTGATGTCAGTTTGTAGGGCTCCCTTGGGTCTATCAGGGCAGCACAAGTTTGAGGTGGGGACAACTTTGGTGTGGGCTCCATCCTTCGATATAAGGATTTTTTGTGGTGAGGCCCCAGCCCAGGACCAGGGACCCCTGAGCATATCCTTTTTCCATTTTCCCTGGGAAAGAAAACTCAGCAGTCCAGGTTCCTGATGTCAGTTTGTAGGGCTCCCTTGGGTCTATCAGTGCAGCACAAGTTTGAGGTGGGGACAACTTCGGTGTGGGGTGCATCCTTCGATATAAGGATTTTTTGCAGTCAGTGCTAGGGGCCCCTGGGCACATCCTTTTTCCATTTTCCCTGGGAAAGAAAACTCAGCAGTCCAGGTTCCTGATGTCAGTTTGTAGGGCTCCCTTGGGTGTATCAGGGCAGCACAAGTTTGAGGTGGGGAACACTTTGGTGTGGGGTCCATCGTTCGATATAAGGATTTTTTGCTGTGAGGCCCCAGCCCAGGGCCAGGGCCCCCTGGGCACATCCTTTTTCCATTTTCCCTGGGAAAGAAAACTCAGCAGTCCAGGTTCCTGATGTCAGTTTGTAGGGCTCCCTTGGGTCTATCAGGGCAGCACAAGTTTGAGGTGGAGAACACTTTGGTGTGGGGTCCATCCTTCGATATAAGGATTCTTTGCAGTCAGGGCCAGGGGCCCCTGGGCACATCCTTTTTCCATTTTCCCTGGGAAAGAAAACTCAGCAGTCCAGGTTCCTGATGTCAGTTTGTAGGGCTCCCTTGGGTCTATCAGGGCAGCACAAGTTTGAGGTGGGGACAACTTTGGTGTGGGCTCCATCCTTCGATATAAGGATTTTTTGTAGTGAGGCCCCAGCCCAGGACCAGGGACCCCTGGGCACATCCTTTTTCCATTTTCCCTGGGAAAGAAAACTCAGCAGTCCAGGTTCCTGATGTCAGTTTGTAGGGTTCCCTTGGGTCTATCAGGGCAGCACAAGTTTGAGGTGGGGACAACTTCGGTGTGGGCTCCATCCTTCGATATAAGGATTCTTTGCAGTGTGGCCCCAGCCCATGGCTAGAGGCCCCTGGGCACATCCTTTTTCCATTTTCCCTGGGAAAGAAAACTCAGCAGTCCAGGTTCCTGATGTCAGTTTGTAGGGCTCCCTTGGGTGTATCAGGGCAGCACAAGGTTGAGGTGGGGACAAATTCAGTGTGGGCTCCATCCTTCGATATAAGGATTTTTTGCAGTGAGGCCCCAGCCCAGGGCCAGGGCCCCCTGGGCACATCCTTTTTCCATTTTCCCTGGGAAAGAAAACTCAGCAGTCCAGGTTCCTGATGTCAGTTTGTAGGGCTCCCTTGGGTCTATCAGGGCAGCACAAGTTTGAGGTGGGGACAACTTCGGTGTGGGCTCCATCCTTCGATATAAGGATTTTTTGCAGTCAGGGCCAGGGGCCCCTGGGCACATCCTTTTTCCATTTTCCCTGGGAAAGAAAACTCAGCAGTCCAGGTTCCTGATGTCAGTTTGTAGGGCTCCCTTGGGTCTATCAGGGCAGCACAAGTTTGAGGTGGAGAACACTTTGGTGTGGGGTCCATCCTTCGATATAAGGATTCTTTGCAGTCAGGGCCAGGGGCCCCTGGGCACATCCTTCTTCCATTTTCCCTGGGAAAGAAAACTCAGCAGTCCAGGTTCCTGATGTCAGTTTGTAGGGCTCCCTTGGGTCTATCAGGGCAGCACAAGTTTGAGGTGGGGACAACTTTGGTGTGGGCTCCATCCTTCGATATAAGGATTTTTTGTAGCGAGGCCCCAGCCCAGGACCAGGGACCCCTGGGCACATCCTTTTTCCATTTTCCCTGGGAAAGAAAACTCAGCAGTCCAGGTTCCTGATGTCAGTTTGTAGGGTTCCCTTGGGTCTATCAGGGCAGCACAAGTTTGAGGTGGGGACAACTTCGGTGTGGGCTCCATCCTTCGATATAAGGATTTTTTGCAGTCAGGGCCAGGGGCCCCTGGGCCTATCCTTTTTCCATTTTCCCTGGGAAAGAAAACTCAGCAGTCCAGGTTCCTGATGTCAGTTTGTAGGGTTCCCTTGGGTGAATCAGGGCAGCACCAGTTTGAGGTGGGGACAACTTCGGTGTGGGCTCCATCCTTCGATATAAGGATTCTTTGCAGTGTGGCCCCAGCCCATAGCTAGAGGCCCCTGGGCACATCCTTTTTCCATTTTCCCTGGGAAAGAAAACTCAGCAGTCCAGGTTCCTGATGTCAGTTTGTAGGGCTCCCTTGGGTCTATCAGGGCAGCACAAGTTTGAGGTGGAGAACACTTTGGTGTGGGGTCCATCCTTCGATATAAGGATTCTTTGCAGTCAGGGCCAGGGGCCCCTGGGCACATCCTTTTTCCATTTTCCCTGGGAAAGAAAACTCAGCAGTCCAGGTTCCTGATGTCAGTTTGTAGGGCTCCCTTGGGTGTATCAGGGCAGCACAAGTTTGAGGTGGGGACAACTTCGGTGTGGGCTCCATCCTTCGATATAAGGATTTTTTGCAGTCAGGGCCAGGGGCCCCTGGGCACAACCTTTTTCCATTTTCCCTGGGAAAGAAAACTCAGCAGTCCAGGTTCCTGATGTCAGTTTGTAGGGCTCCCTTGGGTCTATCAGGGCAGCACAAGTTTGTGGTTGAGAACAGTTTGGTGTGGGGTCCATCCTTCGATATAAGGATTCTTTGCAGTCAGGGCCAGGGACCCCTGGGCACATCCTTTTTCCATTTTCCCTGGGAAAGAAAACTCAGCAGTCCAGGTTCCTGATGTCAGTTTGTAGGGCTCCCTTGGGTCTATCAGGGCAGCACAAGTTTGAGGTGGAGAACACTTTGGTGTGGGGTCCATCCTTCGATATAAGGATTCTTTGCAGTCAGGGCCAGGGGCCCCTGGGCACATCCTTTTTCCATTTTCCCTGGGAAAGAAAACTCAGCAGTCCAGGTTCCTGATGTCAGTTTGTAGGGCTCCCTTGGGTCTATCAGGGCAGCACAAGTTTGAGGTGGGGACAACTTTGGTGTGGGCTCCATCCTTCGATATAAGGATTTTTTGTAGCGAGGCCCCAGCCCAGGACCAGGGACCCCTGGGCACATCCTTTTTCCATTTTCCCTGGGAAAGAAAACTCAGCAGTCCAGGTTCCTGATGTCAGTTTGTAGGGTTCCCTTGGGTGTATCAGGGCAGCAGAAGTTTGAGGTGGGGACAACTTTGGTGTGGGCTCCATCCTTCGATATAAGGATTTTTTGCAGTCAGGGCCAGGGGCCCCTGGGCACATCCTTTTTCCATTTTCCCTGGGAAAGAAAACTCAGCAGTCCAGGTTCCTGATGTCAGTTTGTAGGGCTCCCTTGGGTCTATCAGGGCAGCACAAGTTTGAGGTGGGGACAACTTTGGTGTGGGGTCCATCCTTCGATATAAGGATTTTTTGCAGTCAGGGCCCAGCCCAGTGCCAGAGGCCCCTGGGCACATCCTTTGGCCATTTTCCCTGGCAAAGAAAACTCAGCAGTCCAGGTTCCTGATGTCAGTTTGTAGGGCTCCCTTGGGTCTATCAGGGCAGCACAAGTTTGAGGTGGGGACAACTTTGGTGTGGGGTGCATCCTTCGATATAAGGATTCTTTGCAGTCAGGGCCAGGGGCCCCTGGGCACATCCTTTTTCCATTTTCCCTGGGAAAGAAAACTCAGCAGTCCAGGTTCCTGATGTCAGTTTGTAGGGCCTCCTTGGGTGTATCAGGGCAGCACAAGTTTGAGGTGGGGACAACTTTGGTGTGGGCTCCATCCTTCGATATAAGGATTTTTTGTAGTGAGGCCCCAGCCCAGGACCAGGGACCCCTGGGCACATCCTTTTTCCATTTTCCCTGGGAAAGAAAACTCAGCAGTCCAGGTTCCTGATGTCAGTTTGTAGGGCTCCCTTGGGTCTATCAGTGCAGCACAAGTTTGAGGTGGGGACAACTTCGGTGTGGGGTGCATCCTTCGATATAAGGATTTTTTTCAGTCAGTGCTAGGGGCCCCTGGGCACATCCTTTTTCCATTTTCCCTGGGAAAGTAAACTCAGCAGTCCAGGTTCCTGATGTCAGTTTGTAGGGCTCCCTTGGGTGTATCAGGGCAGCACAAGTTTGAGGTGGGGAACACTTTGGTGTGGGGTCCATCGTTCGATATAAGGATTTTTTGCTGTGAGGCCCCAGCCCAGGGCCAGGGCCCCCTGGGCACATCCTTTTTCCATTTTCCCTGGGAAAGAAAACTCAGCAGTCCAGGTTCCTGATGTCAGTTTGTAGGGCTCCCTTGGGTCTATCAGGGCAGCACAAGTTTGAAGTGGAGAACACTTTGGTGTGGGGTCCATCCTTCGATATAAGGATTCTTTGCAGTCAGGGCCAGGGGCCCCTGGGCACATCCTTTTTCCATTTTCCCTGGGAAAGAAAACTCAGCAGTCCAGGTTCCTGATGTCAGTTTGTAGGGCTCCCTTGGGTCTATCAGGGCAGCACAAGTTTGAGGTGGGGACAACTTTGGTGTGGGCTCCATCCTTCGATATAAGGATTTTTTGTAGTGAGGCCCCAGCCCAGGACCAGGGACCCCTGGGCACATCCTTTTTCCATTTTCCCTGGGAAAGAAAACTCAGCAGTCCAGGTTCCTGATGTCAGTTTGTAGGGTTCCCTTGGGTCTATCAGGGCAGCACAAGTTTGAGGTGGGGACAACTTCGGTGTGGGCTCCATCCTTCGATATAAGGATTCTTTGCAGTGTGGCCCCAGCCCATGGCTAGAGGCCCCTGGGCACATCCTTTTTCCATTTTCCCTGGGAAAGAAAACTCAGCAGTCCAGGTTCCTGATGTCAGTTTGTAGGGCTCCCTTGGGTGTATCAGGGCAGCACAAGGTTGAGGTGGGGACAAATTCAGTGTGGGCTCCATCCTTCGATATAAGGATTTTTTGCAGTGAGGCCCCAGCCCAGGGCCAGGGCCCCCTGGGCACATCCTTTTTCCATTTTCCCTGGGAAAGAAAACTCAGCAGTCCAGGTTCCTGATGTCAGTTTGTAGGGCTCCCTTGGGTCTATCAGGGCAGCACAAGTTTGAGGTGGGGACAACTTTGGTGTGGGCTCCATCCTTCGATATAAGGATTTTTTGTAGCGAGGCCCCAGCCCAGGACCAGGGACCCCTGGGCACATCCTTTTTCCATTTTCCCTGGGAAAGAAAACTCAGCAGTCCAGGTTCCTGATGTCAGTTTGTAGGGTTCCCTTGGGTCTATCAGGGCAGCACAAGTTTGAGGTGGGGACAACTTCGGTGTGGGCTCCATCCTTCGATATAAGGATTTTTTGCAGTCAGGGCCAGGGGCCCCTGGGCCTATCCTTTTTCCATTTTCCCTGGGAAAGAAAACTCAGCAGTCCAGGTTCCTGATGTCAGTTTGTAGGGTTCCCTTGGGTGAATCAGGGCAGCACCAGTTTGAGGTGGGGACAACTTCGGTGTGGGCTCCATCCTTCGATATAAGGATTCTTTGCAGTGTGGCCCCAGCCCATAGCTAGAGGCCCCTGGGCACATCCTTTTTCCATTTTCCCTGGGAAAGAAAACTCAGCAGTCCAGGTTCCTGATGTCAGTTTGTAGGGCTCCCTTGGGTCTATCAGGGCAGCACAAGTTTGAGGTGGAGAACACTTTGGTGTGGGGTCCATCCTTCGATATAAGGATTCTTTGCAGTCAGGGCCAGGGGCCCCTGGGCACATCCTTTTTCCATTTTCCCTGGGAAAGAAAACTCAGCAGTCCAGGTTCCTGATGTCAGTTTGTAGGGCTCCCTTGGGTGTATCAGGGCAGCACAAGTTTGAGGTGGGGACAACTTCGGTGTGGGCTCCATCCTTCGATATAAGGATTTTTTGCAGTCAGGGCCAGGGGCCCCTGGGCACATCCTTTTTCCATTTTCCCTGGGAAAGAAAACTCAGCAGTCCAGGTTCCTGATGTCAGTTTGTAGGGCTCCCTTGGGTCTATCAGGGCAGCACAAGTTTGTGGTTGAGAACACTTTGGTGTGGGGTCCATCCTTCGATATAAGGATTCTTTGCAGTCAGGGCCAGGGGCCCCTGGGCACATCCTTTTTCCATTTTCCCTGGGAAAGAAAACTCAGCAGTCCAGGTTCCTGATGTCAGTTTGTAGGGCTCCCTTGGGTCTATCAGGGCAGCACAAGTTTGAGGTGGGGACAACTTCAGTGTGGGCTCCATCCTTCGATATAAGGATTTTTTGTAGCGAGGCCCCAGCCCAGGACCAGGGACCCCTGGGCACATCCTTTTTCCATTTTCCCTGGGAAAGAAAACTCAGCAGTCCAGGTTCCTGATGTCAGTTTGTAGGGTTCCCTTGGGTGTATCAGGGCAGCAGAAGTTTGAGGTGGGGACAACTTTGGTGTGGGCTCCATCCTTCGATATAAGGATTTTTTGCAGTCAGGGCCAGGGGCCCCTGGGCACATCCTTTTTCCATTTTCCCTGGGAGAGAAAACTCAGCAGTCCAGGTTCCTGATGTCAGTTTGTAGGGCTCCCTTGGGTCTATCAGGGCAGCACAAGTTTGAGGTGGGGACAACTTTGGTGTGGGGTCCATCCTTCGATATAAGGATTTTTTGCAGTCAGGGCCCAGCCCAGTGCCAGAGGCCCCTGGGCACATCCTTTGGCCATTTTCCCTGGCAAAGAAAACTCAGCAGTCCAGGTTCCTGATGTCAGTTTGTAGGGCTCCCTTGGGTCTATCAGGGCAGCACAAGTTTGAGGTGGGGACAACTTTGGTGTGGGGTGCATCCTTCGATATAAGGATTCTTTGCAGTCAGGGCCAGGGGCCCCTGGGCACATCCTTTTTCCATTTTCCCTGGGAAAGAAAACTCAGCAGTCCAGGTTCCTGATGTCAGTTTGTAGGGCCTCCTTGGGTGTATCAGGGCAGCACAAGTTTGAGGTGGGGACAACTTTGGTGTGGGCTCCATCCTTCGATATAAGGATTTTTTGTAGTGAGGCCCCAGCCCAGGACCAGGGACCCCTGGGCACATCCTTTTTCCATTTTCCCTGGGAAAGAAAACTCAGCAGTCCAGGTTCCTGATGTCAGTTTGTAGGGCTCCCTTGGGTCTATCAGGGCAGCACAAGTTTGAGGTGGAGAACACTTTGGTGTGGGGTCCATCCTTCGATATAAGGATTCTTTGCAGTCAGGGCCAGGGGCCCCTGGGCACATCCTTTTTCCATTTTCCCTGGGAAAGAAAACTCAGCAGTCCAGGTTCCTGATGTCAGTTTGTAGGGCTCCCTTGGGTCTATCAGGGCAGCACAAGTTTGAGGTGGGGACAACTTTGGTGTGGGCTCCATCCTTCGATATAAGGATTTTTTGTAGCGAGGCCCCAGCCCAGGACCAGGGACCCCTGGGCACATCCTTTTTCCATTTTCCCTGGGAAAGAAAACTCAGCAGTCCAGGTTCCTGATGTCAGTTTGTAGGGTTCCCTTGGGTCTATCAGGGCAGCACAAGTTTGAGGTGGGGACAACTTCGGTGTGGGCTCCATCCTTCGATATAAGGATTTTTTGCAGTCAGGGCCAGGGGCCCCTGGGCCTATCCTTTTTCCATTTTCCCTGGGAAAGAAAACTCAGCAGTCCAGGTTCCTGATGTCAGTTTGTAGGGTTCCCTTGGGTGAATCAGGGCAGCACCAGTTTGAGATGGGGACAACTTCGGTGTGGGCTCCATCCTTCGATATAAGGATTCTTTGCAGTGTGGCCCCAGCCCATAGCTAGAGGCCCCTGGGCACATCCTTTTTCCATTTTCCCTGGGAAAGAAAACTCAGCAGTCCAGGTTCCTGATGTCAGTTTGTAGGGCTCCCTTGGGTCTATCAGGGCAGCACAAGTTTGAGGTGGAGAACACTTTGGTGTGGGGTCCATCCTTCGATATAAGGATTCTTTGCAGTCAGGGCCAGGGGCCCCTGGGCACATCCTTTTTCCATTTTCCCTGGGAAAGAAAACTCAGCAGTCCAGGTTCCTGATGTCAGTTTGTAGGGCTCCCTTGGGTCTATCAGGGCAGCACAAGTTTGAGGTGGGGACAACTTCGGTGTGGGCTCCATCCTTCGATATAAGGATTTTTTGCAGTCAGGGCCAGGGGCCCCTGGGCACAACCTTTTTCCATTTTCCCTGGGAAAGAAAACTCAGCAGTCCAGGTTCCTGATATCAGTTTGTAGGGCTCCCTTGGGTCTATCAGGGCAGCACAAGTTTGTGGTTGAGAACACTTTGGTGTGGGGTCCATCCTTCGATATAAGGATTCTTTGCAGTCAGGGCCAGGGACCCCTGGGCACATCCTTTTTCCATTTTCCCTGGGAAAGAAAACTCAGCAGTCCAGGTTCCTGATGTCAGTTTGTAGGGCTCCCTTGGGTCTATCAGGGCAGCACAAGTTTGAGGTGGAGAACACTTTGGTGTGGGGTCCATCCTTCGATATAAGGATTCTTTGCAGTCAGGGCCAGGGGCCCCTGGGCACATCCTTTTTCCATTTTCCCTGGGAAAGAAAACTCAGCAGTCCAGGTTCCTGATGTCAGTTTGTAGGGCTCCCTTGGGTCTATCAGGGCAGCACAAGTTTGAGGTGGGGACAACTTTGGTGTGGGCTCCATCCTTCGATATAAGGATTTTTTGTAGCGAGGCCCCAGCCCAGGACCAGGGACCCCTGGGCACATCCTTTTTCCATTTTCCCTGGGAAAGAAAACTCAGCAGTCCAGGTTCCTGATGTCAGTTTGTAGGGTTCCCTTGGGTGTATCAGGGCAGCAGAAGTTTGAGGTGGGGACAACTTTGGTGTGGGCTCCATCCTTCGATATAAGGATTTTTTGCAGTCAGGGCCAGGGGCCCCTGGGCACATCCTTTTTCCATTTTCCCTGGGAAAGAAAACTCAGCAGTCCAGGTTCCTGATGTCAGTTTGTAGGGCCTCCTTGGGTGTATCAGGGCAGCACAAGTTTGAGGTGGGGACAACTTTGGTGTGGGCTCCATCCTTCGATATAAGGATTTTTTGTAGTGAGGCCCCAGCCCAGGACCAGGGACCCCTGGGCACATCCTTTTTCCATTTTCCCTGGGAAAGAAAACTCAGCAGTCCAGGTTCCTGATGTCAGTTTGTAGGGCTCCCTTGGGTCTATCAGGGCAGCACAAGTTTGAGGTGGGGACAACTTCGGTGTGGGCTCCATCCTTCGATATAAGGATTCTTTGCAGTGTGGCCCCAGCCCATGGCTAGAGGCCCCTGGACACATCCTTTTTCCATTTTCCCTGGGAAAGAAAACTCAGCAGTCCAGGTTCCTGATGTCAGTTTGTAGGGCTCCCTTGGGTCTATCAGGGCAGCACAAGTTTGAGGTGGGGACAACTTTGGTGTGGGCTCCCTCTTTCGATATAAGGATTTTTTGCAGTCAGGGCCGGAGTCCCATGAGCACATCCTTTTTCCATTTTCCCTGGGAAAGAAAACTCAGCAGTCCAGGTTCCTGATGTCAGTTTGTAGGGCTCCCTTGGGTCTATCAGGGCAGCACAAGTTTGAGGTGGAGAACACTTTGGTGTGGGGTCCATCCTTCGATATAAGGATTCTTTGCAGTCAGGGCCAGGGGCCCCTGGGCACATCCTTTTTCCATTTTCCCTGGGAAAGAAAACTCAGCAGTCCAGGTTCCTGATGTCAGTTTGTAGGGCTCCCTTGGGTCTATCAGGGCAGCACAAGTTTGAGGTGGGGACAACTTTGGTGTGGGGTCCATCCTTCGATATAAGGATTATTTGCAGTCAGGGCCAGGGGCCCCTGGGCACATCCTTTTTCCATTTTCCCTGGGAAAGAAAACTCAGCAGTCCAGGTTCCTGATGTCAGTTTGTAGGGCTCCCTTGGGTCTATCAGGGCAGCACAAGTTTGAGGTGGGGACAGCTTTGGTGTGGGCTCCATCTTTCGATATAAGGATTTTTTGTAGTGAGGCCCCAGCCCAGGACCAGGGACCCCTGGGCACATCCTTTTTCCATTTTCCCTGGGAAAGAAAACTCAGCAGTCCAGGTTCCTGATGTCAGTTTGTAGGGTTCCCTTGGGTGTATCAGGGCAGCACAAGTTTGAGGTGGGGACAACTTCGGTGTGGGGTCCATCCTTCGATATAAGGATTCTTTGCAGTGTGGCCCCAGCCCATGGCTAGAGGCCCCTGTGCACATCCTTTTTCCATTTTCCCTGGGAAAGAAAACTCAGCAGTCCAGGTTCCTGATGTCAGTTTGTAGGGCTCCCTTGGGTCTATCAGGGCAGCACAAGTTTGACGTGGGGACAACTTCGGTGTGGGCTCCATCTTTCGATATAAGGATTTTTTGCAGTCAGGGCCAGGGGCCCCTGGGCACATCCTTTTTCCATTTTCCCTGGGAAAGAAAACTCAGCAGTCCAGGTTCCTGATGTCAGTTTGTAGGGCTCCCTTGGGTCTATCAGGGCAGCACAAGTTTGAGGTGGGGACAACTTTGGTGTGGGCTCCATCCTTCGATATAAGGATTTTTTGTAGTGAGGCCCCAGCCCAGGACCAGGGACCCCTGGGCATATCCTTTTTCCATTTTCCCTGGGAAAGAAAACTCAGCAGTCCAGGTTCCTGATGTCAGTTTGTAGGGCTCCCTTGGGTCTATCAGGGCAGCACAAGTTTGAGGTGGGGACAACTTCGGTGTGGGCTCCATCCTTCGATATAAGGATTTTTTGCAGTCAGGGCCAGGGGCCCCTGGGCACATCCTTTTTCCATTTTCCCTGGGAAAGAAAACTCAGCAGTCCAGGTTCCTGATGTCAGTTTGTAGGGCTCCCTTGGGTCTATCAGGGCAGCACAAGTTTGAGGTGGGGACAACTTCGGTGTGGGCTCCATCCTTCGATATAAGGATTCTTTGCAGTCAGGGCCAGGGGCCCCTGGGCACATCCTTTTTCCATTTTCCCTGGGAAAGAAAACTCAGCAGTCCAGGTTCCTGATGTCAGTTTGTAGGGCTCCCTTGGGTCTATCAGGGCAGCACAAGTTTGAGGTGGGGACAACTTTGGTGTGGGCTCCATCCTTCGATATAAGGATTTTTTGTAGTGAGGCCCCAGCCCAGGACCAGGGACCCCTGGGCACATCCTTTTTCCATTTTCCCTGGGAAAGAAAACTCAGCAGTCCAGGTTCCTGATGTCAGTTTGTAGGGTTCCCTTGGGTGTATCAGGGCAGCACAAGTTTGAGGTGGGGACAACTTCAGTGTGGGCTCCATCCTTCGATATAAGGATTTTTTGCAGTCAGGGCAAGGGGCCCCTGGGCCTATCCTTTTTCCATTTTCCCTGGGAAAGAAAACTCAGCAGTCCAGGTTCCTGATGTCAGTTTGTAGGGTTCCCTTGGGTGTATCAGGGAAGCACAAGTTTGAGGTGGGGACAACTTCGGTGTGGGCTCCATCCTTCGATATAAGGATTCTTTGCAGTGTGGCCCCAGCCCATGGCTAGAGGCCCCTGGGCACATCCTTTTTCCATTTTCCCTGGGAAAGAAAACTCAGCAGTCCAGGTTCCTGATGTCAGTTTGTAGGGTTCCCTTGGGTGTATCAGGGCAGCACAAGTTTGAGGTGGGGACAACTTTGGTGTGGGCTCCATCCTTCGATATAAGGATTTTTTGCAGTCAGGGCCAGGGGCCCCTGGGCCTATCCTTTTTCCATTTTCCCTGGGAAAGAAAACTCAGCAGTCCAGGTTCCTGATGTCAGTTTGTAGGGCTCCCTTGGGTCTATCAGGGCAGCACAAGTTTGAGGTGGGGACAACTTCGGTGTGGGCTCCATCCTTCGATATAAGGATTTTTTGCAGTCAGGGCCAGGGGCCCCTGGGCACATCCTTTTTCCATTTTCCCTGGGAAAGAAAACTCAGCAGTCCAGGTTCCTGATGTCAGTTTGTAGGGCTCCCTTGGGTCTATCAGGGCAGCACAAGTTTGAGGTGGAGAACACTTTGGTGTGGGGTCCATCCTTCGATATAAGGATTCTTTGCAGTCAGGGCCAGGGGCCCCTGGGCACATCCTTTTTCCATTTTCCCTGGGAAAGAAAACTCAGCAGTCCAGGTTCCTGATGTCAGTTTGTAGGGCTCCCTTGGGTCTATCAGGGCAGCACAAGTTTGAGGTGGGGACAACTTTGGTGTGGGCTCCATCCTTCGATATAAGGATTTTTTGTAGTGAGGCCCCAGCCCAGGACCAGGGACCCCTGGGCACATCCTTTTTCCATTTTCCCTGGGAAAGAAAACTCAGCAGTCCAGGTTCCTGATGTCAGTTTGTAGGGTTCCCTTGGGTGTATCAGGGCAGCACAAGTTTGAGGTGGGGACAACTTCGGTGTGGGCTCCATCCTTCGATATAAGGATTTTTTGCAGTCAGGGCCAGGGGCCCCTGGGCCTATCCTTTTTCCATTTTCCCTGGGAAAGAAAACTCAGCAGTCCAGGTTCCTGATGTCAGTTTGTAGGGCTCCCTTGGGTCTATCAGGGCAGCACAAGTTTGAGGTGGGGACAACTTCGGTGTGGGCTCCATCCTTCGATATAAGGATTCTTTGCAGTGTGGCCCCAGCCCATGGCTAGAGGCCCCTGGGCACATCCTTTTTCCATTTTCCCTGGGAAAGAAAACTCAGCAGTCCAGGTTCCTGATGTCAGTTTGTAGGGCTCCCTTGGGTCTATCAGGGCAGCACAAGTTTGAGGTGGAGAACACTTTGGTGTGGGGTCCATCCTTCGATATAAGGATTCTTTGCAGTCAGGGCCAGGGGCCCCTGGGCACATCCTTTTTCCATTTTCCCTGGGAAAGAAAATTCAGCAGTCCAGGTTCCTGATGTCAGTTTGTAGGGCTCCCTTGGGTCTATCAGGGCAGCACAAGTTTGAGGTGGGGACAACTTTGGTGTGGGCTCCATCCTTCGATATAAGGATTTTTTGCAGTCAAGGCCAGGGGCCCCTGGGCCTATCCTTTTTCCATTTTCCCTGGGAAAGAAAACTCAGCAGTCCAGGTTCCTGATGTCAGTTTGTAGGGTTCCCTTGGATGTATCAAGGAAGCACAAGTTTGAGGTGGGGACAACTTTGGTGTGGGGTCCATCCTTCCATATAAGGATTTTTTGCAGTCAGGGCCAGGGGCCCCTGGGCACATCCTTTTTCCATTTTCCGTGGGAAAGAAAACTCAGCAGTCCAGGTTCCTGATGTCAGTTTGTAGGGCTCCCTTGGGTGTATCAGTGCAGCACAATTTTGAGGTGGGGAAAACTTCGGTGTGGGGTCCATCCTTCGATATAAGGATTCTTTGCAGTCAGGGCCCAACCCAGGGCCAGGGGCCCCTGGGCACATCCTTTTTCCATTTTCCCTGGGAAAGAAAACTCAGCAGTCCAGGTTCCTGATGTCAGTTTGTAGGGCTCCCTTGGGTCTATCAGTGCAGCACAAGTTTGAGGTGGGGACAACTTCGGTGTGGGGTGCATCCTTCGATATAAGGATTTTTTGCAGTCAGTGCTAGGGGCCCCTGGGCACATCCTTTTTCCATTTTCCCTGGGAAAGAAAACTCAGCAGTCCAGGTTCCTGATGTCAGTTTGTAGGGCTCCCTTGGGTCTATCAGGGCAGCACAAGTTTGAGGTGGGGACAACTTTGGTGTGGGGTCAATCCTTCGATATAAGGATTTTTTGCAGTGAGGCCACAGCCCAGGGCCAGGGCCCCCTGGGAACATCCTTTTTCCATTTTCCCTGGGAAAGAAAACTCAGCAGTCCAGGTTCCTGATGTCAGTTTGTAGGGCTCCCTTGGGTCTATCAGGGCAGCACAAGTTTGAGGTGGGGACAACTTCGGTGTGGGCTCCATCCTTCGATATAAGGATTCTTTGCAGTCAGGGCCAGGGGCCCCTGGGCACATCCTTTTTCCATTTTCCCTGGGAAAGAAAACTCAGCAGTCCAGGTTCCTGATGTCAGTTTGTAGGGCTCCCTTGGGTCTATCAGGGCAGCACAAGTTTGAGGTGGGGACAACTTCGGTGTGGGCTCCATCCTTCGATATAAGGATTCTTTGCAGTCAGGGCCAGGGGCCCCTGGGAACATCCTTTTTCCATTTTCCCTGGGAAAGAAAACTCAGCAGTCCAGGTTCCTGATGTCACTTTGTAGGGCTCCCTTGGGTCTATCAGGGCAGCACAAGTTTGAGGTGGGGACAACTTTGGTGTGGGCTCCATCCTTCGATATAAGGATTTTTTGTAGTGAGGCCCCAGCCCAGGACCAGGGACCCCTGGGCACATCCTTTTTCCATTTTCCCTGGGAAAGAAAACTCAGCAGTCCAGGTTCCTGATGTCAGTTTGTAGGGTTCCCTTGGGTGTATCAGGGCAGCACAAGTTTGAGGTGGGGACAACTTCGGTGTGGGCTCCATCCTTCGATATAAGGATTTTTTGCAGTCAGGGCCAGGGGCCCCTGGGCCTATCCTTTTTCCATTTTCCCTGGGAAAGAAAACTCAGCAGTCCAGGTTCCTGATGTCAGTTTGTAGGGCTCCCTTGGGTCTATCAGGGCAGCACAAGTTTGAGGTGGGGACAACTTCGGTGTGGGCTCCATCCTTCGATATAAGGATTCTTTGCAGTGTGGCCCCAGCCCATGGCTAGAGGCCCCTGGGCACATCCTTTTTCCATTTTCCCTGGGAAAGAAAACTCAGCAGTCCAGGTTCCTGATGTCAGTTTGTAGGGCTCCCTTGGGTCTATCAGGGCAGCACAAGTTTGAGGTGGAGAACACTTTGGTGTGGGGTCCATCCTTCGATATAAGGATTCTTTGCAGTCAGGGCCAGGGGCCCCTGGGCACATCCTTTTTCCATTTTCCCTGGGAAAGAAAATTCAGCAGTCCAGGTTCCTGATGTCAGTTTGTAGGGCTCCCTTGGGTCTATCAGGGCAGCACAAGTTTGAGGTGGGGACAACTTTGGTGTGGGCTCCATCCTTCGATATAAGGATTTTTTGCAGTCAAGGCCAGGGGCCCCTGGGCCTATCCTTTTTCCATTTTCCCTGGGAAAGAAAACTCAGCAGTCCAGGTTCCTGATGTCAGTTTGTAGGGTTCCCTTGGATGTATCAAGGAAGCACAAGTTTGAGGTGGGGACAACTTTGGTGTGGGGTCCATCCTTCCATATAAGGATTTTTTGCAGTCAGGGCCAGGGGCCCCTGGGCACATCCTTTTTCCATTTTCCGTGGGAAAGAAAACTCAGCAGTCCAGGTTCCTGATGTCAGTTTGTAGGGCTCCCTTGGGTGTATCAGTGCAGCACAATTTTGAGGTGGGGAAAACTTCGGTGTGGGGTCCATCCTTCGATATAAGGATTCTTTGCAGTCAGGGCCCAACCCAGGGCCAGGGGCCCCTGGGCACATCCTTTTTCCATTTTCCCTGGGAAAGAAAACTCAGCAGTCCAGGTTCCTGATGTCAGTTTGTAGGGCTCCCTTGGGTCTATCAGTGCAGCACAAGTTTGAGGTGGGGACAACTTCGGTGTGGGGTGCATCCTTCGATATAAGGATTTTTTGCAGTCAGTGCTAGGGGCCCCTGGGCACATCCTTTTTCCATTTTCCCTGGGAAAGAAAACTCAGCAGTCCAGGTTCCTGATGTCAGTTTGTAGGGCTCCCTTGGGTCTATCAGGGCAGCACAAGTTTGAGGTGGGGACAACTTTGGTGTGGGGTCAATCCTTCGATATAAGGATTTTTTGCAGTGAGGCCACAGCCCAGGGCCAGGGCCCCCTGGGAACATCCTTTTTCCATTTTCCCTGGGAAAGAAAACTCAGCAGTCCAGGTTCCTGATGTCAGTTTGTAGGGCTCCCTTGGGTCTATCAGGGCAGCACAAGTTTGAGGTGGGGACAACTTCGGTGTGGGCTCCATCCTTCGATATAAGGATTCTTTGCAGTCAGGGCCAGGGGCCCCTGGGCACATCCTTTTTCCATTTTCCCTGGGAAAGAAAACTCAGCAGTCCAGGTTCCTGATGTCAGTTTGTAGGGCTCCCTTGGGTCTATCAGGGCAGCACAAGTTTGAGGTGGGGACAACTTCGGTGTGGGCTCCATCCTTCGATATAAGGATTCTTTGCAGTCAGGGCCAGGGGCCCCTGGGAACATCCTTTTTCCATTTTCCCTGGGAAAGAAAACTCAGCAGTCCAGGTTCCTGATGTCACTTTGTAGGGCTCCCTTGGGTCTATCAGGGCAGCACAAGTTTGAGGTGGGGACAACTTTGGTGTGGGCTCCATCCTTCGATATAAGGATTTTTTGTAGTGAGGCCCCAGCCCAGGACCAGGGACCCCTGGGCACATCCTTTTTCCATTTTCCCTGGGAAAGAAAACTCAGCAGTCCAGGTTCCTGATGTCAGTTTGTAGGGTTCCCTTGGGTGTATCAGGGCAGCACAAGTTTGAGGTGGGGACAACTTCGGTGTGGGCTCCATCCTTCGATATAAGGATTTTTTGCAGTCAGGGCCAGGGGCCCCTGGGCCTATCCTTTTTCCATTTTCCCTGGGAAAGAAAACTCAGCAGTCCAGGTTCCTGATGTCAGTTTGTAGGGTTCCCTTGGGTGTATCAGGGCAGCACAAGTTTGAGGTGGGGACAACTTCGGTGTGGGCTCCATCCTTCGATATAAGGATTCTTTGCAGTGTGGCCCCAGCCCATTGCTAGAGGCCCCTGGGCACATCCTTTTTCCACTTTCCCTGGGAAAGAAAACTCAGCAGTCCAGGTTCCTGATGTCAGTTTGTTGGGCTCCCTTGGGTCTATCAGGGCAGCACAAGTTTGAGGTGGGGACAACTTTGGTGTGGGCTCCATCCTTCGATATAAGGATTTTTTGGAGTGAGGCCCCAGCACAGGACCAGGGACCCCTGGGCATATCCTTTTTCCATTTTCCCTGGGAAAGAAAACTCAGCAGTCCAGGTTCCTGATGTCAGTTTGTAGGGTTCCCTTGGGTGTATCAGGGCAGCACAAGTTTGAGGTGGGGACAACTTCGGTGTGGGCTCCATCCTTCGATATAAGGATTTTTTGCAGTCAGGGCCAGGGGCCCCTGGGCACATCCTTTTTCCATTTTCCCTGGGAAAGAAAACTCAGCAGTCCAGGTTCCTGATGTCAGTTTGTAGGGCTCCCTTGGGTCTATCAGGGCAGCACAACTTTGAGGAGGGGACAACTTCGGTGTGGGCTCCATCCTTCGATATAAGGATTTTTTGCAGTCAGGGCCAGGGGCCCCTAGGCACATCCTTTTTCCATTTTCCCTGGGAAAGAAAACTCAGCAGTCCAGGTTCCTGATGTCAGTTTGTAGGGTTCCCTTGGGTGTATCAGGGCAGCACAAGTTTGAGGTGGGGACAACTTCGGTGTGGGCTCCATCCTTCGATATAAGGATTTTTTGCAGTCAGGGCCAGGGGCCCCTGGGCCTATCCTTTTTCCATTTTCCCTGGGAAAGAAAACTCAGCAGTCCAGGTTCCTGATGTCAGTTTGTAGGGCTCCCTTGGATGTATCAGGGAAGCACAAGTTTGAGGTGGGAACAACTTTGGTGTGGGGTCCATCCTTCCATATAAGGATTTTTTGCAGTCAGGGCCAGGGGCCCCTGGGCACATCCTTTTTCCATTTTCCCTGGGAAAGAAAACTCAGCAGTCCAGGTTCCTGATGTCAGTTTGTAGGGTTCCCTTGGGTGTATCAGGGCAGCACAAGTTTGAGGTGGGGACAACTTCGGTGTGGGGTCCATCCTTCGATATAAGGATTTTTTGCAGTCAGGGCCAGGGGCCCCTGGGCCTATCCTTTTTCCATTTTCCCTGGGAAAGAAAACTCAGCAGTCCAGGTTCCTGATGTCAGTTTGTAGGGTTCCCTTGGGTGTATCAGGGCAGCACAAGTTTGAGGTGGGGACAACTTCGGTGTGGGCTCCATCCTTCGATATAAGGATTCTTTGCAGTGTGGCCCCAGCCCATTGCTAGAGGCCCCTGGGCACATCCTTTTTCCACTTTCCCTGGGAAAGAAAACTCAGCAGTCCAGGTTCCTGATGTCAGTTTGTAGGGTTCCCTTGGGTCTATCAGGGCAGCACAAGTTTGAGGTGGAGAACACTTTGGTGTGGGGTCCATCCTTCGATATAAGGATTCTTTGCAGTCAGGGCCAGGGGCCCCTGGGCACATCCTTTTTCCATTTTCCCTGGGAAAGAAAACTCAGCAGTCCAGGTTCCTGATGTCAGTTTGTAGGGCTCCCTTGGGTCTATCAGGGCAGCACAAGTTTGAGGTGGGGACAACTTCGGTGTGGGCTCCATCCTTCGATATAAGGATTTTTTGCAGTCAGGGCCAGGGGCCCCTGGGCCTATCCTTTTTCCATTTTCCCTGGGAAAGAAAACTCAGCAGTCCAGGTTCCTGATGTCAGTTTGTAGGGCTCCCTTGGATGTATCAGGGAAGCACAAGTTTGAGGTGGGGAAAACTTTGGTGTGGGGTCCATCCTTCGATATAAGGATTCTTTGCAGTCAGGGCCCAACCCAGGGCCAGGGGCCCCTGGGCACATCCTTTTTCCATTTTCCCTGGGAAAGAAAACTCAGCAGTCCAGGTTCCTGATGTCAGTTTGTAGGGCTCCCTTGGGTCTATCAGTGCAGCACAAGTTTGAGGTGGGGACAACTTCGGTGTGGGGTGCATCCTTCGATATAAGGATTTTTTGCAGTCAGTGCTAGGGGCCCCTGGGCACATCCTTTTTCCATTTTCCCTGGGAAAGAAAACTCAGCAGTCCAGGTTCCTGATGTCAGTTTGTAGGGCTCCCTTGGGTCTATCAGGGCAGCACAAGTTTGAGGTGGGGACAACTTTGGTGTGGGGTCAATCCTTCGATATAAGGATTTTTTGCAGTGAGGCCACAGCCCAGGGCCAGGGCCCCCTGGGAACATCCTTTTTCCATTTTCCCTGGGAAAGAAAACTCAGCAGTCCAGGTTCCTGATGTCAGTTTGTAGGGCTCCCTTGGGTCTATCAGGGCAGCACAAGTTTGAGGTGGGGACAACTTTGGTGTGGGCTCCATCCTTCGATATAAGGATTTTTTGTAGTGAGGCCCCAGCCCAGGACCAGGGACCCCTGGGCATATCCTTTTTCCATTTTCCCTGGGAAAGAAAACTCAGCAGTCCAGGTTCCTGATGTCAGTTTGTAGGGCTCCCTTGGGTCTATCAGGGCAGCACAAGTTTGAGGTGGGGACAACTTCGGTGTGGGGTCCATCCTTCGATATAAGGATTTTTTGCAGTCAGGGCCAGGGGCCCCTGGGCACATCCTTTTTCCATTTTCCCTGGGAAAGAAAACTCAGCAGTCCAGGTTCCTGATGTCAGTTTGTAGGGCTCCCTTGGGTCTATCAGGGCAGCACAAGTTTGAGGTGGGGACAACTTCGGTGTGGGCTCCATCCTTCGATATAAGGATTCTTTGCAGTCAGGGCCAGGGGCCCCTGGGCACATCCTTTTTCCATTTTCCCTGGGAAAGAAAACTCAGCAGTCCAGGTTCCTGATGTCAGTTTGTAGGGCTCCCTTGGGTCTATCAGGGCAGCACAAGTTTGAGGTGGGGACAACTTTGGTGTGGGCTCCATCCTTCGATATAAGGATTTTTTGTAGTGAGGCCCCAGCCCAGGACCAGGGACCCCTGGGCACATCCTTTTTCCATTTTCCCTGGGAAAGAAAACTCAGCAGTCCAGGTTCCTGATGTCAGTTTGTAGGGTTCCCTTGGGTGTATCAGGGCAGCACAAGTTTGAGGTGGGGACAACTTCGGTGTGGGGTCCATCCTTCGATATAAGGATTTTTTGCAGTCAGGGCCAGGGGCCCCTGGGCCTATCCTTTTTCCATTTGCCCTGGGAAAGAAAACTCAGCAGTCCAGGTTCCTGATGTCAGTTTGTAGGGTTCCCTTGGGTGTATCAGGGCAGCACAAGTTTGAGGTGGGGACAACTTCGGTGTGGGCTCCATCCTTCGATATAAGGATTCTTTGCAGTGTGGCCCCAGCCCATTGCTAGAGGCCCCTGGGCACATCCTTTTTCCATTTTCCCTGGGAAAGAAAACTCAGCAGTCCAGGTTCCTGATGTCAGTTTGTAGGGTTCCCTTGGGTCTATCAGGGCAGCACAAGTTTGAGGTGGAGAACACTTTGGTGTGGGCTCCATCCTTCGATATAAGGATTCTTTGCAGTGTGGCCCCAGCCCATTGCTAGAGGCCCCAGGGCACATCCCTTTTCCATTTTCCCTGGGAAAGAAAACTCAGCAGTCCAGGTTCCTGATGTCAGTTTGTAGGGCTCCCTTGGGTCTATCAGGGCAGCACAAGTTTGAGGTGGGGACAACTTTGGTGTGGGCTCCATCCTTCGATATAAGGATTTTTTGGAGTGAGGCCCCAGCACAGGACCAGGGACCCCTGGGCATATCCTTTTTCCATTTTCCCTGGGAAAGAAAACTCAGCAGTCCAGGTTCCTGATGTCAGTTTGTAGGGTTCCCTTGGGTGTATCAGGGCAGCACAAGTTTGAGGTGGGGACAACTTCGGTGTGGGCTCCATCCTTCGATATAAGGATTTTTTGCAGTCAGGGCCAGGGGCCCCTGGGCCTACCCTTTTTCCATTTTCCCTGGGAAAGAAAACTCAGCAGTCCAGGTTCCTGATGTCAGTTTGTAGGGCTCCCTTGGGTCTATCAGGGCAGCACAACTTTGAGGAGGGGACAACTTCGGTGTGGGCTCCATCCTTCGATATAAGGATTTTTTGCAGTCAGGGCCAGGGGCCCCTAGGCACATCCTTTTTCCATTTTCCCTGGGAAAGAAAACTCAGCAGTCCAGGTTCCTGATGTCAGTTTGTAGGGCTCCCTTGGGTCTATCAGGGCAGCACAAGTTTGAGGTGGAGAACACTTTGGTGTGGGGTCCATCCTTCGATATAAGGATTCTTTGCAGTCAGGGCCAGGGGCCCCTGGGCACATCCTTTTTCCATTTTCCCTGGGAAAGAAAACTCAGCAGTCCAGGTTCCTGATGTCAGTTTGTAGGGCTCCCTTGGGTCTATCAGGGCAGCACAAGTTTGAGGTGGGGACATCTTTGGTGTGGGGTCAATCCTTCGATATAAGGATTTTTTGCAGTGAGGCCACAGCCCAGGGCCAGGGCCCCCTGGGAACATCCTTTTTCCATTTTCCCTGGGAAAGAAAACTCAGCAGTCCAGGTTCCTGATGTCAGTTTGTAGGGCTCCCTTGGGTCTATCAGGGCAGCACAAGTTTGAGGTGGGGACAACTTTGGTGTGGGCTCCATCCTTCGATATAAGGATTTTTTGTAGTGAGGCCCCAGCCCAGGACCAGGGACCCCTGGGCACATCCTTTTTCCATTTTCCCTGGGAAAGAAAACTCAGCAGTCCAGGTTCCTGATGTCAGTTTGTAGGGTTCCCTTGGGTGTATCAGGGCAGCACAAGTTTGAGGTGGGGACAACTTCGGTGTGGGCTCCATCCTTCGATATAAGGATTTTTTGCAGTCAGGGCCAGGGGCCCCTGGGCCTATCCTTTTTCCATTTTCCCTGGGAAAGAAAACTCAGCAGTCCAGGTTCCTGATGTCAGTTTGTAGGGCTCCCTTGGGTCTATCAGGGCAGCACAAGTTTGAGGTGGGGACAACTTCGGTGTGGGCTCCATCCTTCGATATAAGGATTCTTTGCAGTGTGGCCCCAGCCCATGGCTAGAGGCCCCTGGGCACATCCTTTTTCCATTTTCCCTGGGAAAGAAAACTCAGCAGTCCAGGTTCCTGATGTCAGTTTGTAGGGCTCCCTTGGGTCTATCAGGGCAGCACAAGTTTGAGGTGGAGAACACTTTGGTGTGGGGTCCATCCTTCGATATAAGGATTCTTTGCAGTCAGGGCCAGGGGCCCCTGGGCACATCCTTTTTCCATTTTCCCTGGGAAAGAAAATTCAGCAGTCCAGGTTCCTGATGTCAGTTTGTAGGGCTCCCTTGGGTCTATCAGGGCAGCACAAGTTTGAGGTGGGGACAACTTTGGTGTGGGCTCCATCCTTCGATATAAGGATTTTTTGCAGTCAAGGCCAGGGGCCCCTGGGCCTATCCTTTTTCCATTTTCCCTGGGAAAGAAAACTCAGCAGTCCAGGTTCCTGATGTCAGTTTGTAGGGTTCCCTTGGGTGTATCAGGGCAGCACAAGTTTGAGGTGGGGACAACTTTGGTGTGGGGTCCATCCTTCCATATAAGGATTTTTTGCAGTCAGGGCCAGGGGCCCCTGGGCACATCCTTTTTCCATTTTCCGTGGGAAAGAAAACTCAGCAGTCCAGGTTCCTGATGTCAGTTTGTAGGGCTCCCTTGGGTGTATCAGTGCAGCACAATTTTGAGGTGGGGAAAACTTCGGTGTGGGGTCCATCCTTCGATATAAGGATTCTTTGCAGTCAGGGCCCAACCCAGGGCCAGGGGCCCCTGGGCACATCCTTTTTCCATTTTCCCTGGGAAAGAAAACTCAGCAGTCCAGGTTCCTGATGTCAGTTTGTAGGGCTCCCTTGGGTCTATCAGTGCAGCACAAGTTTGAGGTGGGGACAACTTCGGTGTGGGGTGCATCCTTCGATATAAGGATTTTTTGCAGTCAGTGCTAGGGGCCCCTGGGCACATCCTTTTTCCATTTTCCCTGGGAAAGAAAACTCAGCAGTCCAGGTTCCTGATGTCAGTTTGTAGGGCTCCCTTGGGTCTATCAGGGCAGCACAAGTTTGAGGTGGGGACAACTTTGGTGTGGGGTCAATCCTTCGATATAAGGATTTTTTGCAGTGAGGCCACAGCCCAGGGCCAGGGCCCCCTGGGAACATCCTTTTTCCATTTTCCCTGGGAAAGAAAACTCAGCAGTCCAGGTTCCTGATGTCAGTTTGTAGGGCTCCCTTGGGTCTATCAGGGCAGCACAAGTTTGAGGTGGGGACAACTTCGGTGTGGGCTCCATCCTTCGATATAAGGATTCTTTGCAGTCAGGGCCAGGGGCCCCTGGGCACATCCTTTTTCCATTTTCCCTGGGAAAGAAAACTCAGCAGTCCAGGTTCCTGATGTCAGTTTGTAGGGCTCCCTTGGGTCTATCAGGGCAGCACAAGTTTGAGGTGGGGACAACTTCGGTGTGGGCTCCATCCTTCGATATAAGGATTCTTTGCAGTCAGGGCCAGGGGCCCCTGGGAACATCCTTTTTCCATTTTCCCTGGGAAAGAAAACTCAGCAGTCCAGGTTCCTGATGTCAGTTTGTAGGGCTCCCTTGGGTCTATCAGGGCAGCACAAGTTTGAGGTGGGGACAACTTTGGTGTGGGCTCCATCCTTCGATATAAGGATTTTTTGTAGTGAGGCCCCAGCCCAGGACCAGGGACCCCTGGGCACATCCTTTTTCCATTTTCCCTGGGAAAGAAAACTCAGCAGTCCAGGTTCCTGATGTCAGTTTGTAGGGTTCCCTTGGGTGTATCAGGGCAGCACAAGTTTGAGGTGGGGACAACTTCGGTGTGGGCTCCATCCTTCGATATAAGGATTCTTTGCAGTGTGGCCCCAGCCCATTGCTAGAGGCCCCTGGGCACATCCTTTTTCCACTTTCCCTGGGAAAGAAAACTCAGCAGTCCAGGTTCCTGATGTCAGTTTGTTGGGCTCCCTTGGGTCTATCAGGGCAGCACAAGTTTGAGGTGGGGACAACTTTGGTGTGGGCTCCATCCTTCGATATAAGGATTTTTTGGAGTGAGGCCCCAGCACAGGACCAGGGACCCCTGGGCATATCCTTTTTCCATTTTCCCTGGGAAAGAAAACTCAGCAGTCCAGGTTCCTGATGTCAGTTTGTAGGGTTCCCTTGGGTGTATCAGGGCAGCACAAGTTTGAGGTGGGGACAACTTCGGTGTGGGCTCCATCCTTCGATATAAGGATTTTTTGCAGTCAGGGCCAGGGGCCCCTGGGCACATCCTTTTTCCATTTTCCCTGGGAAAGAAAACTCAGCAGTCCAGGTTCCTGATGTCAGTTTGTAGGGCTCCCTTGGGTCTATCAGGGCAGCACAACTTTGAGGAGGGGACAACTTCGGTGTGGGCTCCATCCTTCGATATAAGGATTTTTTGCAGTCAGGGCCAGGGGCCCCTAGGCACATCCTTTTTCCATTTTCCCTGGGAAAGAAAACTCAGCAGTCCAGGTTCCTGATGTCAGTTTGTAGGGTTCCCTTGGGTGTATCAGGGCAGCACAAGTTTGAGGTGGGGACAACTTCGGTGTGGGCTCCATCCTTCGATATAAGGATTTTTTGCAGTCAGGGCCAGGGGCCCCTGGGCCTATCCTTTTTCCATTTTCCCTGGGAAAGAAAACTCAGCAGTCCAGGTTCCTGATGTCAGTTTGTAGGGCTCCCTTGGGTGTATCAGTGCAGCACAAGTTTGAGGTGGGGACAACTTCGGTGTGGGGTGCATCCTTCGATATAAGGATTTTTTGCAGTCAGTGCTAGGGGCCCCTGGGCACATCCTTTTTCCATTTTCCCTGGGAAAGAAAACTCAGCAGTCCAGGTTCCTGATGTCAGTTTGTAGGGCTCCCTTGGGTCTATCAGGGCAGCACAAGTTTGAGGTGGGGACAACTTTGGTGTGGGGTCAATCCTTCGATATAAGGATTTTTTGCAGTGAGGCCACAGCCCAGGGCCAGGGCCCCCTGGGAACATCCTTTTTCCATTTTCCCTGGGAAAGAAAACTCAGCAGTCCAGGTTCCTGATGTCAGTTTGTAGGGCTCCCTTGGGTCTATCAGGGCAGCACAAGTTTGAGGTGGGGACAACTTTGGTGTGGGCTCCATCCTTCGATATAAGGATTTTTTGTAGTGAGGCCCCAGCCCAGGACCAGGGACCCCTGGGCATATCCTTTTTCCATTTTCCCTGGGAAAGAAAACTCAGCAGTCCAGGTTCCTGATGTCAGTTTGTAGGGCTCCCTTGGGTCTATCAGGGCAGCACAAGTTTGAGGTGGGGACAACTTCGGTGTGGGGTCCATCCTTCGATATAAGGATTTTTTGCAGTCAGGGCCAGGGGCCCCTGGGCACATCCTTTTTCCATTTTCCCTGGGAAAGAAAACTCAGCAGTCCAGGTTCCTGATGTCAGTTTGTAGGGCTCCCTTGGGTCTATCAGGGCAGCACAAGTTTGAGGTGGGGACAACTTCGGTGTGGGCTCCATCCTTCGATATAAGGATTCTTTGCAGTCAGGGCCAGGGGCCCCTGGGCACATCCTTTTTCCATTTTCCCTGGGAAAGAAAACTCAGCAGTCCAGGTTCCTGATGTCAGTTTGTAGGGCTCCCTTGGGTCTATCAGGGCAGCACAAGTTTGAGGTGGGGACAACTTTGGTGTGGGCTCCATCCTTCGATATAAGGATTTTTTGTAGTGAGGCCCCAGCCCAGGACCAGGGACCCCTGGGCACATCCTTTTTCCATTTTCCCTGGGAAAGAAAACTCAGCAGTCCAGGTTCCTGATGTCAGTTTGTAGGGTTCCCTTGGGTGTATCAGGGCAGCACAAGTTTGAGGTGGGGACAACTTCGGTGTGGGGTCCATCCTTCGATATAAGGATTTTTTGCAGTCAGGGCCAGGGGCCCCTGGGCCTATCCTTTTTCCATTTGCCCTGGGAAAGAAAACTCAGCAGTCCAGGTTCCTGATGTCAGTTTGTAGGGTTCCCTTGGGTGTATCAGGGCAGCACAAGTTTGAGGTGGGGACAACTTCGGTGTGGGCTCCATCCTTCGATATAAGGATTCTTTGCAGTGTGGCCCCAGCCCATTGCTAGAGGCCCCTGGGCACATCCTTTTTCCATTTTCCCTGGGAAAGAAAACTCAGCAGTCCAGGTTCCTGATGTCAGTTTGTAGGGTTCCCTTGGGTCTATCAGGGCAGCACAAGTTTGAGGTGGAGAACACTTTGGTGTGGGCTCCATCCTTCGATATAAGGATTCTTTGCAGTGTGGCCCCAGCCCATTGCTAGAGGCCCCAGGGCACATCCTTTTTCCATTTTCCCTGGGAAAGAAAACTCAGCAGTCCAGGTTCCTGATGTCAGTTTGTAGGGCTCCCTTGGGTCTATCAGGGCAGCACAAGTTTGAGGTGGGGACAACTTTGGTGTGGGCTCCATCCTTCGATATAAGGATTTTTTGGAGTGAGGCCCCAGCACAGGACCAGGGACCCCTGGGCATATCCTTTTTCCATTTTCCCTGGGAAAGAAAACTCAGCAGTCCAGGTTCCTGATGTCAGTTTGTAGGGTTCCCTTGGGTGTATCAGGGCAGCACAAGTTTGAGGTGGGGACAACTTCGGTGTGGGCTCCATCCTTCGATATAAGGATTTTTTGCAGTCAGGGCCAGGGGCCCCTGGGCCTACCCTTTTTCCATTTTCCCTGGGAAAGAAAACTCAGCAGTCCAGGTTCCTGATGTCAGTTTGTAGGGCTCCCTTGGGTCTATCAGGGCAGCACAACTTTGAGGAGGGGACAACTTCGGTGTGGGCTCCATCCTTCGATATAAGGATTTTTTGCAGTCAGGGCCAGGGGCCCCTAGGCACATCCTTTTTCCATTTTCCCTGGGAAAGAAAACTCAGCAGTCCAGGTTCCTGATGTCAGTTTGTAGGGCTCCCTTGGGTCTATCAGGGCAGCACAAGTTTGAGGTGGAGAACACTTTGGTGTGGGGTCCATCCTTCGATATAAGGATTCTTTGCAGTCAGGGCCAGGGGCCCCTGGGCACATCCTTTTTCCATTTTCCCTGGGAAAGAAAACTCAGCAGTCCAGGTTCCTGATGTCAGTTTGTAGGGCTCCCTTGGGTCTATCAGGGCAGCACAAGTTTGAGGTGGGGACAACTTTGGTGTGGGGTCAATCCTTCGATATAAGGATTTTTTGCAGTGAGGCCACAGCCCAGGGCCAGGGCCCCCTGGGAACATCCTTTTTCCATTTTCCCTGGGAAAGAAAACTCAGCAGTCCAGGTTCCTGATGTCAGTTTGTAGGGCTCCCTTGGGTCTATCAGGGCAGCACAAGTTTGAGGTGGGGACAACTTTGGTGTGGGCTCCATCCTTCGATATAAGGATTTTTTGTAGTGAGGCCCCAGCCCAGGACCAGGGACCCCTGGGCACATCCTTTTTCCATTTTCCCTGGGAAAGAAAACTCAGCAGTCCAGGTTCCTGATGTCAGTTTGTAGGGTTCCCTTGGGTGTATCAGGGCAGCACAAGTTTGAGGTGGGGACAACTTCGGTGTGGGCTCCATCCTTCGATATAAGGATTTTTTGCAGTCAGGGCCAGGGGCCCCTGGGCCTATCCTTTTTCCATTTTCCCTGGGAAAGAAAACTCAGCAGTCCAGGTTCCTGATGTCAGTTTGTAGGGCTCCCTTGGGTCTATCAGGGCAGCACAAGTTTGAGGTGGGGACAACTTCGGTGTGGGCTCCATCCTTCGATATAAGGATTCTTTGCAGTGTGGCCCCAGCCCATGGCTAGAGGCCCCTGGGCACATCCTTTTTCCATTTTCCCTGGGAAAGAAAACTCAGCAGTCCAGGTTCCTGATGTCAGTTTGTAGGGCTCCCTTGGGTCTATCAGGGCAGCACAAGTTTGAGGTGGAGAACACTTTGGTGTGGGGTCCATCCTTCGATATAAGGATTCTTTGCAGTCAGGGCCAGGGGCCCCTGGGCACATCCTTTTTCCATTTTCCCTGGGAAAGAAAATTCAGCAGTCCAGGTTCCTGATGTCAGTTTGTAGGGCTCCCTTGGGTCTATCAGGGCAGCACAAGTTTGAGGTGGGGACAACTTTGGTGTGGGCTCCATCCTTCGATATAAGGATTTTTTGCAGTCAAGGCCAGGGGCCCCTGGGCCTATCCTTTTTCCATTTTCCCTGGGAAAGAAAACTCAGCAGTCCAGGTTCCTGATGTCAGTTTGTAGGGTTCCCTTGGATGTATCAAGGAAGCACAAGTTTGAGGTGGGGACAACTTTGGTGTGGGGTCCATCCTTCCATATAAGGATTTTTTGCAGTCAGGGCCAGGGGCCCCTGGGCACATCCTTTTTCCATTTTCCGTGGGAAAGAAAACTCAGCAGTCCAGGTTCCTGATGTCAGTTTGTAGGGCTCCCTTGGGTGTATCAGTGCAGCACAATTTTGAGGTGGGGAAAACTTCGGTGTGGGGTCCATCCTTCGATATAAGGATTCTTTGCAGTCAGGGCCCAACCCAGGGCCAGGGGCCCCTGGGCACATCCTTTTTCCATTTTCCCTGGGAAAGAAAACTCAGCAGTCCAGGTTCCTGATGTCAGTTTGTAGGGCTCCCTTGGGTCTATCAGTGCAGCACAAGTTTGAGGTGGGGACAACTTCGGTGTGGGGTGCATCCTTCGATATAAGGATTTTTTGCAGTCAGTGCTAGGCGCCCCTGGGCACATCCTTTTTCCATTTTCCCTGGGAAAGAAAACTCAGCAGTCCAGGTTCCTGATGTCAGTTTGTAGGGCTCCCTTGGGTCTATCAGGGCAGCACAAGTTTGAGGTGGGGACAACTTTGGTGTGGGGTCAATCCTTCGATATAAGGATTTTTTGCAGTGAGGCCACAGCCCAGGGCCAGGGCCCCCTGGGAACATCCTTTTTCCATTTTCCCTGGGAAAGAAAACTCAGCAGTCCAGGTTCCTGATGTCAGTTTGTAGGGCTCCCTTGGGTCTATCAGGGCAGCACAAGTTTGAGGTGGGGACAACTTCGGTGTGGGCTCCATCCTTCGATATAAGGATTCTTTGCAGTCAGGGCCAGGGGCCCCTGGGCACATCCTTTTTCCATTTTCCCTGGGAAAGAAAACTCAGCAGTCCAGGTTCCTGATGTCAGTTTGTAGGGCTCCCTTGGGTCTATCAGGGCAGCACAAGTTTGAGGTGGGGACAACTTCGGTGTGGGCTCCATCCTTCGATATAAGGATTCTTTGCAGTCAGGGCCAGGGGCCCCTGGGAACATCCTTTTTCCATTTTCCCTGGGAAAGAAAACTCAGCAGTCCAGGTTCCTGATGTCAGTTTGTAGGGCTCCCTTGGGTCTATCAGGGCAGCACAAGTTTGTGGTGGGGACAACTTTGGTGTGGGCTCCATCCTTCGATATAAGGATTTTTTGTAGTGAGGCCCCAGCCCAGGACCAGGGACCCCTGGGCACATCCTTTTTCCATTTTCCCTGGGAAAGAAAACTCAGCAGTCCAGGTTCCTGATGTCAGTTTGTAGGGTTCCCTTGGGTGTATCAGGGCAGCACAAGTTTGAGGTGGGGACAACTTCGGTGTGGGCTCCATCCTTCGATATAAGGATTTTTTGCAGTCAGGGCCAGGGGCCCCTGGGCCTATCCTTTTTCCATTTTCCCTGGGAAAGAAAACTCAGCAGTCCAGGTTCCTGATGTCAGTTTGTAGGGTTCCCTTGGGTGTATCAGGGCAGCACAAGTTTGAGGTGGGGACAACTTCGGTGTGGGCTCCATCCTTCGATATAAGGATTCTTTGCAGTGTGGCCCCAGCCCATTGCTAGAGGCCCCTGGGCACATCCTTTTTCCACTTTCCCTGGGAAAGAAAACTCAGCAGTCCAGGTTCCTGATGTCAGTTTGTTGGGCTCCCTTGGGTCTATCAGGGCAGCACAAGTTTGAGGTGGGGACAACTTTGGTGTGGGCTCCATCCTTCGATATAAGGATTTTTTGGAGTGAGGCCCCAGCACAGGACCAGGGACCCCTGGGCATATCCTTTTTCCATTTTCCCTGGGAAAGAAAACTCAGCAGTCCAGGTTCCTGATGTCAGTTTGTAGGGTTCCCTTGGGTGTATCAGGGCAGCACAAGTTTGAGGTGGGGACAACTTCGGTGTGGGCTCCATCCTTCGATATAAGGATTTTTTGCAGTCAGGGCCAGGGGCCCCTGGGCACATCCTTTTTCCATTTTCCCTGGGAAAGAAAACTCAGCAGTCCAGGTTCCTGATGTCAGTTTGTAGGGCTCCCTTGGGTCTATCAGGGCAGCACAACTTTGAGGAGGGGACAACTTCGGTGTGGGCTCCATCCTTCGATATAAGGATTTTTTGCAGTCAGGGCCAGGGGCCCCTAGGCACATCCTTTTTCCATTTTCCCTGGGAAAGAAAACTCAGCAGTCCAGGTTCCTGATGTCAGTTTGTAGGGTTCCCTTGGGTGTATCAGGGCAGCACAAGTTTGAGGTGGGGACAACTTCGGTGTGGGCTCCATCCTTCGATATAAGGATTTTTTGCAGTCAGGGCCAGGGGCCCCTGGGCCTATCCTTTTTCCATTTTCCCTGGGAAAGAAAACTCAGCAGTCCAGGTTCCTGATGTCAGTTTGTAGGGCTCCCTTGGATGTATCAGGGAAGCACAAGTTTGAGGTGGGGACAACTTTGGTGTGGGGTCCATCCTTCCATATAAGGATTTTTTGCAGTCAGGGCCAGGGGCCCCTGGGCACATCCTTTTTCCATTTTCCCTGGGAAAGAAAACTCAGCAGTCCAGGTTCCTGATGTCAGTTTGTAGGGTTCCCTTGGGTGTATCAGGGCAGCACAAGTTTGAGGTGGGGACAACTTCGGTGTGGGGTCCATCCTTCGATATAAGGATTTTTTGCAGTCAGGGCCAGGGGCCCCTGGGCCTATCCTTTTTCCATTTTCCCTGGGAAAGAAAACTCAGCAGTCCAGGTTCCTGATGTCAGTTTGTAGGGTTCCCTTGGGTGTATCAGGGCAGCACAAGTTTGAGGTGGGGACAACTTCGGTGTGGGCTCCATCCTTCGATATAAGGATTCTTTGCAGTGTGGCCCCAGCCCATTGCTAGAGGCCCCTGGGCACATCCTTTTTCCACTTTCCCTGGGAAAGAAAACTCAGCAGTCCAGGTTCCTGATGTCAGTTTGTAGGGTTCCCTTGGGTCTATCAGGGCAGCACAAGTTTGAGGTGGAGAACACTTTGGTGTGGGGTCCATCCTTCGATATAAGGATTCTTTGCAGTCAGGGCCAGGGGCCCCTGGGCACATCCTTTTTCCATTTTCCCTGGGAAAGAAAACTCAGCAGTCCAGGTTCCTGATGTCAGTTTGTAGGGCTCCCTTGGGTCTATCAGGGCAGCACAAGTTTGAGGTGGGGACAACTTCGGTGTGGGCTCCATCCTTCGATATAAGGATTTTTTGCAGTCAGGGCCAGGGGCCCCTGGGCCTATCCTTTTTCCATTTTCCCTGGGAAAGAAAACTCAGCAGTCCAGGTTCCTGATGTCAGTTTGTAGGGCTCCCTTGGATGTATCAGGGAAGCACAAGTTTGAGGTGGGGAAAACTTTGGTGTGGGGTCCATCCTTCGATATAAGGATTCTTTGCAGTCAGGGCCCAACCCAGGGCCAGGGGCCCCTGGGCACATCCTTTTTCCATTTTCCCTGGGAAAGAAAACTCAGCAGTCCAGGTTCCTGATGTCAGTTTGTAGGGCTCCCTTGGGTCTATCAGTGCAGCACAAGTTTGAGGTGGGGACAACTTCGGTGTGGGGTGCATCCTTCGATATAAGGATTTTTTGCAGTCAGTGCTAGGGGCCCCTGGGCACATCCTTTTTCCATTTTCCCTGGGAAAGAAAACTCAGCAGTCCAGGTTCCTGATGTCAGTTTGTAGGGCTCCCTTGGGTCTATCAGGGCAGCACAAGTTTGAGGTGGGGACAACTTTGGTGTGGGGTCAATCCTTCGATATAAGGATTTTTTGCAGTGAGGCCACAGCCCAGGGCCAGGGCCCCCTGGGAACATCCTTTTTCCATTTTCCCTGGGAAAGAAAACTCAGCAGTCCAGGTTCCTGATGTCAGTTTGTAGGGCTCCCTTGGGTCTATCAGGGCAGCACAAGTTTGAGGTGGGGACAACTTTGGTGTGGGCTCCATCCTTCGATATAAGGATTTTTTGTAGTGAGGCCCCAGCCCAGGACCAGGGACCCCTGGGCATATCCTTTTTCCATTTTCCCTGGGAAAGAAAACTCAGCAGTCCAGGTTCCTGATGTCAGTTTGTAGGGCTCCCTTGGGTCTATCAGGGCAGCACAAGTTTGAGGTGGGGACAACTTCGGTGTGGGGTCCATCCTTCGATATAAGGATTTTTTGCAGTCAGGGCCAGGGGCCCCTGGGCACATCCTTTTTCCATTTTCCCTGGGAAAGAAAACTCAGCAGTCCAGGTTCCTGATGTCAGTTTGTAGGGCTCCCTTGGGTCTATCAGGGCAGCACAAGTTTGAGGTGGGGACAACTTCGGTGTGGGCTCCATCCTTCGATATAAGGATTCTTTGCAGTCAGGGCCAGGGGCCCCTGGGCACATCCTTTTTCCATTTTCCCTGGGAAAGAAAACTCAGCAGTCCAGGTTCCTGATGTCAGTTTGTAGGGCTCCCTTGGGTCTATCAGGGCAGCACAAGTTTGAGGTGGGGACAACTTTGGTGTGGGCTCCATCCTTCGATATAAGGATTTTTTGTAGTGAGGCCCCAGCCCAGGACCAGGGACCCCTGGGCACATCCTTTTTCCATTTTCCCTGGGAAAGAAAACTCAGCAGTCCAGGTTCCTGATGTCAGTTTGTAGGGTTCCCTTGGGTGTATCAGGGCAGCACAAGTTTGAGGTGGGGACAACTTCGGTGTGGGGTCCATCCTTCGATATAAGGATTTTTTGCAGTCAGGGCCAGGGGCCCCTGGGCCTATCCTTTTTCCATTTGCCCTGGGAAAGAAAACTCAGCAGTCCAGGTTCCTGATGTCAGTTTGTAGGGTTCCCTTGGGTGTATCAGGGCAGCACAAGTTTGAGGTGGGGACAACTTCGGTGTGGGCTCCATCCTTCGATATAAGGATTCTTTGCAGTGTGGCCCCAGCCCATTGCTAGAGGCCCCTGGGCACATCCTTTTTCCATTTTCCCTGGGAAAGAAAACTCAGCAGTCCAGGTTCCTGATGTCAGTTTGTAGGGTTCCCTTGGGTCTATCAGGGCAGCACAAGTTTGAGGTGGAGAACACTTTGGTGTGGGCTCCATCCTTCGATATAAGGATTCTTTGCAGTGTGGCCCCAGCCCATTGCTAGAGGCCCCAGGGCACATCCTTTTTCCATTTTCCCTGGGAAAGAAAACTCAGCAGTCCAGGTTCCTGATGTCAGTTTGTAGGGCTCCCTTGGGTCTATCAGGGCAGCACAAGTTTGAGGTGGGGACAACTTTGGTGTGGGCTCCATCCTTCGATATAAGGATTTTTTGGAGTGAGGCCCCAGCACAGGACCAGGGACCCCTGGGCATATCCTTTTTCCATTTTCCCTGGGAAAGAAAACTCAGCAGTCCAGGTTCCTGATGTCAGTTTGTAGGGTTCCCTTGGGTGTATCAGGGCAGCACAAGTTTGAGGTGGGGACAACTTCGGTGTGGCTCCATCCTTCGATATAAGGATTTTTTGCAGTCAGGGCCAGGGGCCCCTGGGCCTACCCTTTTTCCATTTTCCCTGGGAAAGAAAACTCAGCAGTCCAGGTTCCTGATGTCAGTTTGTAGGGCTCCCTTGGGTCTATCAGGGCAGCACAACTTTGAGGAGGGGACAACTTCGGTGTGGGCTCCATCCTTCGATATAAGGATTTTTTGCAGTCAGGGCCAGGGGCCCCTAGGCACATCCTTTTTCCATTTTCCCTGGGAAAGAAAACTCAGCAGTCCAGGTTCCTGATGTCAGTTTGTAGGGCTCCCTTGGGTCTATCAGGGCAGCACAAGTTTGAGGTGGAGAACACTTTGGTGTGGGGTCCATCCTTCGATATAAGGATTCTTTGCAGTCAGGGCCAGGGGCCCCTGGGCACATCCTTTTTCCATTTTCCCTGGGAAAGAAAACTCAGCAGTCCAGGTTCCTGATGTCAGTTTGTAGGGCTCCCTTGGGTCTATCAGGGCAGCACAAGTTTGAGGTGGGGACAACTTTGGTGTGGGGTCAATCCTTCGATATAAGGATTTTTTGCAGTGAGGCCACAGCCCAGGGCCAGGGCCCCCTGGGAACATCCTTTTTCCATTTTCCCTGGGAAAGAAAACTCAGCAGTCCAGGTTCCTGATGTCAGTTTGTAGGGCTCCCTTGGGTCTATCAGGGCAGCACAAGTTTGAGGTGGGGACAACTTTGGTGTGGGCTCCATCCTTCGATATAAGGATTTTTTGTAGTGAGGCCCCAGCCCAGGACCAGGGACCCCTGGGCATATCCTTTTTCCATTTTCCCTGGGAAAGAAAACTCAGCAGTCCAGGTTCCTGATGTCAGTTTGTAGGGCTCCCTTGGGTCTATCAGGGCAGCACAAGTTTGAGGTGGGGACAACTTCGGTGTGGGGTCCATCCTTCGATATAAGGATTTTTTGCAGTCAGGGCCAGGGGCCCCTGGGCACATCCTTTTTCCATTTTCCCTGGGAAAGAAAACTCAGCAGTCCAGGTTCCTGATGTCAGTTTGTAGGGCTCCCTTGGGTCTATCAGGGCAGCACAAGTTTGAGGTGGGGACAACTTCGGTGTGGGCTCCATCCTTCGATATAAGGATTCTTTGCAGTCAGGGCCAGGGACCCCTGGGCACATCCTTTTTCCATTTTCCCTGGGAAAGAAAACTCAGCAGTCCAGGTTCCTGATGTCAGTTTGTAGGGCTCCCTTGGGTCTATCAGGGCAGCACAAGTTTGAGGTGGGGACAACTTTGGTGTGGGCTCCATCCTTCGATATAAGGATTTTTTGTAGTGAGGCCCCAGCCCAGGACCAGGGACCCCTGGGCACATCCTTTTTCCATTTTCCCTGGGAAAGAAAACTCAGCAGTCCAGGTTCCTGATGTCAGTTTGTAGGGTTCCCTTGGGTGTATCAGGGCAGCACAAGTTTGAGGTGGGGACAACTTCGGTGTGGGGTCCATCCTTCGATATAAGGATTTTTTGCAGTCAGGGCCAGGGGCCCCTGGGCCTATCCTTTTTCCATTTGCCCTGGGAAAGAAAACTCAGCAGTCCAGGTTCCTGATGTCAGTTTGTAGGGTTCCCTTGGGTGTATCAGGGCAGCACAAGTTTGAGGTGGGGACAACTTCGGTGTGGGCTCCATCCTTCGATATAAGGATTCTTTGCAGTGTGGCCCCAGCCCATTGCTAGAGGCCCCTGGGCACATCCTTTTTCCATTTTCCCTGGGAAAGAAAACTCAGCAGTCCAGGTTCCTGATGTCAGTTTGTAGGGTTCCCTTGGGTCTATCAGGGCAGCACAAGTTTGAGGTGGAGAACACTTTGGTGTGGGGTCCATCCTTCGATATAAGGATTCTTTGCAGTGTGGCCCCAGCCCATTGCTAGAGGCCCCAGGGCACATCCTTTTTCCATTTTCCCTGGGAAAGAAAACTCAGCAGTCCAGGTTCCTGATGTCAGTTTGTAGGGCTCCCTTGGGTCTATCAGGGCAGCACAAGTTTGAGGTGGGGACAACTTTGGTGTGGGCTCCATCCTTCGATATAAGGATTTTTTGGAGTGAGGCCCCAGCACAGGACCAGGGACCCCTGGGCATATCCTTTTTCCATTTTCCCTGGGAAAGAAAACTCAGCAGTCCAGGTTCCTGATGTCAGTTTGTAGGGTTCCCTTGGGTGTATCAGGGCAGCACAAGTTTGAGGTGGGGACAACTTCGGTGTGGGCTCCATCCTTCGATATAAGGATTTTTTGCAGTCAGGGCCAGGGGCCCCTGGGCCTACCCTTTTTCCATTTTCCCTGGGAAAGAAAACTCAGCAGTCCAGGTTCCTGATGTCAGTTTGTAGGGCTCCCTTGGGTCTATCAGGGCAGCACAACTTTGAGGAGGGGACAACTTCGGTGTGGGCTCCATCCTTCGATATAAGGATTTTTTGCAGTCAGGGTCAGGGGCCCCTAGGCACATCCTTTTTCCATTTTCCCTGGGAAAGAAAACTCAGCAGTCCAGGTTCCTGATGTCAGTTTGTAGGGCTCCCTTGGGTCTATCAGGGCAGCACAAGTTTGAGGTGGGGACAACTTTGGTGTGGGCTCCATCCTTCGATATAAGGATTTTTTGTAGTGAGGCCCCAGCCCAGGACCAGGGACCCCTGGGCACATCCTTTTTCCATTTTCCCTGGGAAAGAAAACTCAGCAGTCCAGGTTCCTGATGTCAGTTTGTAGGGCTCCCTTGGGTCTATCAGGGCAGCACAAGTTTGAGGTGGGGACAACTTCGGTGTGGGCTCCATCCTTCGATATAAGGATTCTTTGCAGTGTGGCCCCAGCCCATGGCTAGAGGCCCCTGGGCACATCCTTTTTCCATTTTCCCTGGGAAAGAAAACTCAGCAGTCCAGGTTCCTGATGTCAGTTTGTAGGGCTCCCTTGGGTCTATCAGGGCAGCACAAGTTTGAGGTGGGGACAACTTTGGTGTGGGCTCCCTCTTTCGATATAAGGATTTTTTGCAGTCAGGGCCAGAGGCCCCTGAGCACATCCTTTTTCCATTTTCCCTGGGAAAGAAAACTCAGCAGTCCAGGTTCCTGATGTCAGTTTGTAGGGCTCCCTTGGGTGTATCAGGGCAGCACAAGTTTGAGGTGGGGACAACTTCGGTGTGGGGTCCATCCTTCGATATAAGGATTTTTTGCAGTCAGGGCTAGGGGCCCCTGGGCCTATCCTTTTTCCATTTTCCCTGGGAAAGAAAACTCAGTAGTCCAGGTTCCTGATGTCAGTTTGTAGGGTTCCCTTGGGTGTATCAGGGCAGCACAAGTTTGAGGTGGGGACAACTTCGGTGTGGGGTCCATCCTTCGATATAAGGATTTTTTGCAGTCAGGGCTAGGGGCCCCTGGGCCTATCCTTTTTCCATTTTCCCTGGGAAAGAAAACTCAGTAGTCCAGGTTCCTGATGTCAGTTTGTAGGGCTCCCTTGGGTCTATCAGGGCAGCACAAGTTTGAGGTGGGGACAACTTCGGTGTGGGCTCCATCCTTCGATATAAGGATTCTTTGCAGTGTGGCCCCAGCCCATTTCTAGAGGCCCCAGGGCACATCCTTTTTCCATTTTCCCTGGGAAAGAAAACTCAGCAGTCCAGGTTCCTGATGTCAGTTTGTAGGGCTCCCTTGGGTCTATCAGGGCAGCACAAGTTTGAGGTGGAGAACACTTTGGTGTGGGCTCCATCCTTCGATATAAGGATTCTTTGCAGTGTGGCCCCAGCCCATTGCTAGAGGCCCCAGGGCACATCCTTTTTCCATTTTCCCTGGGAAAGAAAACTCAGCAGTCCAGGTTCCTGATGTCAGTTTGTAGGGCTCCCTTGGGTCTATCAGGGCAGCACAAGTTTGAGGTGGGGACAACTTTGGTGTGGGCTCCATCCTTCGATATAAGGATTTTTTGGAGTGAGGCCCCAGCACAGGACCAGGGACCCCTGGGCATATCCTTTTTCCATTTTCCCTGGGAAAGAAAACTCAGCAGTCCAGGTTCCTGATGTCAGTTTGTAGGGCTCCCTTGGGTCTATCAGGGCAGCACAAGTTTGAGGTGGGGACAACTTTGGTGTGGGCTCCATCCTTCGATATAAGGATTTTTTGTAGTGAGGCCCCAGCCCAGGACCAGGGACCCCTGGGCACATCCTTTTTCCATTTTCCCTGGGAAAGAAAACTCAGCAGTCCAGGTTCCTGATGTCAGTTTGTAGGGTTCCCTTGGGTGTATCAGGGCAGCACAAGTTTGAGGTGGGGACAACTTCGGTGTGGGGTCCATCCTTCGATATAAGGATTTTTTGCAGTCAGGGCCAGGGGCCCCTGGGCCTATCCTTTTTCCATTTGCCCTGGGAAAGAAAACTCAGCAGTCCAGGTTCCTGATGTCAGTTTGTAGGGTTCCCTTGGGTGTATCAGGGCAGCACAAGTTTGAGGTGGGGACAACTTCGGTGTGGGCTCCATCCTTCGATATAAGGATTCTTTGCAGTGTGGCCCCAGCCCATTGCTAGAGGCCCCTGGGCACATCCTTTTTCCATTTTCCCTGGGAAAGAAAACTCAGCAGTCCAGGTTCCTGATGTCAGTTTGTAGGGTTCCCTTGGGTCTATCAGGGCAGCACAAGTTTGAGGTGGAGAACACTTTGGTGTGGGCTCCATCCTTCGATATAAGGATTCTTTGCAGTGTGGCCCCAGCCCATTGCTAGAGGCCCCAGGGCACATCCTTTTTCCATTTTCCCTGGGAAAGAAAACTCAGCAGTCCAGGTTCCTGATGTCAGTTTGTAGGGCTCCCTTGGGTCTATCAGGGCAGCACAAGTTTGAGGTGGGGACAACTTTGGTGTGGGCTCCATCCTTCGATATAAGGATTTTTTGGAGTGAGGCCCCAGCACAGGACCAGGGACCCCTGGGCATATCCTTTTTCCATTTTCCCTGGGAAAGAAAACTCAGCAGTCCAGGTTCCTGATGTCAGTTTGTAGGGTTCCCTTGGGTGTATCAGGGCAGCACAAGTTTGAGGTGGGGACAACTTCGGTGTGGCTCCATCCTTCGATATAAGGATTTTTTGCAGTCAGGGCCAGGGGCCCCTGGGCCTACCCTTTTTCCATTTTCCCTGGGAAAGAAAACTCAGCAGTCCAGGTTCCTGATGTCAGTTTGTAGGGCTCCCTTGGGTCTATCAGGGCAGCACAACTTTGAGGAGGGGACAACTTCGGTGTGGGCTCCATCCTTCGATATAAGGATTTTTTGCAGTCAGGGCCAGGGGCCCCTAGGCACATCCTTTTTCCATTTTCCCTGGGAAAGAAAACTCAGCAGTCCAGGTTCCTGATGTCAGTTTGTAGGGCTCCCTTGGGTCTATCAGGGCAGCACAAGTTTGAGGTGGAGAACACTTTGGTGTGGGGTCCATCCTTCGATATAAGGATTCTTTGCAGTCAGGGCCAGGGGCCCCTGGGCACATCCTTTTTCCATTTTCCCTGGGAAAGAAAACTCAGCAGTCCAGGTTCCTGATGTCAGTTTGTAGGGCTCCCTTGGGTCTATCAGGGCAGCACAAGTTTGAGGTGGGGACAACTTTGGTGTGGGGTCAATCCTTCGATATAAGGATTTTTTGCAGTGAGGCCACAGCCCAGGGCCAGGGCCCCCTGGGAACATCCTTTTTCCATTTTCCCTGGGAAAGAAAACTCAGCAGTCCAGGTTCCTGATGTCAGTTTGTAGGGCTCCCTTGGGTCTATCAGGGCAGCACAAGTTTGAGGTGGGGACAACTTTGGTGTGGGCTCCATCCTTCGATATAAGGATTTTTTGTAGTGAGGCCCCAGCCCAGGACCAGGGACCCCTGGGCATATCCTTTTTCCATTTTCCCTGGGAAAGAAAACTCAGCAGTCCAGGTTCCTGATGTCAGTTTGTAGGGCTCCCTTGGGTCTATCAGGGCAGCACAAGTTTGAGGTGGGGACAACTTCGGTGTGGGGTCCATCCTTCGATATAAGGATTTTTTGCAGTCAGGGCCAGGGGCCCCTGGGCACATCCTTTTTCCATTTTCCCTGGGAAAGAAAACTCAGCAGTCCAGGTTCCTGATGTCAGTTTGTAGGGCTCCCTTGGGTCTATCAGGGCAGCACAAGTTTGAGGTGGGGACAACTTCGGTGTGGGCTCCATCCTTCGATATAAGGATTCTTTGCAGTCAGGGCCAGGGACCCCTGGGCACATCCTTTTTCCATTTTCCCTGGGAAAGAAAACTCAGCAGTCCAGGTTCCTGATGTCAGTTTGTAGGGCTCCCTTGGGTCTATCAGGGCAGCACAAGTTTGAGGTGGGGACAACTTTGGTGTGGGCTCCATCCTTCGATATAAGGATTTTTTGTAGTGAGGCCCCAGCCCAGGACCAGGGACCCCTGGGCACATCCTTTTTCCATTTTCCCTGGGAAAGAAAACTCAGCAGTCCAGGTTCCTGATGTCAGTTTGTAGGGTTCCCTTGGGTGTATCAGGGCAGCACAAGTTTGAGGTGGGGACAACTTCGGTGTGGGGTCCATCCTTCGATATAAGGATTTTTTGCAGTCAGGGCCAGGGGCCCCTGGGCCTATCCTTTTTCCATTTGCCCTGGGAAAGAAAACTCAGCAGTCCAGGTTCCTGATGTCAGTTTGTAGGGTTCCCTTGGGTGTATCAGTGCAGCACAAGTTTGAGGTGGGGACAACTTCGGTGTGGGCTCCATCCTTCGATATAAGGATTCTTTGCAGTGTGGCCCCAGCCCATTGCTAGAGGCCCCTGGGCACATCCTTTTTCCATTTTCCCTGGGAAAGAAAACTCAGCAGTCCAGGTTCCTGATGTCAGTTTGTAGGGTTCCCTTGGGTCTATCAGGGCAGCACAAGTTTGAGGTGGAGAACACTTTGGTGTGGGGTCCATCCTTCGATATAAGGATTCTTTGCAGTGTGGCCCCAGCCCATTGCTAGAGGCCCCAGGGCACATCCTTTTTCCATTTTCCCTGGGAAAGAAAACTCAGCAGTCCAGGTTCCTGATGTCAGTTTGTAGGGCTCCCTTGGGTCTATCAGGGCAGCACAAGTTTGAGGTGGGGACAACTTTGGTGTGGGCTCCATCCTTCGATATAAGGATTTTTTGGAGTGAGGCCCCAGCACAGGACCAGGGACCCCTGGGCATATCCTTTTTCCATTTTCCCTGGGAAAGAAAACTCAGCAGTCCAGGTTCCTGATGTCAGTTTGTAGGGTTCCCTTGGGTGTATCAGGGCAGCACAAGTTTGAGGTGGGGACAACTTCGGTGTGGGCTCCATCCTTCGATATAAGGATTTTTTGCAGTCAGGGCCAGGGGCCCCTGGGCCTACCCTTTTTCCATTTTCCCTGGGAAAGAAAACTCAGCAGTCCAGGTTCCTGATGTCAGTTTGTAGGGCTCCCTTGGGTCTATCAGGGCAGCACAACTTTGAGGAGGGGACAACTTCGGTGTGGGCTCCATCCTTCGATATAAGGATTTTTTGCAGTCAGGGTCAGGGGCCCCTAGGCACATCCTTTTTCCATTTTCCCTGGGAAAGAAAACTCAGCAGTCCAGGTTCCTGATGTCAGTTTGTAGGGCTCCCTTGGGTCTATCAGGGCAGCACAAGTTTGAGGTGGGGACAACTTTGGTGTGGGCTCCATCCTTCGATATAAGGATTTTTTGTAGTGAGGCCCCAGCCCAGGACCAGGGACCCCTGGGCACATCCTTTTTCCATTTTCCCTGGGAAAGAAAACTCAGCAGTCCAGGTTCCTGATGTCAGTTTGTAGGGCTCCCTTGGGTCTATCAGGGCAGCACAAGTTTGAGGTGGGGACAACTTCGGTGTGGGCTCCATCCTTCGATATAAGGATTCTTTGCAGTGTGGCCCCAGCCCATGGCTAGAGGCCCCTGGGCACATCCTTTTTCCATTTTCCCTGGGAAAGAAAACTCAGCAGTCCAGGTTCCTGATGTCAGTTTGTAGGGCTCCCTTGGGTCTATCAGGGCAGCACAAGTTTGAGGTGGGGACAACTTTGGTGTGGGCTCCCTCTTTCGATATAAGGATTTTTTGCAGTCAGGGCCAGAGGCCCCTGAGCACATCCTTTTTCCATTTTCCCTGGGAAAGAAAACTCAGCAGTCCAGGTTCCTGATGTCAGTTTGTAGGGCTCCCTTGGGTCTATCAGGGCAGCACAAGTTTGAGGTGGAGAACACTTTGGTGTGGGGTCCATCCTTCGATATAAGGATTCTTTGCAGTCAGGGCCAGGGGCCCCTGGGCACATCCTTTTTCCATTTTCCCTGGGAAAGAAAACTCAGCAGTCCAGGTTCCTGATGTCAGTTTGTAGGGCTCCCTTGGGTCTATCAGGGCAGCACAAGTTTGAGGTGGGGACAACTTAGGTGTGGGGTCCATCCTTCGATATAAGGATTTTTTGCAGTCAAGGCCAGGGGCCCCTGGGCACATCCTTTTTCCATTTTCCCTGGGAAAGAAAACTCAGCAGTCCAGGTTCCTGATGTCAGTTTGTAGGGTTCCCTTTGATGTATCAGGGAAGCACAAGTTTGAGGTGGGGACAACTTTGGTGTGGGGTCCATCCTTCCATATAAGGATTTTTTGCAGTCAGGGCCAGGGGCCCCTGGGCACATCCTTTTTCCATTTTCCCTGGGAAAGAAAACTCAGCAGTCCAGGTTCCTGATGTCAGTTTGTAGGGCTCCCTTGGGTCTATCAGTGCAGCACAAGTTTGAGGTGGGGACAACTTCGGTGTGGGGTGCATCCTTCGATATAAGGATTTTTTGCAGTCAGTGCTAGGGGCCCCTGGGCACATCCTTTTTCCATTTTCCCTGGGAAAGAAAACTCAGCAGTCCAGGTTCCTGATGTCAGTTTGTAGGGCTCCCTTGGGTCTATCAGGGCAGCACAAGTTTGAGGTGGGGACAACTTCGGTGTGGGGTCCATCCTTCGATATAAGGATTTTTTGCAGTCAGGGCCAGGGGCCCCTGGGCCTATCCTTTTTCCATTTTCCCTGGGAAAGAAAACTCAGTAGTCCAGGTTCCTGATGTCAGTTTGTAGGGCTCCCTTGGGTCTATCAGGGGAGCACAAGTTGGAGGTGGGGACAACTTTGGTGTGGGGTCCATCCTTCGATATAAGGATTTTTTGCAGTCAGGGCCAGGGGCCCCTGGGCACATCCTTTTTCCATTTTCCCTGGGAAAGAAAACTCAGCAGTCTAGGTTCCTGATGTCAGTTTGTAGGGCTCCCTTGGGTCTATCAGGGCAGCACAAGTTTGAGGTGGGGACAACTTTGGTGTGGGCTCCATCCTTCGATATAAGGATTTTTTGTAGTGTGGCCCCAGCCCAGGACCAGGGACCCCTGGGCACATCCTTTTTCCATTTTCCCTGGGAAAGAAAACTCAGCAGTCCAGGTTCCTGATGTCAGTTTGTAGGGTTCCCTTGGGTGTATCAGGGCAGCACAAGTTTGAGGTGGGGACAACTTCGGTGTGGGGTCCATCCTTCGATATAAGGATTTTTTGCAGTCAGGGCTAGGGGCCCCTGGGCCTATCCTTTTTCCATTTTCCCTGGGAAAGAAAACTCAGTAGTCCAGGTTCCTGATGTCAGTTTGTAGGGCTCCCTTGGGTCTATCAGGGCAGCACAAGTTTGAGGTGGGGACAACTTCGGTGTGGGCTCCATCCTTCGATATAAGGATTCTTTGCAGTGTGGCCCCAGCCCATTGCTAGAGGCCCCAGGGCACATCCTTTTTCCATTTTCCCTGGGAAAGAAAACTCAGCAGTCCAGGTTCCTGATGTCAGTTTGTAGGGCTCCCTTGGGTCTATCAGGGCAGCACAAGTTTGAGGTGGGGACAACTTTGGTGTGGGCTCCATCTTTCGATATAAGGATTTTTTGCAGTCAGGGCCAGGGGCCCCTGGGCACATCCTTTTTCCATTTTCCCTGGGAAAGAAAACTCAGCAGTCCAGGTTCCTGATGTCAGTTTGTAGGGCTCCCTTGGGTCTATCAGGGCAGCACAAGTTTGAGGTGGGGACAACTTCGGTGTGGGGTCCATCCTTCGATATAAGGATTTTTTGCAGTCAGGGCCAGGGGCCCCTGGGCACATCCTTTTTCCATTTTCCCTGGGAAAGAAAACTCAGCAGTCCAGGTTCCTGATGTCAGTTTGTAGGGCTCCCTTGGGTCTATCAGGGCAGCACAAGTTGGAGTTGGGGACAACTTTGGTGTGGTGTCCATCCTTCGATATAAGGATTTTTTGCAGTCAGGGCCAGGGGCCCCTGGGCACATCCTTTTTCCATTTTCCCTGGGAAAGAAAACTCAGCAGTCCAGGTTCCTGATGTCAGTTTGTAGGGCTCCCTTGGGTCTATCAGGGCAGCACAAGTTTGAGGTGGAGAACACTTTGGTGTGGGGTCCATCCTTCGATATAAGGATTCTTTGCAGTCAGGGCCAGGGGCCCCTGGGCACATCCTTTTTCCATTTTCCCTGGGAAAGAAAACTCAGCAGTCCAGGTTCCTGATGTCAGTTTGTAGGGCTCCCTTGGGTCTATCAGGGCAGCACAAGTTTGAGGTGGGGACAACTTTGGTGTGGACTCCATCTTTCGATATAAGGATTTTTTGTAGTGAGGCCCCAGCCCAGGAACAGGGACCCCTGGGCACATCCTTTTTCCATTTTCCCTGGGAAAGAAAACTCAGCAGTCCAGGTTCCTGATGTCAGTTTGTAGGGCTCCCTTGGGTCTATCAGGGGAGCACAAGTTGGAGGTGGGGACAACTTTGGTGTGGGCTCCATCCTTCGATATAAGGATTTTTTGCAGTCAGGGCCAGGGGCCCCTGGGCACATCCTTTTTCCATTTTCCCTGGTAAAGAAAACTCAGCAGTCTAGGTTCCTGATGTCAGTTTGTAGGGCTCCCTTGGGTCTATCAGGGCAGCACAAGTTTGAGGTGGGGACAACTTTGGTGTGGGCTCCATCCTTCGATATAAGGATTTTTTGTAGTGTGGCCCCAGCCCAGGACCAGGGACCCCTGGGCACATCCTTTTTCCATTTTCCCTGGGAAAGAAAACTCAGCAGTCCAGGTTCCTGATGTCAGTTTGTAGGGTTCCCTTGGGTGTATCTGGGCAGCACAAGTTTGAGGTGGGGACAACTTCGGTGTGGGCTCCATCCTTCGATATAAGGATTTTTTGCAGTCAGGGCCAGGGGCCCCTGGGCCTATCCTTTTTCCATTTTCCCTGGGAAAGAAAACTCAGCAGTCCAGGTTCCTGATGTCAGTTTGTAGGGTTCCCTTGGGTGTATCAGGGCAGCACAAGTTTGAGGTGGGGACAACTTCGGTGTGGGCTCCATCCTTCGATATAAGGATTCTTTGCAGTGTGGCCCCATCCCATGGCTAGAGGCCCCTGGGCACATCCTTTTTCCATTTTCCCTGGGAAAGAAAACTCAGCAGTCCAGGTTCCTGATGTCAGTTTGTAGGGTTCCCTTGGGTCTATCAGGGCAGCACAAGTTTGAGGTGGGGACAACTTAGGTGTGGGGTCCATCCTTCGATATAAGGATTCTTTGCAGTCAGGGCCAGGGGCCCCTGGGCACATCCTTTTTCCATTTTCCCTGGGAAAGAAAACTCAGCAGTCCAGGTTCCTGATGTCAGTTTGTAGGGTTCCCTTGGGTGTATCAGGGCAGCACAAGTTTGAGGTGGGGACAACTTAGGTGTGGGCTCCATCCTTCGATATAAGGATTTTTTGCAGTCAGGGCCAGGGGCCCCTGGGCCTATCCTTTTTCCATTTTCCCTGGGAAAGAAAACTCAGCAGTCCAGGTTCCTGATGTCAGTTTGTAGGGCTCCCTTGGGTCTATCAGGGCAGCACAAGTTTGAGGTGGGGACAACTTCGGTGTGGGCTCCATCCTTCAATATAAGGATTTTTTGCAGTCAGGGCCAGGGGCCCCTGGGCACATCCTTTTTCCATTTTCCCTGGGAAAGAAAACTCAGCAGTCCAGGTTCCTGATGTCAGTTTGTAGGGCTCCCTTGGGTCTATCAGGGCAGCACAAGTTTGAGGTGGAGAACACTTTGGTGTGGGGTCCATCCTTCGATATAAGGATTCTTTGCAGTCAGGGCCAGGGGCCCCTGGGCACATCCTTTTTCCATTTTCCCTGGTAAAGAAAACTCAGCAGTCCAGGTTCCTGATGTCAGTTTGTAGGGCTCCCTTGGGTCTATCAGGGCAGCACAAGTTTGAGGTGGGGACAACTTCGGTGTGGGCTCCATCCTTCGATATAAGGATTCTTTGCAGTGTGGCCCCAGCCCATGGCTAGAGGCCCCTGGGCACATCCTTTTTCCATTTTCCCTGGGAAAGAAAACTCAGCAGTCCAGGTTCCTGATGTCAGTTTGTAGGGTTCCCTTGGGTGTATCAGGGCAGCACAAGTTTGAGGTGGGGACAACTTAGGTGTGGGCTCCATCCTTCGATATAAGGATTTTTTGCAGTCAGGGCCAGGGGCCCCTGGGCCTATCCTTTTTCCATTTTCCCTGGGAAAGAAAACTCAGCAGTCCAGGTTCCTGATGTCAGTTTGTAGGGCTCCCTTGGGTCTATCAGGGCAGCACAAGTTTGAGGTGGGGACAACTTCGGTGTGGGCTCCATCCTTCAATATAAGGATTCTTTGCAGTCAGGGCCAGGGGCCCCTGGGCACATCCTTTTTCCATTTTCCCTGGGAAAGAAAACTCAGCAGTCCAGGTTCCTGATGTCAGTTTGTAGGGCTCCCTTGGGTCTATCAGGGCAGCACAAGTTTGAGGTGGGGACAACTTTGGTGTGGGGTCCATCCTTCGATATAAGGATTTTTTGCAGTTAGGTCCCTGTCCAGGGCCAGGGGCCCCTGGGCACATCCTTTTTCCATTTTCCCTGGGAAAGAAAACTCAGCAGTCCAGGTTCCTGATGTCAGTTTGTAGGGCTCCCTTGGGTCTATCAGGGCAGCACAAGTTTGAGGTGGGGACAACTTTGGTGTGGGCTCCATCCTTCGATATAAGGATTTTTTGTAGTGTGGCCCCAGCCCAGGACCAGGGACCCCTGGGCACATCCTTTTTCCATTTTCCCTGGGAAAGAAAACTCAGCAGTCCAGGTTCCTGATGTCAGTTTGTAGGGTTCCCTTGGGTGTATCAGGGCAGCACAAGTTTGAGGTGGGGACAACTTCGGTGTGGGGTCCATCCTTCGATATAAGGATTTTTTGCAGTCAGGGCTAGGGGCCCCTGGGCCTATCCTTTTTCCATTTTCCCTGGGAAAGAAAACTCAGTAGTCCAGGTTCCTGATGTCAGTTTGTAGGGCTCCCTTGGGTCTATCAGGGCAGCACAAGTTTGAGGTGGGGACAACTTCGGTGTGGGCTCCATCCTTCGATATAAGGATTCTTTGCAGTGTGGCCCCAGCCCATTTCTAGAGGCCCCAGGGCACATCCTTTTTCCATTTTCCCTGGGAAAGAAAACTCAGCAGTCCAGGTTCCTGATGTCAGTTTGTAGGGCTCCCTTGGGTCTATCAGGGCAGCACAAGTTTGAGGTGGGGACAACTTTGGTGTGGGCTCCATCTTTCGATATAAGGATTTTTTGCAGTCAGGGCCAGGGGCCCCTGGGCACATCCTTTTTCCATTTTCCCTGGGAAAGAAAACTCAGCAGTCCAGGTTCCTGATGTCAGTTTGTAGGGCTCCCTTGGGTCTATCAGGGCAGCACAAGTTTGAGGTGGGGACAACTTCGGTGTGGGCTCCATCCTTCGATATAAGGATTTTTTGCAGTCAGGGCCAGGGGCCCCTGGGCACATCCTTTTTCCATTTTCCCTGGGAAAGAAAACTCAGCAGTCCAGGTTCCTGATGTCAGTTTGTAGGGCTCCCTTGGGTCTATCAGGGCAGCACAAGTTGGAGTTGGGGACAACTTTGGTGTGGTGTCCATCCTTCGATATAAGGATTTTTTGCAGTCAGGGCCAGGGGCCCCTGGGCACATCCTTTTTCCATTTTCCCTGGGAAAGAAAACTCAGCAGTCCAGGTTCCTGATGTCAGTTTGTAGGGCTCCCTTGGGTCTATCAGGGCAGCACAAGTTTGAGGTGGAGAACACTTTGGTGTGGGGTCCATCCTTCGATATAAGGATTCTTTGCAGTCAGGGCCAGGGGCCCCTGGGCACATCCTTTTTCCATTTTCCCTGGTAAAGAAAACTCAGCAGTCCAGGTTCCTGATGTCAGTTTGTAGGGCTCCCTTGGGTCTATCAGAGCAGCACAAGTTTGAGGTGGGGACAACTTTGGTGTGGACTCCATCTTTCGATATAAGGATTTTTTGTAGTGAGGCCCCAGCCCAGGACCAGGGACCCCTGGGCACATCCTTTTTCTATTTTCCCTGGGAAAGAAAACTCAGCAGTCCAGGTTCCTGATGTCAGTTTGTAGGGCTCCCTTGGGTCTATCAGGGCAGCACAAGTTTGAGGTGGGGACAACTTTGGTGTGGGGTCCATCCTTCGATATAAGGATTTTTTGCAGTTAGGGCCCTGTCCAGGGCCAGGGGACCCTGGGCACATCCTTTTTCCATTTTCCCTGGGAAAGAAAACTCAGCAGTCCAGGTTCCTGATGTCAGTTTGTAGGGCTCCCTTGGGTCTATCAGGGCAGCACAAGTTGGAGGTGGGGACAACTTCGGTGTGGGCTCCATCCTTCGATATAAGGATTTTTTGCAGTCAGGGCCAGGGGCCCCTGGGCACATCCTTTTTCCATTTTCCCTGGTAAAGAAAACTCAGCAGTCTAGGTTCCTGATGTCAGTTTGTAGGGCTCCCTTGGGTCTATCAGGGCAGCACAAGTTTGAGGTGGGGACAACTTTGGTGTGGGCTCCATCCTTTGATATAAGGATTTTTTGTAGTGTGGCCCCAGCCCAGGACCAGGGACCCCTGGGCACATCCTTTTTCCATTTTCCCTGGGAAAGAAAACTCAGCAGTCCAGGTTCCTGATGTCAGTTTGTAGGGTTCCCTTGGGTGTATCAGGGCAGCACAAGTTTGAGGTGGGGACAACTTCGGTGTGGGGTCCATCCTTCGATATAAGGATTTTTTGCAGTCAGGGCTAGGGGCCCCTGGGCCTATCCTTTTTCCATTTTCCCTGGGAAAGAAAACTCAGTAGTCCAGGTTCCTGATGTCAGTTTGTAGGGCTCCCTTGGGTCTATCAGGGCAGCACAAGTTTGAGGTGGGGACAACTTCGGTGTGGGCTCCATCCTTCGATATAAGGATTCTTTGCAGTGTGGCCCCAGCCCATTGCTAGAGGCCCCAGGGCACATCCTTTTTCCATTTTCCCTGGGAAAGAAAACTCAGCAGTCCAGGTTCCTGATGTCAGTTTGTAGGGCTCCCTTGGGTCTATCAGGGCAGCACAAGTTTGAGGTGGGGACAACTTTGGTGTGGGCTCCATCTTTCGATATAAGGATTTTTTGCAGTCAGGGCCAGGGGCCCCTGGGCACATCCTTTTTCCATTTTCCCTGGGAAAGAAAACTCAGCAGTCCAGGTTCCTGATGTCAGTTTGTAGGGCTCCCTTGGGTCTATCAGGGCAGCACAAGTTTGAGGTGGGGACAACTTTGGTGTGGGGTCAATCCTTCGATATAAGGATTTTTTGCAGTGAGGCCACAGCCCAGGGCCAGGGCCCCCTGGGAACATCCTTTTTCCATTTTCCCTGGGAAAGAAAACTCAGCAGTCCAGGTTCCTGATGTCAGTTTGTAGGGCTCCCTTGGGTCTATCAGGGCAGCACAAGTTTGAGGTGGGGACAACTTCGGTGTGGGCTCCATCCTTCGATATAAGGATTTTTTGCAGTCAGGGCCAGGGGCCCCTGGGCACATCCTTTTTCCATTTTCCCTGGGAAAGAAAACTCAGCAGTCCAGGTTCCTGATGTCAGTTTGTAGGGCTCCCTTGGGTCTATCAGGGCAGCACAAGTTTGAGGTGGGGACAACTTCGGTGTGGGCTCCATCCTTCGATATAAGGATTTTTTGCAGTCAGGGCCAGGGGCCCCTGGGCCTATCCTTTTTCCATTTTCCCTGGGAAAGAAAACTCAGTAGTCCAGGTTCCTGATGTCAGTTTGTAGGGCTCCCTTGGGTCTATCAGGGCAGCACAAGTTTGAGGTGGGGACAACTTTGGTGTGGGCTCCATCCTTCGATATAAGGATTTTTTGTAGTGTGGCCCCAGCCCAGGACCAGGGACCCCTGGGCACATCCTTTTTCCATTTTCCCTGGGAAAGAAAACTCAGCAGTCCAGGTTCCTGATGTCAGTTTGTAGGGTTCCCTTGGGTGTATCAGGGCAGCACAAGTTTGAGGTGGGGACAACTTCGGTGTGGGGTCCATCCTTCGATATAAGGATTTTTTGCAGTCAGGGCTAGGGGCCCCTGGGCCTATCCTTTTTCCATTTTCCCTGGGAAAGAAAACTCAGTAGTCCAGGTTCCTGATGTCAGTTTGTAGGGCTCCCTTGGGTCTATCAGGGCAGCACAAGTTTGAGGTGGGGACAACTTCGGTGTGGGCTCCATCCTTCGATATAAGGATTCTTTGCAGTGTGGCCCCAGCCCATTTCTAGAGGCCCCAGGGCACATCCTTTTTCCATTTTCCCTGGGAAAGAAAACTCAGCAGTCCAGGTTCCTGATGTCAGTTTGTAGGGCTCCCTTGGGTCTATCAGGGCAGCACAAGTTTGAGGTGGGGACAACTTAGGTGTGGGCTCCATCTTTCGATATAAGGATTTTTTGCAGTCAGGGCCAGGGGCCCCTGGGCACATCCTTTTTCCATTTTCCCTGGGAAAGAAAACTCAGCAGTCCAGGTTCCTGATGTCAGTTTGTAGGGCTCCCTTGGGTCTATCAGGGCAGCACAAGTTTGAGGTGGGGACAACTTCGGTGTGGGCTCCATCCTTCGATATAAGGATTTTTTGCAGTCAGGGCCAGGGGACCCTGGGCACATCCTTTTTCCATTTTCCCTGGGAAAGAAAACTCAGCAGTCCAGGTTCCTGATGTCAGTTTGTAGGGCTCCCTTGGGTCTATCAGGGCAGCACAAGTTGGAGGTGGGGACAACTTTGGTGTGGGCTCCATCCTTCGATATAAGGATTTTTTGCAGTCAGGGCCAGGGGCCCCTGGGCACATCCTTTTTCCATTTTCCCTGGTAAAGAAAACTCAGCAGTCTAGGTTCCTGATGTCAGTTTGTAGGGCTCCCTTGGGTCTATCAGGGCAGCACAAGTTTGAGGTGGGGACAACTTTGGTGTGGGCTCCATCCTTTGATATAAGGATTTTTTGTAGTGTGGCCCCAGCCCAGGACCAGGGACCCCTGGGCACATCCTTTTTCCATTTTCCCTGGGAAAGAAAACTCAGCAGTCCAGGTTCCTGATGTCAGTTTGTAGGGTTCCCTTGGGTGTATCAGGGCAGCACAAGTTTGAGGTGGGGACAACTTCGGTGTGGGGTCCATCCTTCGATATAAGGATTTTTTGCAGTCAGGGCTAGGGGCCCCTGGGCCTATCCTTTTTCCATTTTCCCTGGGAAAGAAAACTCAGTAGTCCAGGTTCCTGATGTCAGTTTGTAGGGCTCCCTTGGGTCTATCAGGGCAGCACAAGTTTGAGGTGGGGACAACTTCGGTGTGGGCTCCATCCTTCGATATAAGGATTCTTTGCAGTGTGGCCCCAGCCCATTGCTAGAGGCCCCAGGGCACATCCTTTTTCCATTTTCCCTGGGAAAGAAAACTCAGCAGTCCAGGTTCCTGATGTCAGTTTGTAGGGCTCCCTTGGGTCTATCAGGGCAGCACAAGTTTGAGGTGGGGACAACTTTGGTGTGGGCTCCATCTTTCGATATAAGGATTTTTTGCAGTCAGGGCCAGGGGCCCCTGGGCACATCCTTTTTCCATTTTCCCTGGGAAAGAAAACTCAGCAGTCCAGGTTCCTGATGTCAGTTTGTAGGGCTCCCTTGGGTCTATCAGGGCAGCACAAGTTTGAGGTGGGGACAACTTTGGTGTGGACTCCATCTTTCGATATAAGGATTTTTTGTAGTGAGGCCCCAGCCCAGGAACAGGGACCCCTGGGCACATCCTTTTTCCATTTTCCCTGGGAAAGAAAACTCAGCAGTCCAGGTTCCTGATGTCAGTTTGTAGGGTTCCCTTGGGTCTATCAGGGCAGCACAAGTTTGAGGTGGGGACAACTTCGGTGTGGGCTCCATCCTTCGATATAAGGATTTTTTGCAGTCAGGGCCAGGGGCCCCTGGGCCTATCCTTTTTCATTTTCCCTGGGAAAGAAAACTCAGCAGTCCAGGTTCCTGATGTCAGTTTGTAGGGTTCCCTTGGGTGTATCAGGGCAGCACAAGTTTGAGGTGGGGACAACTTCGGTGTGGGCTCCATCCTTCGATATAAGGATTCTTTGCAGTGTGGCCCCAGCCCATGGCTAGAGGCCCCTGGGCACATCCTTTTTCCATTTTCCCTGGGAAAGAAAACTCAGCAGTCCAGGTTCCTGATGTCAGTTTGTAGGGCTCCCTTGGGTCTATCAGGGCAGCACAAGTTTGAGGTGGGGACAACTTTGGTGTGGGGTCAATCCTTCGATATAAGGATTTTTTGCAGTCAGGGCCAGGGGCCCCTGGGCACATCCTTTTTCCATTTTCCCTGGGAAAGAAAACTCAGCAGTCCAGGTTCCTGATGTCAGTTTGTAGGGCTCCCTTGGGTCTATCAGGGCAGCACAAGTTTGAGGTGGGGACAACTTTGGTGTGGGCTCCATCCTTCGATATAAGGATTTTTTGTAGTGAGGCCCCAGCCCAGGACCAGGGACGCCTGGGCACATCCTTTTTCCATTTTCCCTGGGAAAGAAAACTCAGCAGTCCAGGTTCCTGATGTCAGTTTGTAGGGTTCCCTTGGGTGTATCAGGGCAGCACAAGTTTGAGGTGGGGACAACTTCGGTGTGGGCTCCATCCTTCGATATAAGGATTTTTTGCAGTCAGGGCCAGGGGCCCCTGGGCCTATCCTTTTTCCATTTTCCCTGGGAAAGAAAACTCAGCAGTCCAGGTTCCTGATGTCAGTTTGTAGGGTTCCCTTGGGTGTATCAGGGCAGCACAAGTTTGAGGTGGGGACAACTTCGGTGTGGGCTCCATCCTTCGATATAAGGATTCTTTGCAGTGTGGCCCCAGCCCATGGCTAGAGGCCCCTGGGCACATCCTTTTTCCATTTTCCCTGGGAAAGAAAACTCAGCAGTCCAGGTTCCTGATGTCAGTTTGTAGGGTTCCCTTGGGTCTATCAGGGCAGCACAAGTTTGAGGTGGGGACAACTTCGGTGTGGGCTCCATCCTTCGATATAAGGATTCTTTGCAGTGTGGCCCCAGCCCATTGCTAGAGGCCCCAGGGCACATCCTTTTTCCATTTTCCCTGGGAAAGAAAACTCAGCAGTCCAGGTTCCTGATGTCAGTTTGTAGGGCTCCCTTGGGTCTATCAGGGCAGCACAAGTTTGAGGTGGGGACAACTTCGGTGTGGGCTCCATCTTTCGATATAAGGATTTTTTGCAGTCAGGGCCAGGGGCCCCTGGGCACATCCTTTTTCCATTTTCCCTGGGAAAGAAAACTCAGCAGTCCAGGTTCCTGATGTCAGTTTGTAGGGCTCCCTTGGGTCTATCAGGGCAGCACAAGTTTGAGGTGGGGACAACTTCGGTGTGGGCTCCATCCTTCGATATAAGGATTTTTTGCAGTCAGGGCCAGGGGCCCCTGGGCACATCCTTTTTCCATTTTCCCTGGGAAAGAAAACTCAGCAGTCCAGGTTCCTGATGTCAGTTTGTAGGGCTCCCTTGGGTCTATCAGGGCAGCACAAGTTGGAGGTGGGGACAACTTTGGTGTGGGCTCCATCCTTCGATATAAGGATTTTTTGCAGTCAGGGCCAGGGGCCCCTGGGCACATCCTTTTTCCATTTTCCCTGGGAAAGAAAACTCAGCAGTCCAGGTTCCTGATGTCAGTTTGTAGGGCTCCCTTGGGTCTATCAGGGCAGCACAAGTTTGAGGTGGAGAACACTTTGGTGTGGGGTCCATCCTTCGATATAAGGATTCTTTGCAGTCAGGGCCAGGGGCCCCTGGGCACATCCTTTTTCCATTTTCCCTGGGAAAGAAAACTCAGCAGTCCAGGTTCCTGATGTCAGTTTGTAGGGCTCCCTTGGGTCTATCAGGGCAGCACAAGTTTGAGGTGGGGACAACTTTGGTGTGGACTCCATCTTTCGATATAAGGATTTTTTGTAGTGAGGCCCCAGCCCAGGACCAGGGACCCCTGGGCACATCCTTTTTCCATTTTCCCTGGGAAAGAAAACTCAGCAGTCCAGGTTCCTGATGTCAGTTTGTAGGGTTCCCTTGGGTCTATCAGGGCAGCACAAGTTTGAGGTGGGGACAACTTCGGTGTGGGCTCCATCCTTCGATATAAGGATTTTGTGCAGTCAGGGCCAGGGGCCCCTGGGCCTATCCTTTTTCCATTTTCCCTGGGAAAGAAAACTCAGCAGTCCAGGTTCCTGATGTCAGTTTGTAGGGCTCCCTTGGGTCTATCAGGGCAGCACAAGTTTGAGGTGGGGACAACTTTGGTGTGGGCTCCATCCTTCGATATAAGGATTTTTTGTAGTGAGGCCCCAGCCCAGGACCAGGGACCCCTGGTCATATCCTTTTTCCATTTTCCCTGGGAAAGAAAACTCAGCAGTCCAGGTTCCTGATGTCAGTTTGTAGGGCTCCCTTGGGTCTATCAGGGCAGCACAAGTTTGAGGTGGGGACAACTTTGGTGTGGGCTCCATCCTTCGATATAAGGATTTTTTGTAGTGAGGCCCCAGCCCAGGACCAGGGACGCCTGGGCACATCCTTTTTCCATTTTCCCTGGGAAAGAAAACTCAGCAGTCCAGGTTCCTGATGTCAGTTTGTAGGGCTCCCTTGGGTCTATCAGGGCAGCACAAGTTTGAGGTGGGGACAACTTCGGTGTGGGGTCCATCCTTCGATATAAGGATTTTTTGCAGTCAGGGCCAGGGGCCCCTGGGCACATCCTTTTTCCATTTTCCCTGGGAAAGAAAACTCAGCAGTCCAGGTTCCTGATGTCAGTTTGTAGGGCTCCCTTGGGTCTATCAGGGCAGCACAAGTTTGAGGTGGGGACAACTTCGGTGTGGGCTCCATCCTTCGATACAAGGATTTTTTGCAGTCAGGGCCAGGGGCCCCTGGGCCTATCCTTTTTCCATTTTCCCTGGGAAAGAAAACTCAGTAGTCCAGGTTCCTGATGTCAGTTTGTAGGGCTCCCTTGGGTCTATCAGGGGAGCACAAGTTGGAGGTGGGGACAACTTTGGTGTGGGCTCCATCCTTCGATATAAGGATTTTTTGCAGTCAGGGCCAGGGGCCCCTGGGCACATCCTTTTTCCATTTTCCCTGGTAAAGAAAACTCAGCAGTCTAGGTTCCTGATGTCAGTTTGTAGGGCTCCCTTGGGTCTATCAGGGCAGCACAAGTTTGAGGTGGGGACAACTTTGGTGTGGGCTCCATCCTTCGATATAAGGATTTTTTGTAGTGTGGCCCCAGCCCAGGACCAGGGACCCCTGGGCACATCCTTTTTCCATTTTCCCTGGGAAAGAAAACTCAGCAGTCCAGGTTCCTGATGTCAGTTTGTAGGGTTCCCTTGGGTGTATCAGGGCAGCACAAGTTTGAGGTGGGGACAACTTCGGTGTGGGGTCCATCCTTCGATATAAGGATTTTTTGCAGTCAGGGCTAGGGGCCCCTGGGCCTATCCTTTTTCCATTTTCCCTGGGAAAGAAAACTCAGTAGTCCAGGTTCCTGATGTCAGTTTGTAGGGCTCCCTTGGGTCTATCAGGGCAGCACAAGTTTGAGGTGGGGACAACTTCGGTGTGGGCTCCATCCTTCGATATAAGGATTCTTTGCAGTGTGGCCCCAGCCCATTTCTAGAGGCCCCAGGGCACATCCTTTTTCCATTTTCCCTGGGAAAGAAAACTCAGCAGTCCAGGTTCCTGATGTCAGTTTGTAGGGCTCCCTTGGGTCTATCAGGGCAGCACAAGTTTGAGGTGGGGACAACTTTGGTGTGGGCTCCATCTTTCGATATAAGGATTTTTTGCAGTCAGGGCCAGGGGCCCCTGGGCACATCCTTTTTCCATTTTCCCTGGGAAAGAAAACTCAGCAGTCCAGGTTCCTGATGTCAGTTTGTAGGGCTCCCTTGGGTCTATCAGGGCAGCACAAGTTTGAGGTGGGGACAACTTCGGTGTGGGCTCCATCCTTCGATATAAGGATTTTTTGCAGTCAGGGCCAGGGGCCCCTGGGCACATCCTTTTTCCATTTTCCCTGGGAAAGAAAACTCAGCAGTCCAGGTTCCTGATGTCAGTTTGTAGGGCTCCCTTGGGTCTATCAGGGCAGCACAAGTTGGAGTTGGGGACAACTTTGGTGTGGTGTCCATCCTTCGATATAAGGATTTTTTGCAGTCAGGGCCAGGGGCCCCTGGGCCTATCCTTTTTCATTTTCCCTGGGAAAGAAAACTCAGCAGTCCAGGTTCCTGATGTCAGTTTGTAGGGTTCCCTTGGGTGTATCAGGGCAGCACAAGTTTGAGGTGGGGACAACTTCGGTGTGGGCTCCATCCTTCGATATAAGGATTCTTTGCAGTGTGGCCCCAGCCCATGGCTAGAGGCCCCTGGGCACATCCTTTTTCCATTTTCCCTGGGAAAGAAAACTCAGCAGTCCAGGTTCCTGATGTCAGTTTGTAGGGCTCCCTTGGGTCTATCAGGGCAGCACAAGTTTGAGGTGGGGACAACTTTGGTGTGGGCTCCATCCTTCGATATAAGGATTTTTTGCAGTCAGGGCCAGGGGCCCCTGGGCACATCCTTTTTCCATTTTCCCTGGGAAAGAAAACTCAGCAGTCCAGGTTCCTGATGTCAGTTTGTAGGGCTCCCTTGGGTCTATCAGGGCAGCACAAGTTTGAGGTGGGGACAACTTTGGTGTGGGCTCCATCCTTCGATATAAGGATTTTTTGTAGTGAGGCCCCAGCCCAGGACCAGGGACGCCTGGGCACATCCTTTTTCCATTTTCCCTGGGAAAGAAAACTCAGCAGTCCAGGTTCCTGATGTCAGTTTGTAGGGTTCCCTTGGGTGTATCAGGGCAGCACAAGTTTGAGGTGGGGACAACTTCGGTGTGGGCTCCATCCTTCGATATAAGGATTTTTTGCAGTCAGGGCCAGGGGCCCCTGGGCCTATCCTTTTTCCATTTTCCCTGGGAAAGAAAACTCAGCAGTCCAGGTTCCTGATGTCAGTTTGTAGGGTTCCCTTGGGTGTATCAGGGCAGCACAAGTTTGAGGTGGGGACAACTTCGGTGTGGGCTCCATCCTTCGATATAAGGATTCTTTGCAGTGTGGCCCCAGCCCATGGCTAGAGGCCCCTGGGCACATCCTTTTTCCATTTTCCCTGGGAAAGAAAACTCAGCAGTCCAGGTTCCTGATGTCAGTTTGTAGGGTTCCCTTGGGTCTATCAGGGCAGCACAAGTTTGAGGTGGGGACAACTTCGGTGTGGGCTCCATCCTTCGATATAAGGATTTTTTGCAGTCAGGGCCAGGGGCCCCTGGGCCTATCCTTTTTCCATTTTCCCTGGGAAAGAAAACTCAGTAGTCCAGGTTCCTGATGTCAGTTTGTAGGGCTCCCTTGGGTCTATCAGGGGAGCACAAGTTGGAGGTGGGGACAACTTTGGTGTGGGCTCCATCCTTCGATATAAGGATTTTTTGCAGTCAGGGCCAGGGTCCCCTGGGCACATCCTTTTTCCATTTTCCCTGGTAAAGAAAACTCAGCAGTCTAGGTTCCTGATGTCAGTTTGTAGGGCTCCCTTGGGTCTATCAGGGCAGCACAAGTTTGAGGTGGGGACAACTTTGGTGTGGGCTCCATCCTTCGATATAAGGATTTTTTGTAGTGTGGCCCCAGCCCAGGACCAGGGGCCCCTGGGCACATCCTTTTTCCATTTTCCCTGGGAAAGAAAACTCAGCAGTCCAGGTTCCTGATGTCAGTTTGTAGGGTTCCCTTGGGTGTATCAGGGCAGCACAAGTTTGAGGTGGGGACAACTTCGGTGTGGGCTCCATCCTTCGATACAAGGATTTTTTGCAGTCAGGGCCAGGGGCCCCTGGGCCTATCCTTTTTCCATTTTCCCTGGGAAAGAAAACTCAGTAGTCCAGGTTCCTGATGTCAGTTTGTAGGGCTCCCTTGGGTCTATCAGGGCAGCACAAGTTTGAGGTGGGGACAACTTCGGTGTGGGCTCCATCCTTCGATATAAGGATTCTTTGCAGTGTGGCCCCAGCCCATTGCTAGAGGCCCCAGGGCACATCCTTTTTCCATTTTCCCTGGGAAAGAAAACTCAGCAGTCCAGGTTCCTGATGTCAGTTTGTAGGGCTCCCTTGGGTCTATCAGGGCAGCACAAGTTTGAGGTGGGGACAACTTTGGTGTGGGCTCCATCTTTCGATATAAGGATTTTTTGCAGTCAGGGCCAGGGGCCCCTGGGCACATCCTTTTTCCATTTTCCCTGGGAAAGAAAACTCAGCAGTCCAGGTTCCTGATGTCAGTTTGTAGGGCTCCCTTGGGTCTATCAGGGCAGCACAAGTTTGAGGTGGGGACAACTTCGGTGTGGGCTCCATCCTTCGATATAAGGATTTTTTGCAGTCAGGGCCAGGGGCCCCTGGGCACATCCTTTTTCCATTTTCCCTGGGAAAGAAAACTCAGCAGTCCAGGTTCCTGATGTCAGTTTGTAGGGCTCCCTTGGGTCTATCAGGGCAGCACAAGTTGGAGGTGGGGACAACTTTGGTGTGGGCTCCATCCTTCGATATAAGGATTTTTTGCAGTCAGGGCCAGGGGCCCCTGGGCACATCCTTTTTCCATTTTCCCTGGGAAAGAAAACTCAGCAGTCCAGGTTCCTGATGTCAGTTTGTAGGGCTCCCTTGGGTCTATCAGGGCAGCACAAGTTTGAGGTGGAGAACACTTTGGTGTGGGGTCCATCCTTCGATATAAGGATTCTTTGCAGTCAGGGCCAGGGGCCCCTGGGCACATCCTTTTTCCATTTTCCCTGGGAAAGAAAACTCAGCAGTCCAGGTTCCTGATGTCAGTTTGTAGGGCTCCCTTGGGTCTATCAGGGCAGCACAAGTTTGAGGTGGGGACAACTTTGGTGTGGACTCCATCTTTCGATATAAGGATTTTTTGTAGTGAGGCCCCAGCCCAGGACCAGGGACCCCTGGGCACATCCTTTTTCCATTTTCCCTGGGAAAGAAAACTCAGCAGTCCAGGTTCCTGATGTCAGTTTGTAGGGTTCCCTTGGGTCTATCAGGGCAGCACAAGTTTGAGGTGGGGACAACTTCGGTGTGGGCTCCATCCTTCGATATAAGGATTTTTTGCAGTCAGGGCCAGGGGCCCCTGGGCACATCCTTTTTCCATTTTCCCTGGGAAAGAAAACTCAGCAGTCCAGGTTCCTGATGTCAGTTTGTAGGGCTCCCTTGGGTCTATCAGGGCAGCACAAGTTTGAGGTGGGGACAACTTTGGTGTGGGCTCCATCCTTCGATATAAGGATTTTTTGTAGTGAGGCCCCAGCCCAGGACCAGGGACCCCTGGTCATATCCTTTTTCCATTTTCCCTGGGAAAGAAAACTCAGCAGTCCAGGTTCCTGATGTCAGTTTGTAGGGCTCCCTTGGGTCTATCAGGGCAGCACAAGTTTGAGGTGGGGACAACTTTGGTGTGGGCTCCATCCTTCGATATAAGGATTTTTTGTAGTGAGGCCCCAGCCCAGGACCAGGGACGCCTGGGCACATCCTTTTTCCATTTTCCCTGGGAAAGAAAACTCAGCAGTCCAGGTTCCTGATGTCAGTTTGTAGGGTTCCCTTGGGTGTATCAGGGCAGCACAAGTTTGAGGTGGGGACAACTTCGGTGTGGGCTCCATCCTTCGATATAAGGATTTTTTGCAGTCAGGGCCAGGGGCCCCTGGGCCTATCCTTTTTCCATTTTCCCTGGGAAAGAAAACTCAGCAGTCCAGGTTCCTGATGTCAGTTTGTAGGGTTCCCTTGGGTGTATCAGGGCAGCACAAGTTTGAGGTGGGGACAACTTCGGTGTGGGCTCCATCCTTCGATATAAGGATTCTTTGCAGTGTGGCCCCAGCCCATGGCTAGAGGCCCCTGGGCACATCCTTTTTCCATTTTCCCTGGGAAAGAAAACTCAGCAGTCCAGGTTCCTGATGTCAGTTTGTAGGGTTCCCTTGGGTCTATCAGGGCAGCACAAGTTTGAGGTGGGGACAACTTTGGTGTGGGGTCCATCCTTCGATATAAGGATTCTTTGCAGTCAGGGCCAGGGGCCCCTGGGCACATCCTTTTTCCATTTTCCCTGGGAAAGAAAACTCAGCAGTCCAGGTTCCTGATGTCAGTTTGTAGGGTTCCCTTGGGTGTATCAGGGCAGCACAAGTTTGAGGTGGGGACAACTTAGGTGTGGGCTCCATCCTTCGATATAAGGATTTTTTGCAGTCAGGGCCAGGGGCCCCTGGGCACATCCTTTTTCCATTTTCCCTGGGAAAGAAAACTCAGCAGTCCAGGTTCCTGATGTCAGTTTGTAGGGCTCCCTTGGGTCTATCAGGGCAGCACAAGTTTGAGGTGGGGACAACTTCGGTGTGGGCTCCATCCTTCAATATAAGGATTTTTTGCAGTCAGGGCCAGGGGCCCCTGGGCACATCCTTTTTCCATTTTCCCTGGGAAAGAAAACTCAGCAGTCCAGGTTCCTGATGTCAGTTTGTAGGGCTCCCTTGGGTCTATCAGGGCAGCACAAGTTTGAGGTGGAGAACACTTTGGTGTGGGGTCCATCCTTCGATATAAGGATTCTTTGCAGTCAGGGCCAGGGGCCCCTGGGCACATCCTTTTTCCATTTTCCCTGGGAAAGAAAACTCAGCAGTCCAGGTTCCTGATGTCAGTTTGTAGGGCTCCCTTGGGTCTATCAGGGCAGCACAAGTTTGAGGTGGGGACAACTTTGGTGTGGGGTCCATCCTTCGATATAAGGATTTTTTGCAGTTAGGGCCCTGTCCAGGGCCAGGGGACCCTGGGCACATCCTTTTTCCATTTTCCCTGGGAAAGAAAACTCAGCAGTCCAGGTTCCTGATGTCAGTTTGTAGGGCTCCCTTGGGTCTATCAGGGCAGCACAAGTTGGAGGTGGGGACAACTTTGGTGTGGGCTCCATCCTTCGATATAAGGATTTTTTGCAGTCAGGGCCAGGGGCCCCTGGGCACATCCTTTTTCCATTTTCCCTGGTAAAGAAAACTCAGCAGTCTAGGTTCCTGATGTCAGTTTGTAGGGCTCCCTTGGGTCTATCAGGGCAGCACAAGTTTGAGGTGGGGACAACTTTGGTGTGGGCTCCATCCTTCGATATAAGGATTTTTTGTAGTGTGGCCCCAGCCCAGGACCAGGGACCCCTGGGCACATCCTTTTTCCATTTTCCCTGGGAAAGAAAACTCAGCAGTCCAGGTTCCTGATGTCAGTTTGTAGGGTTCCCTTGGGTGTATCAGGGCAGCACAAGTTTGAGGTGGGGACAACTTCGGTGTGGGGTCCATCCTTCGATATAAGGATTTTTTGCAGTCAGGGCCAGGGGCCCCTGGGCCTATCCTTTTTCCATTTTCCCTGGGAAAGAAAACTCAGTAGTCCAGGTTCCTGATGTCAGTTTGTAGGGCTCCCTTGGGTCTATCAGGGCAGCACAAGTTTGAGGTGGGGACAACTTCGGTGTGGGCTCCATCCTTCGATATAAGGATTCTTTGCAGTGTGGCCCCAGCCCATTGCTAGAGGCCCCAGGGCACATCCTTTTTCCATTTTCCCTGGGAAAGAAAACTCAGCAGTCCAGGTTCCTGATGTCAGTTTGTAGGGCTCCCTTGGGTCTATCAGGGCAGCACAAGTTTGAGGTGGGGACAACTTTGGTGTGGGCTCCATCTTTCGATATAAGGATTTTTTGCAGTCAGGGCCAGGGGCCCCTGGGCACATCCTTTTTCCATTTTCCCTGGGAAAGAAAACTCAGCAGTCCAGGTTCCTGATGTCAGTTTGTAGGGCTCCCTTGGGTCTATCAGGGCAGCACAAGTTTGAGGTGGGGACAACTTCGGTGTGGGCTCCATCCTTCGATATAAGGATTTTTTGCAGTCAGGGCCAGGGGCCCCTGGGCACATCCTTTTTCCATTTTCCCTGGGAAAGAAAACTCAGCAGTCCAGGTTCCTGATGTCAGTTTGTAGGGCTCCCTTGGGTCTATCAGGGCAGCACAAGTTGGAGTTGGGGACAACTTTGGTGTGGTGTCCATCCTTCGATATAAGGATTTTTTGCAGTCAGGGCCAGGGGCCCCTGGGCACATCCTTTTTCCATTTTCCCTGGGAAAGAAAACTCAGCAGTCCAGGTTCCTGATGTCAGTTTGTAGGGCTCCCTTGGGTCTATCAGGGCAGCACAAGTTTGAGGTGGGGACAACTTTGGTGTGGACTCCATCTTTCGATATAAGGATTTTTTGTAGTGAGGCCCCAGCCCAGGAACAGGGACCCCTGGGCACATCCTTTTTCCATTTTCCCTGGGAAAGAAAACTCAGCAGTCCAGGTTCCTGATGTCAGTTTGTAGGGTTCCCTTGGGTCTATCAGGGCAGCACAAGTTTGAGGTGGGGACAACTTCGGTGTGGGCTCCATCCTTCGATATAAGGATTCTTTGCAGTGTGGCCCCAGCCCATGGCTAGAGGCCCCTGGGCACATCCTTTTTCCATTTTCCCTGGGAAAGAAAACTCAGCAGTCCAGGTTCCTGATGTCAGTTTGTAGGGCTCCCTTGGGTCTATCAGGGCAGCACAAGTTTGAGGTGGGGACAACTTTGGTGTGGGCTCCATCTTTCGATATAAGGATTTTTTGCAGTCAGGGCCAGGGGCCCCTGGGCACATCCTTTTTCCATTTTCCCTGGGAAAGAAAACTCAGCAGTCCAGGTTCCTGATGTCAGTTTGTAGGGCTCCCTTGGGTCTATCAGGGCAGCACAAGTTTGAGGTGGGGACAACTTTGGTGTGGGCTCCATCCTTCGATATAAGGATTTTTTGTAGTGAGGCCCCAGCCCAGGACCAGGGACGCCTGGGCACATCCTTTTTCCATTTTCCCTGGGAAAGAAAACTCAGCAGTCCAGGTTCCTGATGTCAGTTTGTAGGGTTCCCTTGGGTGTATCAGGGCAGCACAAGTTTGAGGTGGGGACAACTTCGGTGTGGGCTCCATCCTTCGATATAAGGATTTTTTGCAGTCAGGGCCAGGGGCCCCTGGGCCTATCCTTTTTCCATTTTCCCTGGGAAAGAAAACTCAGCAGTCCAGGTTCCTGATGTCAGTTTGTAGGGTTCCCTTGGGTGTATCAGGGCAGCACAAGTTTGAGGTGGGGACAACTTCGGTGTGGGCTCCATCCTTCGATATAAGGATTCTTTGCAGTGTGGCCCCAGCCCATGGCTAGAGGCCCCTGGGCACATCCTTTTTCCATTTTCCCTGGGAAAGAAAACTCAGCAGTCCAGGTTCCTGATGTCAGTTTGTAGGGTTCCCTTGGGTCTATCAGGGCAGCACAAGTTTGAGGTGGGGACAACTTCGGTGTGGGCTCCATCCTTCGATATAAGGATTTTTTGCAGTCAGGGCCAGGGGCCCCTGGGCCTATCCTTTTTCCATTTTCCCTGGGAAAGAAAACTCAGCAATCCAGGTTCCTGATGTCAGTTTGTAGGGCTCCCTTGGGTCTATCAGGGGAGCACAAGTTGGAGGTGGGGACAACTTTGGTGTGGGCTCCATCCTTCGATATAAGGATTTTTTGCAGTCAGGGCCAGGGTCCCCTGGGCACATCCTTTTTCCATTTTCCCTGGTAAAGAAAACTCAGCAGTCTAGGTTCCTGATGTCAGTTTGTAGGGCTCCCTTGGGTCTATCAGGGCAGCACAAGTTTGAGGTGGGGACAACTTTGGTGTGGGCTCCATCCTTCGATATAAGGATTTTTTGTAGTGTGGCCCCAGCCCAGGACCAGGGACCCCTGGGCACATCCTTTTTCCATTTTCCCTGGGAAAGAAAACTCAGCAGTCCAGGTTCCTGATGTCAGTTTGTAGGGTTCCCTTGGGTGTATCAGGGCAGCACAAGTTTGAGGTGGGGACAACTTCGGTGTGGGCTCCATCCTTCGATATAAGGATTTTTTGCAGTCAGGGCCAGGGGCCCCTGGGCCTATCCTTTTTCCATTTTCCCTGGGAAAGAAAACTCAGTAGTCCAGGTTCCTGATGTCAGTTTGTAGGGCTCCCTTGGGTCTATCAGGGCAGCACAAGTTTGAGGTGGGGACAACTTCGGTGTGGGCTCCATCCTTCGATATAAGGATTCTTTGCAGTGTGGCCCCAGCCCATTGCTAGAGGCCCCAGGGCACATCCTTTTTCCATTTTCCCTGGGAAAGAAAACTCAGCAGTCCAGGTTCCTGATGTCAGTTTGTAGGGCTCCCTTGGGTCTATCAGGGCAGCACAAGTTTGAGGTGGGGACAACTTTGGTGTGGGCTCCATCTTTCGATATAAGGATTTTTTGCAGTCAGGGCCAGGGGCCCCTGGGCACATCCTTTTTCCATTTTCCCTGGGAAAGAAAACTCAGCAGTCCAGGTTCCTGATGTCAGTTTGTAGGGCTCCCTTGGGTCTATCAGGGCAGCACAAGTTTGAGGTGGGGACAACTTCGGTGTGGGCTCCATCCTTCGATATAAGGATTTTTTGCAGTCAGGGCCAGGGGCCCCTGGGCACATCCTTTTTCCATTTTCCCTGGGAAAGAAAACTCAGCAGTCCAGGTTCCTGATGTCAGTTTGTAGGGCTCCCTTGGGTCTATCAGGGCAGCACAAGTTGGAGGTGGGGACAACTTTGGTGTGGGCTCCATCCTTCGATATAAGGATTTTTTGCAGTCAGGGCCAGGGGCCCCTGGGCACATCCTTTTTCCATTTTCCCTGGGAAAGAAAACTCAGCAGTCCAGGTTCCTGATGTCAGTTTGTAGGGCTCCCTTGGGTCTATCAGGGCAGCACAAGTTTGAGGTGGAGAACACTTTGGTGTGGGGTCCATCCTTCGATATAAGGATTCTTTGCAGTCAGGGCCAGGGGCCCCTGGGCACATCCTTTTTCCATTTTCCCTGGGAAAGAAAACTCAGCAGTCCAGGTTCCTGATGTCAGTTTGTAGGGCTCCCTTGGGTCTATCAGGGCAGCACAAGTTTGAGGTGGGGACAACTTTGGTGTGGACTCCATCTTTCGATATAAGGATTTTTTGTAGTGAGGCCCCAGCCCAGGACCAGGGACCCCTGGTCATATCCTTTTTCCATTTTCCCTGGGAAAGAAAACTCAGCAGTCCAGGTTCCTGATGTCAGTTTGTAGGGCTCCCTTGGGTCTATCAGGGCAGCACAAGTTTGAGGTGGGGACAACTTTGGTGTGGGCTCCATCCTTCGATATAAGGATTTTTTGTAGTGAGGCCCCAGCCCAGGACCAGGGACGCCTGGGCACATCCTTTTTCCATTTTCCCTGGGAAAGAAAACTCAGCAGTCCAGGTTCCTGATGTCAGTTTGTAGGGTTCCCTTGGGTGTATCAGGGCAGCACAAGTTTGAGGTGGGGACAACTTCGGTGTGGGCTCCATCCTTCGATATAAGGATTTTTTGCAGTCAGGGCCAGGGGCCCCTGGGCCTATCCTTTTTCCATTTTCCCTGGGAAAGAAAACTCAGCAGTCCAGGTTCCTGATGTCAGTTTGTAGGGTTCCCTTGGGTGTATCAGGGCAGCACAAGTTTGAGGTGGGGACAACTTCGGTGTGGGCTCCATCCTTCGATATAAGGATTCTTTGCAGTGTGGCCCCAGCCCATGGCTAGAGGCCCCTGGGCACATCCTTTTTCCATTTTCCCTGGGAAAGAAAACTCAGCAGTCCAGGTTCCTGATGTCAGTTTGTAGGGTTCCCTTGGGTCTATCAGGGCAGCACAAGTTTGAGGTGGGGACAACTTAGGTGTGGGGTCCATCCTTCGATATAAGGATTCTTTGCAGTCAGGGCCAGGGGCCCCTGGGCACATCCTTTTTCCATTTTCCCTGGGAAAGAAAACTCAGCAGTCCAGGTTCCTGATGTCAGTTTGTAGGGTTCCCTTGGGTGTATCAGGGCAGCACAAGTTTGAGGTGGGGACAACTTCGGTGTGGGCTCCATCCTTCGATATAAGGATTTTTTGCAGTCAGGGCCAGGGGCCCCTGGGCCTATCCTTTTTCCATTTTCCCTGGGAAAGAAAACTCAGCAGTCCAGGTTCCTGATGTCAGTTTGTAGGGCTCCCTTGGGTCTATCAGGGCAGCACAAGTTTGAGGTGGGGACAACTTCGGTGTGGGCTCCATCCTTCAATATAAGGATTTTTTGCAGTCAGGGCCAGGGGCCCCTGGGCACATCCTTTTTCCATTTTCCCTGGGAAAGAAAACTCAGCAGTCCAGGTTCCTGATGTCAGTTTGTAGGGCTCCCTTGGGTCTATCAGGGCAGCACAAGTTTGAGGTGGAGAACACTTTGGTGTGGGGTCCATCCTTCGATATAAGGATTCTTTGCAGTCAGGGCCAGGGGCCCCTGGGCACATCCTTTTTCCATTTTCCCTGGGAAAGAAAACTCAGCAGTCCAGGTTCCTGATGTCAGTTTGTAGGGCTCCCTTGGGTCTATCAGGGCAGCACAAGTTTGAGGTGGGGACAACTTTGGTGTGGGCTCCATCCTTCGATATAAGGATTCTTTGCAGTGTGGCCCCAGCCCATGGCTAGAGGCCCCTGGGCACATCCTTTTTCCATTTTCCCTGGGAAAGAAAACTCAGCAGTCCAGGTTCCTGATGTCAGTTTGTAGGGCTCCCTTGGGTCTATCAGGGCAGCACAAGTTGGAGGTGGGGACAACTTTGGTGTGGACTCCATCTTTCGATATAAGGATTTTTTGCAGTTAGGGCCCTGTCCAGGGCCAGGGGACCCTGGGCACATCCTTTTTCCATTTTCCCTGGGAAAGAAAACTCAGCAGTCCAGGTTCCTGATGTCAGTTTGTAGGGCTCCCTTGGGTCTATCAGGGCAGCACAAGTTGGAGGTGGGGACAACTTTGGTGTGGGCTCCATCCTTCGATATAAGGATTTTTTGCAGTCAGGGCCAGGGGCCCCTGGGCACATCCTTTTTCCATTTTCCCTGGTAAAGAAAACTCAGCAGTCTAGGTTCCTGATGTCAGTTTGTAGGGCTCCCTTGGGTCTATCAGGGCAGCACAAGTTTGAGGTGGGGACAACTTTGGTGTGGGCTCCATCCTTCGATATAAGGATTTTTTGTAGTGTGGCCCCAGCCCAGGACCAGGGACCCCTGGGCACATCCTTTTTCCATTTTCCCTGGGAAAGAAAACTCAGCAGTCCAGGTTCCTGATGTCAGTTTGTAGGGTTCCCTTGGGTGTATCAGGGCAGCACAAGTTTGAGGTGGGGACAACTTCGGTGTGGGGTCCATCCTTCGATATAAGGATTTTTTGCAGTCAGGGCCAGGGGCCCCTGGGCCTATCCTTTTTCCATTTTCCCTGGGAAAGAAAACTCAGTAGTCCAGGTTCCTGATGTCAGTTTGTAGGGCTCCCTTGGGTCTATCAGGGCAGCACAAGTTTGAGGTGGGGACAACTTCGGTGTGGGCTCCATCCTTCGATATAAGGATTCTTTGCAGTGTGGCCCCAGCCCATTGCTAGAGGCCCCAGGGCACATCCTTTTTCCATTTTCCCTGGGAAAGAAAACTCAGCAGTCCAGGTTCCTGATGTCAGTTTGTAGGGCTCCCTTGGGTCTATCAGGGCAGCACAAGTTTGAGGTGGGGACAACTTTGGTGTGGGCTCCATCTTTCGATATAAGGATTTTTTGCAGTCAGGGCCAGGGGCCCCTGGGCACATCCTTTTTCCATTTTCCCTGGGAAAGAAAACTCAGCAGTCCAGGTTCCTGATGTCAGTTTGTAGGGCTCCCTTGGGTCTATCAGGGCAGCACAAGTTTGAGGTGGGGACAACTTCGGTGTGGGGTCCATCCTTCGATATAAGGATTTTTTGCAGTCAGGGCCAGGGGCCCCTGGGCACATCCTTTTTCCATTTTCCCTGGGAAAGAAAACTCAGCAGTCCAGGTTCCTGATGTCAGTTTGTAGGGCTCCCTTGGGTCTATCAGGGCAGCACAAGTTGGAGTTGGGGACAACTTTGGTGTGGTGTCCATCCTTCGATATAAGGATTTTTTGCAGTCAGGGCCAGGGGCCCCTGGGCACATCCTTTTTCCATTTTCCCTGGGAAAGAAAACTCAGCAGTCCAGGTTCCTGATGTCAGTTTGTAGGGCTCCCTTGGGTCTATCAGGGCAGCACAAGTTTGAGGTGGGGACAACTTTGGTGTGGACTCCATCTTTCGATATAAGGATTTTTTGTAGTGAGGCCCCAGCCCAGGAACAGGGACCCCTGGGCACATCCTTTTTCCATTTTCCCTGGGAAAGAAAACTCAGCAGTCCAGGTTCCTGATGTCAGTTTGTAGGGTTCCCTTGGGTCTATCAGGGCAGCACAAGTTTGAGGTGGGGACAACTTCGGTGTGGGCTCCATCCTTCGATATAAGGATTTTTTGCAGTCAGGGCCAGGGGCCCCTGGGCCTATCCTTTTTCATTTTCCCTGGGAAAGAAAACTCAGCAGTCCAGGTTCCTGATGTCAGTTTGTAGGGTTCCCTTGGGTGTATCAGGGCAGCACAAGTTTGAGGTGGGGACAACTTCGGTGTGGGCTCCATCCTTCGATATAAGGATTCTTTGCAGTGTGGGTCCAGCCCATGGTTAGAGGCCCCTGGGCACATCCTTTTTCCATTTTCCCTGGGAAAGAAAACTCAGCAGTCCAGGTTCCTGATGTCAGTTTGTAGGGCTCCCTTGGGTCTATCAGGGCAGCACAAGTTTGAGGTGGGGACAACTTTGGTGTGGGCTCCATCTTTCGATATAAGGATTTTTTGCAATCAGGGCCAGGGGCCCCTGGGCACATCCTTTTTCCATTTTCCCTGGGAAAGAAAACTCAGCAGTCCAGGTTCCTGATGTCAGTTTGTAGGGCTCCCTTGGGTCTATCAGGGCAGCACAAGTTTGAGGTGGGGACAACTTCGGTGTGGGCTCCATCCTTCGATATAAGGATTTTTTGCAGTCAGGGCCAGGGGCCCCTGGGCACATCCTTTTTCCATTTTCCCTGGGAAAGAAAACTCAGCAGTCCAGGTTCCTGATGTCAGTTTGTAGGGCTCCCTTGGGTCTATCAGGGCAGCACAAGTTTGAGGTGGGGACAACTTTGGTGTGGGCTCCATCCTTCGATATAAGGATTTTTTGTAGTGAGGCCCCAGCCCAGGACCAGGGACGCCTGGGCACATCCTTTTTCCATTTTCCCTGGGAAAGAAAACTCAGCAGTCCAGGTTCCTGATGTCAGTTTGTAGGGTTCCCTTGGGTGTATCAGGGCAGCACAAGTTTGAGGTGGGGACAACTTCGGTGTGGGCTCCATCCTTCGATATAAGGATTCTTTGCAGTGTGGCCCCAGCCCATGGCTAGAGGCCCCTGGGCCTATCCTTTTTCCATTTTCCCTGGGAAAGAAAACTCAGCAGTCCAGGTTCCTGATGTCAGTTTGTAGGGTTCCCTTGGGTGTATCAGGGCAGCACAAGTTTGAGGTGGGGACAACTTAGGTGTGGGGTCCATCCTTCGATATAAGGATTCTTTGCAGTCAGGGCCAGGGGCCCCTGGGCACATCCTTTTTCCATTTTCCCTGGGAAAGAAAACTCAGCAGTCCAGGTTCCTGATGTCAGTTTGTAGGGTTCCCTTGGGTGTATCAGGGCAGCACAAGTTTGAGGTGGGGACAACTTAGGTGTGGGCTCCATCCTTCGATATAAGGATTTTTTGCAGTCAGGGCCAGGGGCCCCTGGGCCTAACCTTTTTCCATTTTCCCTGGGAAAGAAAACTCAGCAGTCCAGGTTCCTGATGTCAGTTTGTAGGGCTCCCTTGGGTCTATCAGGGCAGCACAAGTTTGAGGTGGGGACAACTTCGGTGTGGGCTCCATCCTTCAATATAAGGATTTTTTGCAGTCAGGGCCAGGGGCCCCTGGGCACATCCTTTTTCCATTTTCCCTGGGAAAGAAAACTCAGCAGTCCAGGTTCCTGATGTCAGTTTGTAGGGCTCCCTTGGGTCTATCAGGGCAGCACAAGTTTGAGGTGGAGAACACTTTGGTGTGGGGTCCATCCTTCGATATAAGGATTCTTTGCAGTCAGGGCCAGGGGCCCCTGGGCACATCCTTTTTCCATTTTCCCTGGGAAAGAAAACTCAGCAGTCCAGGTTCCTGATGTCAGTTTGTAGGGCTCCCTTGGGTCTATCAGGGCAGCACAAGTTGGAGGTGGGGACAACTTTGGTGTGGGCTCCATCCTTCGATATAAGGATTTTTTGCAGTCAGGGCCAGGAGTCCCTGGGCACATCCTTTTTCCATTTTCCCTGGTAAAGAAAACTCAGCAGTCTAGGTTCCTGATGTCAGTTTGTAGGGCTCCCTTGGGTCTATCAGGGCAGCACAAGTTTGAGGTGGGGACAACTTTGGTGTGGGCTCCATCCTTCGATATAAGGATTTTTTGTAGTGTGGCCCCAGCCCAGGACCAGGGACCCCTGGGCACATCCTTTTTCCATTTTCCCTGGGAAAGAAAACTCAGCAGTCCAGGTTCCTGATGTCAGTTTGTAGGGTTCCCTTGGGTGTATCAGGGCAGCACAAGTTTGAGGTGGGGACAACTTCGGTGTGGGGTCCATCCTTCGATATAAGGATTTTTTGCAGTCAGGGCTAGGGGCCCCTGGGCCTATCCTTTTTCCATTTTCCCTGGGAAAGAAAACTCAGTAGTCCAGGTTCCTGATGTCAGTTTGTAGGGCTCCCTTGGGTCTATCAGGGCAGCACAAGTTTGAGGTGGGGACAACTTCGGTGTGGGCTCCATCCTTCGATATAAGGATTCTTTGCAGTGTGGCCCCAGCCCATTGCTAGAGGCCCCAGGGCACATCCTTTTTCCATTTTCCCTGGGAAAGAAAACTCAGCAGTCCAGGTTCCTGATGTCAGTTTGTAGGGCTCCCTTGGGTCTATCAGGGCAGCACAAGTTTGAGGTGGGGACAACTTCGGTGTGGGGTCCATCCTTCGATATAAGGATTTTTTGCAGTCAGGGCCAGGGGCCCCTGGGCACATCCTTTTTCCATTTTCCCTGGGAAAGAAAACTCAGCAGTCCAGGTTCCTGATGTCAGTTTGTAGGGCTCCCTTGGGTCTATCAGGGCAGCACAAGTTGGAGTTGGGGACAACTTTGGTGTGGTGTCCATCCTTCGATATAAGGATTTTTTGCAGTCAGGGCCAGGGGCCCCTGGGCACATCCTTTTTCCATTTTCCCTGGGAAAGAAAACTCAGCAGTCCAGGTTCCTGATGTCAGTTTGTAGGGCTCCCTTGGGTCTATCAGGGCAGCACAAGTTTGAGGTGGGGACAACTTTGGTGTGGACTCCATCTTTCGATATAAGGATTTTTTGTAGTGAGGCCCCAGCCCAGGAACAGGGACCCCTGGGCACATCCTTTTTCCATTTTCCCTGGGAAAGAAAACTCAGCAGTCCAGGTTCCTGATGTCAGTTTGTAGGGTTCCCTTGGGTCTATCAGGGCAGCACAAGTTTGAGGTGGGGACAACTTCGGTGTGGGCTCCATCCTTCGATATAAGGATTTTTTGCAGTCAGGGCCAGGGGCCCCTGGGCCTATCCTTTTTCATTTTCCCTGGGAAAGAAAACTCAGCAGTCCAGGTTCCTGATGTCAGTTTGTAGGGTTCCCTTGGGTGTATCAGGGCAGCACAAGTTTGAGGTGGGGACAACTTCGGTGTGGGCTCCATCCTTCGATATAAGGATTCTTTGCAGTGTGGGTCCAGCCCATGGTTAGAGGCTACTGGGCACATCCTTTTTCCATTTTCCCTGGGAAAGAAAACTCAGCAGTCCAGGTTCCTGATGTCAGTTTGTAGGGCTCCCTTGGGTCTATCAGGGCAGCACAAGTTTGAGGTGGGGACAACTTTGGTGTGGGCTCCATCTTTCGATATAAGGATTTTTTGCAGTCAGGGCCAGGGGCCCCTGGGCACAACCTTTTTCCATTTTCCCTGGGAAAGAAAACTCAGCAGTCCAGGTTCCTGATGTCAGTTTGTAGGGTTCCCTTGGGTGTATCAGGGCAGCACAAGTTTGAGGTGGGGACAACTTCAGTGTGGGCTCCATCCTTCGATATAAGGATTCTTTGCAGTGTGGCCCCAGCCCATGGCTAGAGGCCCCTGGGCACATCCTTTTTCCATTTTCCCTGGGAAAGAAAACTCAGCAGTCCAGGTTCCTGATGTCAGTTTGTAGGGTTCCCTTGGGTCTATCAGGGCAGCACAAGTTTGAGGTGGGGACAACTTCGGTGTGGGCTCCATCCTTCGATATAAGGATTTTTTGCAGTCAGGGCCAGGGGCCCCTGGGCCTATCCTTTTTCCATTTTCCCTGGGAAAGAAAACTCAGTAGTCCAGGTTCCTGATGTCAGTTTGTAGGGCTCCCTTGGGTCTATCAGGGCAGCACAAGTTTGAGGTGGGGACAACTTTGGTGTGGGCTCCATCCTTCGATATAAGGATTTTTTGTAGTGTGGCCCCAGCCCAGGACCAGGGACCCCTGGGCACATCCTTTTTCCATTTTCCCTGGGAAAGAAAACTCAGCAGTCCAGGTTCCTGATGTCAGTTTGTAGGGTTCCCTTGGGTGTATCAGGGCAGCACAAGTTTGAGGTGGGGACAACTTCGGTGTGGGGTCCATCCTTCGATATAAGGATTTTTTGCAGTCAGGGCCAGGGGCCCCTGGGCCTATCCTTTTTCCATTTTCCCTGGGAAAGAAAACTCAGTAGTCCAGGTTCCTGATGTCAGTTTGTAGGGCTCCCTTGGGTCTATCAGGGCAGCACAAGTTTGAGGTGGGGACAACTTCGGTGTGGGCTCCATCCTTCGATATAAGGATTCTTTGCAGTGTGGCCCCAGCCCATTGCTAGAGGCCCCAGGGCACATCCTTTTTCCATTTTCCCTGGGAAAGAAAACTCAGCAGTCCAGGTTCCTGATGTCAGTTTGTAGGGCTCCCTTGGGTCTATCAGGGCAGCACAAGTTTGAGGTGGGGACAACTTTGGTGTGGGGTCCATCTTTCGATATAAGGATTTTTTGCAGTCAGGGCCAGGGGCCCCTGGGCACATCCTTTTTCCATTTTCCCTGGGAAAGAAAACTCAGCAGTCCAGGTTCCTGATGTCAGTTTGTAGGGCTCCCTTGGGTCTATCAGGGCAGCACAAGTTTGAGGTGGGGACAACTTCGGTGTGGGCTCCATCCTTCGATATAAGGATTTTTTGCAGTCAGGGCCAGGGGCCCCTGGGCACATCCTTTTTCCATTTTCCCTGGGAAAGAAAACTCAGCAGTCCAGGTTCCTGATGTCAGTTTGTAGGGCTCCCTTGGGTCTATCAGGGCAGCACAAGTTGGAGGTGGGGACAACTTTGGTGTGGGCTCCATCCTTCGATATAAGGATTTTTTGCAGTCAGGGCCAGGGGCCCCTGGGCACATCCTTTTTCCATTTTCCCTGGGAAAGAAAACTCAGCAGTCCAGGTTCCTGATGTCAGTTTGTAGGGCTCCCTTGGGTCTATCAGGGCAGCACAAGTTTGAGGTGGGGACAACTTTGGTGTGGACTCCATCTTTCGATATAAGGATTTTTTGTAGTGAGGCCCCAGCCCAGGACCAGGGACCCCTGGGCACATCCTTTTTCCATTTTCCCTGGGAAAGAAAACTCAGCAGTCCAGGTTCCTGATGTCAGTTTGTAGGGTTCCCTTGGGTCTATCAGGGCAGCACAAGTTTGAGGTGGGGACAACTTCGGTGTGGGCTCCATCCTTCGATATAAGGATTTTTTGCAGTCAGGGCCAGGGGCCCCTGGGCCTATCCTTTTTCCATTTTCCCTGGGAAAGAAAACTCAGCAGTCCAGGTTCCTGATGTCAGTTTGTAGGGCTCCCTTGGGTCTATCAGGGCAGCACAAGTTTGAGGTGGGGACAACTTTGGTGTGGGCTCCATCCTTCGATATAAGGATTTTTTGTAGTGAGGCCCCAGCCCAGGACCAGGGACCCCTGGTCATATCCTTTTTCCATTTTCCCTGGGAAAGAAAACTCAGCAGTCCAGGTTCCTGATGTCAGTTTGTAGGGCTCCCTTGGGTCTATCAGGGCAGCACAAGTTTGAGGTGGGGACAACTTTGGTGTGGGCTCCATCCTTCGATATAAGGATTTTTTGTAGTGAGGCCCCAGCCCAGGACCAGGGACCCCTGGTCATATCCTTTTTCCATTTTCCCTGGGAAAGAAAACTCAGCAGTCCAGGTTCCTGATGTCAGTTTGTAGGGCTCCCTTGGGTCTATCAGGGCAGCACAAGTTTGAGGTGGGGACAACTTCGGTGTGGGCTCCATCCTTCGATATAAGGATTTTTTGCAGTCAGGGCCAGGGGCCCCTGGGCACATCCTTTTTCCATTTTCCCTGGGAAAGAAAACTCAGCAGTCCAGGTTCCTGATGTCAGTTTGTAGGGCTCCCTTGGGTCTATCAGGGCAGCACAAGTTTGAGGTGGGGACAACTTTGGTGTGGGCTCCATCCTTCGATATAAGGATTTTTTGTAGTGAGGCCCCAGCCCAGGACCAGGGACGCCTGGGCACATCCTTTTTCCATTTTCCCTGGGAAAGAAAACTCAGCAGTCCAGGTTCCTGATGTCAGTTTGTAGGGTTCCCTTGGGTGTATCAGGGCAGCACAAGTTTGAGGTGGGGACAACTTCGGTGTGGGCTCCATCCTTCGATATAAGGATTTTTTGCAGTCAGGGCCAGGGGCCCCTGGGCCTATCCTTTTTCCATTTTCCCTGGGAAAGAAAACTCAGCAGTCCAGGTTCCTGATGTCAGTTTGTAGGGTTCCCTTGGGTGTATCAGGGCAGCACAAGTTTGAGGTGGGGACAACTTCGGTGTGGGCTCCATCCTTCGATATAAGGATTCTTTGCAGTGTGGCCCCAGCCCATGGCTAGAGGCCCCTGGGCACATCCTTTTTCCATTTTCCCTGGGAAAGAAAACTCAGCAGTCCAGGTTCCTGATGTCAGTTTGTAGGGTTCCCTTGGGTCTATCAGGGCAGCACAAGTTTGAGGTGGGGACAACTTCGGTGTGGGCTCCATCCTTCGATATAAGGATTTTTTGCAGTCAGGGCCAGGGGCCCCTGGGCCTATCCTTTTTCCATTTTCCCTGGGAAAGAAAACTCAGTAGTCCAGGTTCCTGATGTCAGTTTGTAGGGCTCCCTTGGGTCTATCAGGGCAGCACAAGTTTGAGGTGGGGACAACTTTGGTGTGGGCTCCATCCTTCGATATAAGGATTCTTTGCAGTGTGGCCCCAGCCCATTGCTAGAGGCCCCTGGTCCTATCCTTTTTCCATTTTCCCTGGGAAAGAAAACTCAGCAGTCCAGGTTCCTGATGTCAGTTTGTAGGGCTCCCTTGGGTCTATCAGGGCAGCACAAGTTTGAGGTGGGGACAACTTTGGTGTGGGCTCCATCTTTCGATATAAGGATTTTTTGCAGTCAGGGCCAGGGGCCCCTGGGCACATCCTTTTTCCATTTTCCCTGGGAAAGAAAACTCAGCAGTCCAGGTTCCTGATGTCAGTTTGTAGGGCTCCCTTGGGTCTATCAGGGCAGCACAAGTTTGACGTGGGGACAACTTCGGTGTGGGCTCCATCCTTCGATATAAGGATTTTTTGCAGTCAGGGCCAGGGGCCCCTGGGCACATCCTTTTTCCATTTTCCCTGGGAAAGAAAACTCAGCAGTCCAGGTTCCTGATGTCAGTTTGTAGGGCTCCCTTGGGTCTATCAGGGCAGCACAAGTTTGAGGTGGGGACAACTTCGGTGTGGGCTCCATCCTTCGATATAAGGATTTTTTGCAGTCAGGGCCAGGGGCCCCTGGGCACATCCTTTTTCCATTTTCCCTGGGAAAGAAAACTCAGCAGTCCAGGTTCCTGATGTCAGTTTGTAGGGCTCCCTTGGGTCTATCAGGGCAGCACAAGTTTGAGGTGGGGACAACTTTGGTGTGGGCTCCATCCTTCGATATAAGGATTTTTTGTAGTGAGGCCCCAGCCCAGGACCAGGGACGCCTGGGCACATCCTTTTTCCATTTTCCCTGGGAAAGAAAACTCAGCAGTCCAGGTTCCTGATGTCAGTTTGTAGGGTTCCCTTCGGTGTATCAGGGCAGCACAAGTTTGAGGTGGGGACAACTTCGGTGTGGGGTCCATCCTTCGATATAAGGATTTTTTGCAGTCAGGGCCAGGGGCCCCTGGGCCTATCCTTTTTCCATTTTCCCTGGGAAAGAAAACTCAGCAGTCCAGGTTCCTGATGTCAGTTTGTAGGGTTCCCTTGGGTGTATCAGGGCAGCACAAGTTTGAGGTGGGGACAACTTCGGTGTGGGCTCCATCCTTCGATATAAGGATTCTTTGCAGTGTGGCCCCAGCCCATGGCTAGAGGCCCCTGGGCACATCCTTTTTCCATTTTCCCTGGGAAAGAAAACTCAGCAGTCCAGGTTCCTGATGTCAGTTTGTAGGGTTCCCTTGGGTCTATCAGGGCAGCACAAGTTTGAGGTGGGGACAACTTCGGTGTGGGCTCCATCCTTCGATATAAGGATTTTTTGCAGTCAGGGCCAGGGGCCCCTGGGCCTATCCTTTTTCCATTTTCCCTGGGAAAGAAAACTCAGTAGTCCAGGTTCCTGATGTCAGTTTGTAGGGCTCCCTTGGGTCTATCAGGGCAGCACAAGTTTGAGGTGGGGACAACTTTGGTGTGGGCTCCATCCTTCGATATAAGGATTTTTTGTAGTGTGGCCCCAGCCCAGGACCAGGGACCCCTGGGCACATCCTTTTTCCATTTTCCCTGGGAAAGAAAACTCAGCAGTCCAGGTTCCTGATGTCAGTTTGTAGGGTTCCCTTGGGTGTATCAGGGCAGCACAAGTTTGAGGTGGGGACAACTTCGGTGTGGGGTCCATCCTTCGATATAAGGATTTTTTGCAGTCAGGGCCAGGGGCCCCTGGGCCTATCCTTTTTCCATTTTCCCTGGGAAAGAAAACTCAGTAGTCCAGGTTCCTGATGTCAGTTTGTAGGGCTCCCTTGGGTCTATCAGGGCAGCACAAGTTTGAGGTGGGGACAACTTCGGTGTGGGCTCCATCCTTCGATATAAGGATTCTTTGCAGTGTGGCCCCAGCCCATTGCTAGAGGCCCCAGGGCACATCCTTTTTCCATTTTCCCTGGGAAAGAAAACTCAGCAGTCCAGGTTCCTGATGTCAGTTTGTAGGGCTCCCTTGGGTCTATCAGGGCAGCACAAGTTTGAGGTGGGGACAACTTTGGTGTGGGCTCCATCTTTCGATATAAGGATTTTTTGCAGTCAGGGCCAGGGGCCCCTGGGCACATCCTTTTTCCATTTTCCCTGGGAAAGAAAACTCAGCAGTCCAGGTTCCTGATGTCAGTTTGTAGGGCTCCCTTGGGTCTATCAGGGCAGCACAAGTTTGAGGTGGGGACAACTTCGGTGTGGGCTCCATCCTTCGATATAAGGATTTTTTGCAGTCAGGGCCAGGGGCCCCTGGGCACATCCTTTTTCCATTTTCCCTGGGAAAGAAAACTCAGCAGTCCAGGTTCCTGATGTCAGTTTGTAGGGCTCCCTTGGGTCTATCAGGGCAGCACAAGTTGGAGGTGGGGACAACTTTGGTGTGGACTCCATCCTTCGATATAAGGATTTTTTGCAGTCAGGGCCAGGGGCCCCTGGGCACATCCTTTTTCCATTTTCCCTGGGAAAGAAAACTCAGCAGTCCAGGTTCCTGATGTCAGTTTGTAGGGCTCCCTTGGGTCTATCAGGGCAGCACAAGTTTGAGGTGGAGAACACTTTGGTGTGGGGTCCATCCTTCGATATAAGGATTCTTTGCAGTCAGGGCCAGGGGCCCCTGGGCACATCCTTTTTCCATTTTCCCTGGGAAAGAAAACTCAGCAGTCCAGGTTCCTGATGTCAGTTTGTAGGGCTCCCTTGGGTCTATCAGGGCAGCACAAGTTTGAGGTGGGGACAACTTTGGTGTGGACTCCATCTTTCGATATAAGGATTTTTTGTAGTGAGGCCCCAGCCCAGGACCAGGGACCCCTGGGCACATCCTTTTTCCATTTTCCCTGGGAAAGAAAACTCAGCAGTCCAGGTTCCTGATGTCAGTTTGTAGGGTTCCCTTGGGTCTATCAGGGCAGCACAAGTTTGAGGTGGGGACAACTTCGGTGTGGGCTCCATCCTTCGATATAAGGATTTTTTGCAGTCAGGGCCAGGGGCCCCTGGGCCTATCCTTTTTCCATTTTCCCTGGGAAAGAAAACTCAGCAGTCCAGGTTCCTGATGTCAGTTTGTAGGGCTCCCTTGGGTCTATCAGGGCAGCACAAGTTTGAGGTGGGGACAACTTTGGTGTGGGCTCCATCCTTCGATATAAGGATTTTTTGTAGTGAGGCCCCAGCCCAGGACCAGGGACCCCTGGTCATATCCTTTTTCCATTTTCCCTGGGAAAGAAAACTCAGCAGTCCAGGTTCCTGATGTCAGTTTGTAGGGCTCCCTTGGGTCTATCAGGGCAGCACAAGTTTGAGGTGGGGACAACTTTGGTGTGGGCTCCATCCTTCGATATAAGGATTTTTTGTAGTGAGGCCCCAGCCCAGGACCAGGGACCCCTGGTCATATCCTTTTTCCATTTTCCCTGGGAAAGAAAACTCAGCAGTCCAGGTTCCTGATGTCAGTTTGTAGGGCTCCCTTGGGTCTATCAGGGCAGCACAAGTTTGAGGTGGGGACAACTTCGGTGTGGGCTCCATCCTTCGATATAAGGATTTTTTGCAGTCAGGGCCAGGGGCCCCTGGGCACATCCTTTTTCCATTTTCCCTGGGAAAGAAAACTCAGCAGTCCAGGTTCCTGATGTCAGTTTGTAGGGCTCCCTTGGGTCTATCAGGGCAGCACAAGTTTGAGGTGGGGACAACTTTGGTGTGGGCTCCATCCTTCGATATAAGGATTTTTTGTAGTGAGGCCCCAGCCCAGGACCATGGACGCCTGGGCACATCCTTTTTCCATTTTCCCTGGGAAAGAAAACTCAGCAGTCCAGGTTCCTGATGTCAGTTTGTAGGGTTCCCTTGGGTGTATCAGGGCAGCACAAGTTTGAGGTGGGGACAACTTCGGTGTGGGCTCCATCCTTCGATATAAGGATTTTTTGCAGTCAGGGCCAGGGGCCCCTGGGCCTATCCTTTTTCCATTTTCCCTGGGAAAGAAAACTCAGCAGTCCAGGTTCCTGATGTCAGTTTGTAGGGTTCCCTTGGGTGTATCAGGGCAGCACAAGTTTGAGGTGGGGACAACTTCGGTGTGGGCTCCATCCTTCGATATAAGGATTCTTTGCAGTGTGGCCCCAGCCCATGGCTAGAGGCCCCTGGGCACATCCTTTTTCCATTTTCCCTGGGAAAGAAAACTCAGCAGTCCAGGTTCCTGATGTCAGTTTGTAGGGTTCCCTTGGGTCTATCAGGGCAGCACAAGTTTGAGGTGGGGACAACTTCGGTGTGGGCTCCATCCTTCGATATAAGGATTTTTTGCAGTCAGGGCCAGGGGCCCCTGGGCCTATCCTTTTTCCATTTTCCCTGGGAAAGAAAACTCAGTAGTCCAGGTTCCTGATGTCAGTTTGTAGGGCTCCCTTGGGTCTATCAGGGCAGCACAAGTTTGAGGTGGGGACAACTTCGGTGTGGGCTCCATCCTTCGATATAAGGATTTTTTGTAGTGAGGCCCCAGCCCAGGACCAGGGACCCCTGGTCATATCCTTTTTCCATTTTCCCTGGGAAAGAAAACTCAGCAGTCCAGGTTCCTGATGTCAGTTTGTAGGGCTCCCTTGGGTCTATCAGGGCAGCACAAGTTTGAGGTGGGGACAACTTTGGTGTGGGCTCCATCCTTCGATATAAGGATTTTTTGTAGTGAGGCCCCAGCCCAGGACCAGGGACGCCTGGGCACATCCTTTTTCCATTTTCCCTGGGAAAGAAAACTCAGCAGTCCAGGTTCCTGATGTCAGTTTGTAGGGTTCCCTTGGGTGTATCAGGGCAGCACAAGTTTGAGGTGGGGACAACTTCGGTGTGGGCTCCATCCTTCGATATAAGGATTTTTTGCAGTCAGGGCCAGGGGCCCCTGGGCCTATCCTTTTTCCATTTTCCCTGGGAAAGAAAACTCAGCAGTCCAGGTTCCTGATGTCAGTTTGTAGGGTTCCCTTGGGTGTATCAGGGCAGCACAAGTTTGAGGTGGGGACAACTTCGGTGTGGGCTCCATCCTTCGATATAAGGATTCTTTGCAGTGTGGCCCCAGCCCATGGCTAGAGGCCCCTGGGCACATCCTTTTTCCATTTTCCCTGGGAAAGAAAACTCAGCAGTCCAGGTTCCTGATGTCAGTTTGTAGGGTTCCCTTGGGTCTATCAGGGCAGCACAAGTTTGAGGTGGGGACAACTTAGGTGTGGGGTCCATCCTTCGATATAAGGATTCTTTGCAGTCAGGGCCAGGGGCCCCTGGGCACATCCTTTTTCCATTTTCCCTGGGAAAGAAAACTCAGCAGTCCAGGTTCCTGATGTCAGTTTGTAGGGTTCCCTTGGGTGTATCAGGGCAGCACAAGTTTGAGGTGGGGACAACTTAGGTGTGGGCTCCATCCTTCGATATAAGGATTTTTTGCAGTCAGGGCCAGGGGCCCCTGGGCCTATCCTTTTTCCATTTTCCCTGGGAAAGAAAACTCAGCAGTCCAGGTTCCTGATGTCAGTTTGTAGGGCTCCCTTGGGTGTATCAGGGCAGCACAAGTTTGAGGTGGGGACAACTTCGGTGTGGGGTCCATCCTTCGATATAAGGATTTTTTGCAGTCAGGGCCAGGGGCCCCTGGGCACATCCTTTTTCCATTTTCCCTGGGAAAGAAAACTCAGCAGTCCAGGTTCCTGATGTCAGTTTGTAGGGCTCCCTTGGGTCTATCAGGGCAGCACAAGTTTGAGGTGGAGAACACTTTGGTGTGGGGTCCATCCTTCGATATAAGGATTCTTTGCAGTCAGGGCCAGGGGCCCCTGGGCACATCCTTTTTCCATTTTCCCTGGGAAAGAAAACTCAGCAGTCCAGGTTCCTGATGTCAGTTTGTAGGGCTCCCTTGGGTCTATCAGGGCAGCACAAGTTTGAGGTGGGGACAACTTTGGTGTGGGCTCCATCCTTCGATATAAGGATTCTTTGCAGTGTGGCCCCAGCCCATGGCTAGAGGCCCCTGGGCACATCCTTTTTCCATTTTCCCTGGGAAAGAAAACTCAGCAGTCCAGGTTCCTGATGTCAGTTTGTAGGGCTCCCTTGGGTCTATCAGGGCAGCACAAGTTTGAGGTGGGGACAACTTCGGTGTGGGGTCCATCCTTCGATATAAGGATTCTTTGCAGTCAGGGCCAGGGGCCCCTGGGCACATCCTTTTTCCATTTTCCCTGGGAAAGAAAACTCAGCAGTCCAGGTTCCTGATGTCAGTTTGTAGGGCTCCCTTGGGTCTATCAGGGCAGCACAAGTTTGAGGTTGGGACATCTTCGGTGTGGGCTCCATCCTTCGATATAAGGATTTTTTGCAGTCAGGGCTAGGAGCCCCTGGGCACAACCTTTGGCCATTTTCCCTGGGAAAGAAAACTCAGCAGTCCAGGTTCCTGATGTCAGTTTGTAGGGCTCCCTTGGGTCTATCAGGGCAGCACAAGTTTTTAGGTGGGGACAACTTCGGTGTGGGGTCCATCCTTCGATATAAGGATTTTTTGCAGTCAGGGCCAGGGGCCCCTGGGCACATCCTTTTTCCATTTTCCCTGGGAAAGAAAACTCAGCAGTCCAGGTTCCTGATGTCGGTTTGTAGGGCTCCCTTGGGTCTATCAGGGCAGCACAAATTTGAGAAGCGGAACACTTTGCTGTGGGGTCCATCCTTCGAAATAAGGATTTTTTGCAGTGAGTTCCCAGCCCAGGGCCAGGGGCCCCTGGGCACATCCTTTTTCCATTTTCCCTGGGAAAGAAAACTCAGCAGTCCAGGTTCCTGATGTCAGTTTGTAGGGCTCCCTTGGGTGTATCAGGGCAGCACAAGTTTGAGGTGGGGACAACTTCGGTGTGGGGTCCATCCTTCGATATAAGGATTTTTTGTAGTGAGGCCCCAGCACAGGGCCAGGGGCCCCTGGGCCTATCCTTTTTCCATTTTCCCTGGGAAAGAAAACTCAGCAGTCCAGGTTCCTGATGTCAGTTTGTAGGGCTCCCTTGGGTCTATCAGGGCAGCACAAGTTTGACGTGGGGACAACTTTGGTGTGGGCTCCATCTTTCGATATAAGGATTTTTTGCAGTCAGGGCCAGGGGCCCCTGGGCACATCCTTTTTCCATTTTCCCTGGGAAAGAAAACTCAGCAGTCCAGGTTCCTGATGTCAGTTTGTAGGGCTCCCTTGGGTCTATCAGGGCAGCACAAGTTTGAGGTGGGGACAACTTCGGTGTGGGCTCCATCCTTCGATATAAGGATTTTTTGCAGTCAGGGCCAGGGGCCCCTGGGCACATCCTTTTTCCATTTTCCCTGGGAAAGAAAACTCAGCAGTCCAGGTTCCTGATGTCAGTTTGTAGGGCTCCCTTGGGTCTATCAGGGCAGCACAAGTTTGAGGTGGGGACAACTTTGGTGTGGGCTCCATCCTTCGATATAAGGATTTTTTGTAGTGAGGCCCCAGCCCAGGACCAGGGACGCCTGGGCACATCCTTTTTCCATTTTCCCTGGGAAAGAAAACTCAGCAGTCCAGGTTCCTGATGTCAGTTTGTAGGGTTCCCTTGGGTGTATCAGGGCAGCACAAGTTTGAGGTGGGGACAACTTCGGTGTGGGCTCCATCCTTCGATATAAGGATTTTTTGCAGTCAGGGCCAGGGGCCCCTGGGCCTATCCTTTTTCCATTTTCCCTGGGAAAGAAAACTCAGCAGTCCAGGTTCCTGATGTCAGTTTGTAGGGTTCCCTTGGGTGTATCAGGGCAGCACAAGTTTGAGGTGGGGACAACTTTGGTGTGGGCTCCATCCTTCGATATAAGGATTCTTTGCAGTGTGGCCCCAGCCCATGGCTAGAGGCCCCTGGGCACATCCTTTTTCCATTTTCCCTGGGAAAGAAAACTCAGCAGTCCAGGTTCCTGATGTCAGTTTGTAGGGTTCCCTTGGGTCTATCAGGGCAGCACAAGTTTGAGGTGGGGACAACTTAGGTGTGGGGTCCATCCTTCGATATAAGGATTCTTTGCAGTCAGGGCCAGGGGCCCCTGGGCACATCCTTTTTCCATTTTCCCTGGGAAAGAAAACTCAGCAGTCCAGGTTCCTGATGTCAGTTTGTAGGGTTCCCTTGGGTGTATCAGGGCAGCACAAGTTTGAGGTGGGGACAACTTAGGTGTGGGCTCCATCCTTCGATATAAGGATTTTTTGCAGTCAGGGCCAGGGGCCCCTGGGCCTATCCTTTTTCCATTTTCCCTGGGAAAGAAAACTCAGCAGTCCAGGTTCCTGATGTCAGTTTGTAGGGCTCCCTTGGGTGTATCAGGGCAGCACAAGTTTGAGGTGGGGACAACTTCGGTGTGGGGTCCATCCTTCGATATAAGGATTTTTTGCAGTCAGGGCCAGGGGCCCCTGGGCACATCCATTTTCCATTTTCCCTGGGAAAGAAAACTCAGCAGTCCAGGTTCCTGATGTCAGTTTGTAGGGCTCCCTTGGGTCTATCAGGGCAGCACAAGTTTGAGGTGGAGAACACTTTGGTGTGGGGTCCATCCTTCGATATAAGGATTCTTTGCAGTCAGGGCCAGGGGCCCCTGGGCACATCCTTTTTCCATTTTCCCTGGGAAAGAAAACTCAGCAGTCCAGGTTCCTGATGTCAGTTTGTAGGGCTCCCTTGGGTCTATCAGGGCAGCACAAGTTTGAGGTGGGGACAACTTTGGTGTGGGGTCCATCCTTCGATATAAGGATTTTTTGCAGTTAGGTCCCTGTCCAGGGCCAGGGGACCCTGGGCACATCCTTTTTCCATTTTCCCTGGGAAAGAAAACTCAGCAGTCCAGGTTCCTGATGTCAGTTTGTAGGGCTCCCTTGGGTCTATCAGGGCAGCACAAGTTTGAGGTGGGGACAACTTCGGTGTGGGGTCCATCCTTCGATATAAGGATTCTTTGCAGTCAGGGCCAGGGGCCCCTGGGCACATCCTTTTTCCATTTTCCCTGGGAAAGAAAACTCAGCAGTCCAGGTTCCTGATGTCAGTTTGTAGGGCTCCCTTGGGTCTATCAGGGCAGCACAAGTTTGAGGTTGGGACATCTTCGGTGTGGGCTCCATCCTTCGATATAAGGATTTTTTGCAGTCAGGGCTAGGAGCCCCTGGGCACAACCTTTGGCCATTTTCCCTGGGAAAGAAAACTCAGCAGTCCAGGTTCCTGATGTCAGTTTGTAGGGCTCCCTTGGGTCTATCAGGGCAGCACAAGTTTTTAGGTGGGGACAACTTCGGTGTGGGGTCCATCCTTCGATATAAGGATTTTTTGCAGTCAGGGCCAGGGGCCCCTGGGCACATCCTTTTTCCATTTTCCCTGGGAAAGAAAACTCAGCAGTCCAGGTTCCTGATGTCGGTTTGTAGGGCTCCCTTGGGTCTATCAGGGCAGCACAAATTTGAGAAGCGGAACACTTTGCTGTGGGGTCCATCCTTCGAAATAAGGATTTTTTGCAGTGAGTTCCCAGCCCAGGGCCAGGGGCCCCTGGGCACATCCTTTTTCCATTTTCCCTGGGAAAGAAAACTCAGCAGTCCAGGTTCCTGATGTCAGTTTGTAGGGCTCCCTTGGGTGTATCAGGGCAGCACAAGTTTGAGGTGGGGACAACTTCGGTGTGGGGTCCATCCTTCGATATAAGGATTTTTTGTAGTGAGGCCCCAGCACAGGGCCAGGGGCCCCTGGGCCTATCCTTTTTCCATTTTCCCTGGGAAAGAAAACTCAGCAGTCCAGGTTCCTGATGTCAGTTTGTAGGGCTCCCTTGGGTCTATCAGGGCAGCACAAGTTTGACGTGGGGACAACTTTGGTGTGGGCTCCATCTTTCGATATAAGGATTTTTTGCAGTCAGGGCCAGGGGCCCCTGGGCACATCCTTTTTCCATTTTCCCTGGGAAAGAAAACTCAGCAGTCCAGGTTCCTGATGTCAGTTTGTAGGGCTCCCTTGGGTCTATCAGGGCAGCACAAGTTTGAGGTGGGGACAACTTCGGTGTGGGCTCCATCCTTCGATATAAGGATTTTTTGCAGTCAGGGCCAGGGGCCCCTGGGCACATCCTTTTTCCATTTTCCCTGGGAAAGAAAACTCAGCAGTCCAGGTTCCTGATGTCAGTTTGTAGGGCTCCCTTGGGTCTATCAGGGCAGCACAAGTTTGAGGTGGGGACAACTTTGGTGTGGGCTCCATCCTTCGATATAAGGATTTTTTGTAGTGAGGCCCCAGCCCAGGACCAGGGACGCCTGGGCACATCCTTTTTCCATTTTCCCTGGGAAAGAAAACTCAGCAGTCCAGGTTCCTGATGTCAGTTTGTAGGGTTCCCTTGGGTGTATCAGGGCAGCACAAGTTTGAGGTGGGGACAACTTCGGTGTGGGCTCCATCCTTCGATATAAGGATTTTTTGCAGTCAGGGCCAGGGGCCCCTGGTCCTATCCTTTTTCCATTTTCCCTGGGAAAGAAAACTCAGCAGTCCAGGTTCCTGATGTCAGTTTGTAGGGTTCCCTTGGGTGTATCAGGGCAGCAAAAGTTTGAGGTGGGGACAACTTCGGTGTGGGCTCCATCCTTCGATATAAGGATTCTTTGCAGTGTGGCCCCAGCCCATGGCTAGAGGCCCCTGGGCACATCCTTTTTCCATTTTCCCTGGGAAAGAAAACTCAGCAGTCCAGGTTCCTGATGTCAGTTTGTAGGGTTCCCTTGGGTCTATCAGGGCAGCACAAGTTTGAGGTGGGGACAACTTCGGTGTGGGCTCCATCCTTCGATATAAGGATTTTTTGCAGTCAGGGCCAGGGGCCCCTGGGCCTATCCTTTTTCCATTTTCCCTGGGAAAGAAAACTCAGTAGTCCAGGTTCCTGATGTCATTTTGTAGGGCTCCCTTGGGTCTATCAGGGCAGCACAAGTTTGAGGTGGGGACAACTTTGGTGTGGGCTCCATCCTTCGATATAAGGATTTTTTGTAGTGTGGCCCCAGCCCAGGACCAGGGACCCCTGGGCACATCCTTTTTCCATTTTCCCTGGGAAAGAAAACTCAGCAGTCCAGGTTCCTGATGTCAGTTTGTAGGGCTCCCTTGGGTCTATCAGGGCAGCACAAGTTTGAGGTGGGGACAACTTTGGTGTGGGCTCCATCTTTCGATATAAGGATTTTTTGCAGTCAGGGCCAGGGGCCCCTGGGCACATCCTTTTTCCATTTTCCCTGGGAAAGAAAACTCAGCAGTCCAGGTTCCTGATGTCAGTTTGTAGGGCTCCCTTGGGTCTATCAGGGCAGCACAAGTTGGAGGTGGGGACAACTTTGGTGTGGGCTCCATCCTTCGATATAAGGATTTTTTGCAGTCAGGGCCAGGGGCCCCTGGGCACATCCTTTTTCCATTTTCCCTGGGAAAGAAAACTCAGCAGTCCAGGTTCCTGATGTCAGTTTGTAGGGCTCCCTTGGGTCTATCAGGGCAGCACAAGTTTGAGGTGGAGAACACTTTGGTGTGGGGTCCATCCTTCGATATAAGGATTCTTTGCAGTCAGGGCCAGGGGCCCCTGGGCACATCCTTTTTCCATTTTCCCTGGGAAAGAAAACTCAGCAGTCCAGGTTCCTGATGTCAGTTTGTAGGGCTCCCTTGGGTCTATCAGGGCAGCACAAGTTTGAGGTGGGGACAACTTTGGTGTGGACTCCATCTTTCGATATAAGGATTTTTTGTAGTGAGGCCCCAGCCCAGGACCAGGGACCCCTGGGCACATCCTTTTTCCATTTTCCCTGGGAAAGAAAACTCAGCAGTCCAGGTTCCTGATGTCAGTTTGTAGGGTTCCCTTGGGTCTATCAGGGCAGCACAAGTTTGAGGTGGGGACAACTTCGGTGTGGGCTCCATCCTTCGATATAAGGATTTTTTGCAGTCAGGGCCAGGGGCCCCTGGGCCTATCCTTTTTCCATTTTCCCTGGGAAAGAAAACTCAGCAGTCCAGGTTCCTGATGTCAGTTTGTAGGGCTCCCTTGGGTCTATCAGGGCAGCACAAGTTTGAGGTGGGGACAACTTTGGTGTGGGCTCCATCCTTCGATATAAGGATTTTTTGTAGTGAGGCCCCAGCCCAGGACCAGGGACCCCTGGTCATATCCTTTTTCCATTTTCCCTGGGAAAGAAAACTCAGCAGTCCAGGTTCCTGATGTCAGTTTGTAGGGTTCCCTTGGGTCTATCAGGGCAGCACAAGTTTGAGGTGGGGACAACTTCGGTGTGGGCTCCATCCTTCGATATAAGGATTTTTTGCAGTCAGGGCCAGGGGCCCCTGGGCCTATCCTTTTTCCATTTTCCCTGGGAAAGAAAACTCAGTAGTCCAGGTTCCTGATGTCAGTTTGTAGGGCTCCCTTGGGTCTATCAGGGCAGCACAAGTTTGAGGTGGGGACAACTTTGGTGTGGGCTCCATCCTTCGATATAAGGATTTTTTGTAGTGAGGCCCCAGCCCAGGACCAGGGACCCCTGGGCACATCCTTTTTCCATTTTCCCTGGGAAAGAAAACTCAGCAGTCCAGGTTCCTGATGTCAGTTTGTAGGGTTCCCTTGGGTGTATCAGGGCAGCACAAGTTTGAGGTGGGGACAACTTCGGTGTGGGCTCCATCCTTCGATATAAGGATTTTTTGCAGTCAGGGCCAGGGGCCCCTGGGCCTACCCTTTTTCCATTTTCCCTGGGAAAGAAAACTCAGTAGTCCAGGTTCCTGATGTCAGTTTGTAGGGCTCCCTTGGGTCTATCAGGGCAGCACAAGTTTGAGGTGGGGACAACTTCGGTGTGGGCTCCATCCTTCGATATAAGGATTCTTTGCAGTGTGGCCCCAGCCCATTGCTAGAGGCCCCAGGGCACATCCTTTTTCCATTTTCCCTGGGAAAGAAAACTCAGCAGTCCAGGTTCCTGATGTCAGTTTGTAGGGCTCCCTTGGGTCTATCAGGGCAGCACAAGTTTGAGGTGGGGACAACTTTGGTGTGGGCTCCATCTTTCGATATAAGGATTTTTTGCAGTCAGGGCCAGGGGCCCCTGGGCACATCCTTTTTCCATTTTCCCTGGGAAAGAAAACTCAGCAGTCCAGGTTCCTGATGTCAGTTTGTAGGGCTCCCTTGGGTCTATCAGGGCAGCACAAGTTTGAGGTGGGGACAACTTCGGTGTGGGGTCCATCCTTCGAGATAAGGATTTTTTGCAGTCAGGGCCAGGGGCCCCTGGGCACATCCTTTTTCCATTTTCCCTGGGAAAGAAAACTCAGCAGTCCAGGTTCCTGATGTCAGTTTGTAGGGCTCCCTTGGGTCTATCAGGGCAGCACAAGTTGGAGGTGGGGACAACTTTGGTGTGGGCTCCATCCTTCGATATAAGGATTTTTTGCAGTCAGGGCCAGGGGCCCCTGGGCACATCCTTTTTCCATTTTCCCTGGGAAAGAAAACTCAGCAGTCCAGGTTCCTGATGTCAGTTTGTAGGGCTCCCTTGGGTCTATCAGGGCAGCACAAGTTTGAGGTGGAGAACACTTTGGTGTGGGGTCCATCCTTCGATATAAGGATTCTTTGCAGTCAGGGCCAGGGGCCCCTGGGCACATCCTTTTTCCATTTTCCCTGGGAAAGAAAACTCAGCAGTCCAGGTTCCTGATGTCAGTTTGTAGGGCTCCCTTGGGTCTATCAGGGCAGCACAAGTTTGAGGTGGGGACAACTTTGGTGTGGACTCCATCTTTCGATATAAGGATTTTTTGTAGTGAGGCCCCAGCCCAGGACCAGGGACCCCTGGGCACATCCTTTTTCCATTTTCCCTGGGAAAGAAAACTCAGCAGTCCAGGTTCCTGATGTCAGTATGTAGGGTTCCCTTGGGTCTATCAGGGCAGCACAAGTTTGAGGTGGGGACAACTTCGGTGTGGGCTCCATCCTTCGATATAAGGATTTTTTGCAGTCAGGGCCAGGGGCCCCTGGGCCTATCCTTTTTCCATTTTCCCTGGGAAAGAAAACTCAGCAGTCCAGGTTCCTGATGTCAGTTTGTAGGGCTCCCTTGGGTCTATCAGGGCAGCACAAGTTTGAGGTGGGGACAACTTTGGTGTGGGCTCCATCCTTCGATATAAGGATTTTTTGTAGTGAGGCCCCAGCCCAGGACCAGGGACCCCTGGTCATATCCTTTTTCCATTTTCCCTGGGAAAGAAAACTCAGCAGTCCAGGTTCCTGATGTCAGTTTGTAGGGCTCCCTTGGGTCTATCAGGGCAGCACAAGTTTGAGGTGGGGACAACTTTGGTGTGGGCTCCATCCTTCGATATAAGGATTTTTTGTAGTGAGGCCCCAGCCCAGGACCAGGGACGCCTGGGCACATCCTTTTTCCATTTTCCCTGGGAAAGAAAACTCAGCAGTCCAGGTTCCTGATGTCAGTTTGTAGGGTTCCCTTGGGTGTATCAGGGCAGCACAAGTTTGAGGTGGGGACAACTTCGGTGTGGGCTCCATCCTTCGATATAAGGATTTTTTGCAGTCAGGGCCAGGGGCCCCTGGGCCTATCCTTTTTCCATTTTCCCTGGGAAAGAAAACTCAGCAGTCCAGGTTCCTGATGTCAGTTTGTAGGGTTCCCTTGGGTGTATCAGGGCAGCACAAGTTTGAGGTGGGGACAACTTCGGTGTGGGCTCCATCCTTCGATATAAGGATTCTTTGCAGTGTGGCCCCAGCCCATGGCTAGAGGCCCCTGGGCACATCCTTTTTCCATTTTCCCTGGGAAAGAAAACTCAGCAGTCCAGGTTCCTGATGTCAGTTTGTAGGGTTCCCTTGGGTCTATCAGGGCAGCACAAGTTTGAGGTGGGGACAACTTAGGTGTGGGGTCCATCCTTCGATATAAGGATTCTTTGCAGTCAGGGCCAGGGGCCCCTGGGCACATCCTTTTTCCATTTTCCCTGGGAAAGAAAACTCAGCAGTCCAGGTTCCTGATGTCAGTTTGTAGGGTTCCCTTGGGTGTATCAGGGCAGCACAAGTTTGAGGTGGGGACAACTTAGGTGTGGGCTCCATCCTTCGATATAAGGATTTTTTGCAGTCAGGGCCAGGGGCCCCTGGGCCTATCCTTTTTCCATTTTCCCTGGGAAAGAAAACTCAGCAGTCCAGGTTCCTGATGTCAGTTTGTAGGGCTCCCTTGGGTGTATCAGGGCAGCACAAGTTTGAGGTGGGGACAACTTCGGTGTGGGGTCCATCCTTCGATATAAGGATTTTTTGCAGTCAGGGCCAGGGGCCCCTGGGCACATCCTTTTTCCATTTTCCCTGGGAAAGAAAACTCAGCAGTCCAGGTTCCTGATGTCAGTTTGTAGGGCTCCCTTGGGTCTATCAGGGCAGCACAAGTTTGAGGTGGAGAACACTTTGGTGTGGGGTCCATCCTTCGATATAAGGATTCTTTGCAGTCAGGGCCAGGGGCCCCTGGGCACATCCTTTTTCCATTTTCCCTGGGAAAGAAAACTCAGCAGTCCAGGTTCCTGATGTCAGTTTGTAGGGCTCCCTTGGGTCTATCAGGGCAGCACAAGTTTGAGGTGGGGACAACTTTGGTGTGGGCTCCATCCTTCGATATAAGGATTCTTTGCAGTGTGGCCCCAGCCCATGGCTAGAGGCCCCTGGGCACATCCTTTTTCCATTTTCCCTGGGAAAGAAAACTCAGCAGTCCAGGTTCCTGATGTCAGTTTGTAGGGCTCCCTTGGGTCTATCAGGGCAGCACAAGTTTGAGGTGGGGACAACTTTGGTGTGGGGTCCATCCTTCGATATAAGGATTTTTTGCAGTTAGGGCCCTGTCCAGGGCCAGGGGACCCTGGGCACATCCTTTTTCCATTTTCCCTGGGAAAGAAAACTCAGCAGTCCAGGTTCCTGATGTCAGTTTGTAGGGCTCCCTTGGGTCTATCAGGGCAGCACAAGTTTGAGGTGGGGACAACTTCGGTGTGGGGTCCATCCTTCGATATAAGGATTCTTTGCAGTCAGGGCCAGGGGCCCCTGGGCACATCCTTTTTCCATTTTCCCTGGGAAAGAAAACTCAGCAGTCCAGGTTCCTGATGTCAGTTTGTAGGGCTCCCTTGGGTCTATCAGGGCAGCACAAGTTTGAGGTTGGGACATCTTCGGTGTGGGCTCCATCCTTCGATATAAGGATTTTTTGCAGTCAGGGCTAGGAGCCCCTGGGCACAACCTTTGGCCATTTTCCCTGGGAAAGAAAACTCAGCAGTCCAGGTTCCTGATGTCAGTTTGTAGGGCTCCCTTGGGTCTATCAGGGCAGCACAAGTTTTTAGGTGGGGACAACTTCGGTGTGGGGTCCATCCTTCGATATAAGGATTTTTTGCAGTCAGGGCCAGGGGCCCCTGGGCACATCCTTTTTCCATTTTCCCTGGGAAAGAAAACTCAGCAGTCCAGGTTCCTGATGTCGGTTTGTAGGGCTCCCTTGGGTCTATCAGGGCAGCACAAATTTGAGAAGCGGAACACTTTGCTGTGGGGTCCATCCTTCGAAATAAGGATTTTTTGCAGTGAGTTCCCAGCCCAGGGCCAGGGGCCCCTGGGCACATCCTTTTTCCATTTTCCCTGGGAAAGAAAACTCAGCAGTCCAGGTTCCTGATGTCAGTTTGTAGGGCTCCCTTGGGTGTATCAGGGCAGCACAAGTTTGAGGTGGGGACAACTTCGGTGTGGGGTCCATCCTTCGATATAAGGATTTTTTGCAGTCAGGGCCAGGGGCCCCTGGGCACATCCTTTTTCCATTTTCCCTGGGAAAGAAAACTCAGCAGTCCAGGTTCCTGATGTCAGTTTGTAGGGCTCCCTTGGGTCTATCAGGGCAGCACAAGTTTGAGGTGGAGAACACTTTGGTGTGGGGTCCATCCTTCGATATAAGGATTCTTTGCAGTCAGGGCCAGGGGCCCCTGGGCACATCCTTTTTCCATTTTCCCTGGGAAAGAAAACTCAGCAGTCCAGGTTCCTGATGTCAGTTTGTAGGGCTCCCTTGGGTCTATCAGGGCAGCACAAGTTTGAGGTGGGGACAACTTTGGTGTGGGCTCCATCCTTCGATATAAGGATTCTTTGCAGTGTGGCCCCAGCCCATGGCTAGAGGCCCCTGGGCACATCCTTTTTCCATTTTCCCTGGGAAAGAAAACTCAGCAGTCCAGGTTCCTGATGTCAGTTTGTAGGGCTCCCTTGGGTCTATCAGGGCAGCACAAGTTTGAGGTGGGGACAACTTTGGTGTGGGGTCCATCCTTCGATATAAGGATTTTTTGCAGTTAGGGCCCTGTCCAGGGCCAGGGGACCCTGGGCACATCCTTTTTCCATTTTCCCTGGGAAAGAAAACTCAGCAGTCCAGGTTCCTGATGTCAGTTTGTAGGGCTCCCTTGGGTCTATCAGGGCAGCACAAGTTTGAGGTGGGGACAACTTCGGTGTGGGGTCCATCCTTCGATATAAGGATTCTTTGCAGTCAGGGCCAGGGGCCCCTGGGCACATCCTTTTTCCATTTTCCCTGGGAAAGAAAACTCAGCAGTCCAGGTTCCTGATGTCAGTTTGTAGGGCTCCCTTGGGTCTATCAGGGCAGCACAAGTTTGAGGTTGGGACATCTTCGGTGTGGGCTCCATCCTTCGATATAAGGATTTTTTGCAGTCAGGGCTAGGAGCCCCTGGGCACAACCTTTGGCCATTTTCCCTGGGAAAGAAAACTCAGCAGTCCAGGTTCCTGATGTCAGTTTGTAGGGCTCCCTTGGGTCTATCAGGGCAGCACAAGTTTTTAGGTGGGGACAACTTCGGTGTGGGGTCCATCCTTCGATATAAGGATTTTTTGCAGTCAGGGCCAGGGGCCCCTGGGCACATCCTTTTTCCATTTTCCCTGGGAAAGAAAACTCAGCAGTCCAGGTTCCTGATGTCGGTTTGTAGGGCTCCCTTGGGTCTATCAGGGCAGCACAAATTTGAGAAGCGGAACACTTTGCTGTGGGGTCCATCCTTCGAAATAAGGATTTTTTGCAGTGAGTTCCCAGCCCAGGGCCAGGGGCCCCTGGGCACATCCTTTTTCCATTTTCCCTGGGAAAGAAAACTCAGCAGTCCAGGTTCCTGATGTCAGTTTGTAGGGCTCCCTTGGGTGTATCAGGGCAGCACAAGTTTGAGGTGGGGACAACTTCGGTGTGGGGTCCATTGTTGGGGCGCGGCATGCGCTCCTCGCCGCGGCACTCCGAGCCGTGCTGGGCGGTGAGGGAAGAGAACGGGCGGCCGCTTTCCCCCGCAAGCTCTGCAGTTTCAGTTCGTGGCGCGCAGGGACAGACGAAGGCGACACGGGACTTGGGGGGGGAACGAGATGGTTTTATTCCATGAGCCCCAAGACCCCGGCGGGCGGGGGGGCAAAGGTTTTATACAGAACTCAGGAGGACGGGTGTAGGAACAGTAACCAATGAGGGAATAGCAGGGGAGGAGTTTAGGGCAGAACTAACATCTGGAAGCTGAGGAGGGGGCTAGAATGAATGACAGGGAAGGTTCTAGGGAAAGGGGCAGGGAAAGGGGGGTTGGGGGGGAAACAGATATTAAACAAATATCAAATGAAAGAAAAACACACCACCGCATCTCCCTCTTTTACTTTACAAAAAGAAGGAGAATTTTGTGGTTTAAGCAAATTAATAAAACATGCAAATAATATAAAATCATATGATAACATTGTAAATTACTTAAAGGACATGAAAGACACATTATTGCATTTATAGGGCAGGAAGAGTAGTAACAGCTTAAATTAGACACAAGACTGCACAAAACTTGCTGTTTTGCTGTTCTGAGTAACAATTTAAAATAATGTAAATAATGTAAATAATTGAAATAGAATGAAATAATTGACAGAAATTAAACTAAAAAATTTAATTAGAATGATTAAAATTATAACTATCTAATTTGAATAAAATAATTAAATGGAATTATTGGAATTAAATATAATAAAAGATCAACTAAATATAACTAATAAATTTTTAAATTTCGCAGCAATGCAGCAAGCCTGAAGCGATATAGTAGCTGAGTGATTCCTGTAGCAATAATGGTTAAACACAGCCTTTAAGTTAAAAAATATCAGAAAAGACTGAATTAATTATAATTATAACAAAACAACTTAATATAAAATCAAATTGTAACATTACATATTATTAAAAAAACATAAATTGAAAGACATTAAAAAATGATAAACTAATTGTGATTATAACATATGAAACATATAAAAACTTCATCTGGAGTATATAAAATTGTCTTAAATGAGAGTCCAAATTAAGGGTACAAAGCACAGCAGGATTTGTGACTTCATCTGATTTAGAATTTGCTGCGTCGCGGCGTTTGCGATGTTCAGCTTCTTAAATTCTTAAAGCAGAGTCAGCGGATAACGGCGCTTGTTTTAAAGCAGAGTCAGCGGATAGCGATGTGGTTTGTTCAATTTGAATGTCCGTTTGAGAGGTGGGCATAATATCTTGAGTAATAATTAACTGGGATGATTTTTTTTTTTTCTATAAAATATAACTCAACAAACAGATTATTCAAAAATAATCAAAAGCAAAAAGAGGAATTCGTAGTTAAATAAAAAGGAGTATTGGGTAGGGTACATTAAGGAATAGGATAGGGGAATCAGACAATCACTTAATTAGTGATTGCCATGATTAACAGGGGGTATCGGTAAGGGGTGGACCGGGGCGCCGCCATTTCAGGGGGAAGACAAAATGACGGATCCTCAGTCCCGGGTTTCGGCTCCATTTCCTCGGGAGAAGATCCCTCCCGACCCTCCCCCCGGAGGACGAGCCCGAAGAAGGATGGGGAATATCCAACCCCGCCTCCCCCAACAGGGACTAGCCTCGTGCAGGGACGGTGCAGGGCTATTGGGAGAGAGATGGGACTGGCGGGAAACCAGGGGCGGAAAAGAAGGGTCAAGGCGGGAAATGGGTCCCGAGCGGCGTGGCCAGCGCCATCTTGAGAGGGGTGCCGGGCACACTGCACTTGGCCTGAGCAGTGTCCGGCAGGGCACTTGGGGCGGCTCGGCCACAGCAATCCCCAAGGGAGGATAGGAAAGGGTTTTAGGAAAGTCCGAGGGGATGGGGGCATAGGGAGCTTCACAGAAGCAAAAAGGGGAAATTTATAGGAGGGGGGGGGGGCCGCCCGACGCAGCTGGATGTCGGCGCAATGCGTGGGTGTAAAGGGCCCCTTTTAACAACTCTCCTATAGCTAACGTGTCGTCTTCTTAGCTGATCCCTACTGGTGTCTTTTCTACCCCCTCCGTCCAGCCCAGAATGGGGAGGGGAGGATAGAGAAGACAACTTTTTCGAGGAGAAGAAAAAGCGATCCAATCTAGGTCCCCACAGAAGACTAGGCGAAGGATAGCACTCAGTATTAGCTTCCCCCAGAAAAAGAAAACCCACCCGCTTGCCAGGGACATGCACGGCTACAGCCCCAGTCTGGGCGCAGACGGGGGTTA